>NC_057413.1:33920346-34238081 GCF_019320065.1 Cervus canadensis
CTTACTATTAGTTTCTTTTGTAGTGCAAGCTATTTAAGTTTCATTAGATCCATTTGTTTAGTTTTTTGCTTTTATTTCCAATATTCTGGGAGGTGGGTCATAGAGGATCTGCTGTGATTTATGTCGGAGAGTGTTTTGCCTATGTTCTCCTCTAGGAGTTTTATAGTTTCTGGTCTTACATTTAGATCTTTAATCCATTTTGAGTTTATTTTTGTGTATGGTGTTAGAAAGTGTTCTAGTTTCATTCCTTTGCAAGTGGTTGACCAGTTTTCCCAGCACCACTTGTTAAAGAGGTTGTCTTTTTTCCATTGTATATCCTTGCCTCCTTGTCAAAGATAAGGTGTCCATAGGTTCGTGGATTTATCTCTGGGCTTTCTATTCTGTTCCATTGATCTATATTTCTGTCTTTGTGCCAGTACCATACTGTCTTGATGACTGCGGCTTTGTAGTAGAGTCTGAAGTCAGGCAGGTTGATTCCTCCAGTTCCATTCTTCTTTCTCAAGATTACTTTGGCTATTCGAGTTTTTTTGTATTTCGCTACAAATTGTGAATTATTGTTCTAGTTCTGTGAAGAATCGCATTGGTAGCTTGATAGGGATTGCATTGAATCTATAGACTGCTTTGGGTAGAATAGCATTTTGACAATATTGATTCTTCCAATCCATGAACACGGTATGTTTCTCCATCTGTTTGTGTCCTCTTTGATTTCTTTCATCAGTGTTTTATAGTTTTCTATGTATAGGTCTTTTGTTTCTTTAGGTAGATATACTCCTAAGTATTTTATTCTTTTTGTTGCAATGGTGAATGGTATTGTTTCCTTAATTTCTCTTTCTGTTTTTTCTTTGTTAGTATATAGGAATGCAAGGGATTTCTGTGTGTTAATTTTATATCCTGCAACTTTACTATATTCGTTGATTAGTTCTAGTAATTTTCTGGTAGAGTCTTTAGGGTTTTCTATGTAGAGGATCATGTCATCTGCAAACAGTGAGAGTTTCACTTCTTCTTTTCCTATCTGGATTCCTTTTACTTCTTTTTCTGCTCTGATTGCTGTGGCCAAAACTTCCAACACTATGTTGAACAGTAGTGGTGAGAGTGGGCACCCTTTAATTTCACATTTTAATTTTAAAATTTTTTATTAATTTATTAATTAAATATCATTGTTTATTAAATTTAATTATTTATTAAAATTAATTAATATAATTTTGTTAATTATTAATTAAAATTAAAATTTTAATTTTTAATAATTACCATTAAATTGAAATACTTAAATTTAAAATAATATTTTAATTTTAAAATAATGTTTATTTTTTGTACTCTATGTTCAGTCATTCAGTCATGTCTGATTCTTTGTGATGACCCCATGGACTGTAGCCCACCAGGCTCCTCTGTCCATGGAATTTTCCAAGCAAGAATACTGCAGTGGGTTGCCATTTCCTATTCCAGAGTATCTTCCCAATTCAGGGATCAAACCTGCATCTCTTTCATCTCCTGCATTGGCAGGTGGGTTCTTTACCACTAGCACCACCTGGGAAGACATTTGTGTACTATAGTGGCTTCCTAAAAAAAATTAGGCTTTCAGATGTTTTGAGATGTACCATGGAAGGGAATGTATTGAATGTAGTACCTGCAAGACTGTAAGAATGGGGATCTTGAAACATGGAATTAAAAAAAAATTCCAAAATGTATGTGTGTGTATAAAATATATGTTTTCATCATAGAGTTAAAATATTTAATTAGAATTTGCTGTAATAGTGTATCATACAGCAGGTGTTACAACAAACTCTAATTCAATATTTTAACTCCATGATTAAAATTTTTTTATTTGACATCTTAGGGAACTGAAGAATTAATAACTGTACAACAGACATCAGCAGTGTTATCATCCTAAAAATTAAAAGTAAAATCTATCTTTAATAGGCTTAATTTAAGGCATTCTGTAAGTATTCTTACATAAAGGAACAGCATTTGTTAGCCACAAAGTAGGATTTCACTAGAATTTTAAGTCTAAAACATAATCTTTACTTTTTGGAGTTGAAAAAGTTATCTACTGATCTTGTTACATTTTACAAATACATTCTTTAATATGAAGCATTCATCTAAATAACTGTATATTCCTTGTATACAGATGGGTAATAATACTTGTGAAGAGTAGATAGATACAGAGCGACCGTGTTAGTTACTCAGTCATGTCCAGCTCTTTACGACCCCATGGTTTGTCCATGGGATTCTCCAGGCAAGAATACCGGTGTGGGTGGCCATTCCCTTCTCCAGAGGATCATTTTGACTTGGGAAATCAAACTCAGATCTCCTGCATTACAAGCAGATTCTTTATCATCTAAACTAACAGGGAAACCATATATATATATACACACATAGATATATATATACTTATACATCAGTTCAGTTCAGTCGCTCAGTCGTGTCCAACTCTTTGTGACCCCATGAATCGCAGCACGCCAGACCTCCCTGTCCATCACCAACTCCCAGAATTTACTCAAACCCATGTCCATCAAATCGATGATGCCATCCAACCATCTCATCCTCTGTCATCCCCTTCTCCTGCCCCCAATCCCTCCCAGCATAAGGGTCTTTTCCGATGAGTCAACTCTTCGCATGAGGTGGCCAAAGTACTGGCATTTCACCTTCAGCATCAGTCCTTCCAATGAACACCCAGGACTGATCTCCTTCAGGATGGACTGGTTGGATCTCCTTGCAGTCCAAGGGGCTCTCAAGAGTCTTCTCCAACACCACAGTTCAAAAGCATCAATTTTTCGGCGCTCAGCTTTCCTCACAGCCCAACTCTCACATCCATACATGACCACTGGAAAAACCATAGCCTTAACCAGATGGACCTTTGTTGGCAAAATAATGTCTCTGCTTTTTAATATGCTATCTAGGTTGGTCATAACTTTCCTTCCAAGGAGTAAGCATCTTTTAAACTTCATGGCTGTATCATCATCTGCACTGATTTTGGAGCCCCAAAAAAATAAAGTCTGACAGTGTTTCCACTGTCTCCCCATCTATATTCCAAGAAGTGATGGGACCAGATGCTATGATCTTAGTTTTCTGAATGTTGAGCTTTAAGCCAACTTTTTCACTCTCCTCTTTCACTTTCATCAAGAGTCTTTTCAGTTCCTCTTCACTTTCTGCCATAAGGGTGGTGTCATCTGCATATCTGAGGTTATTGATATTTCTCCCAGAAATCTTGATTCCAGCTTGTGCTTCTTCCAGCCCAGAGTTTCTCATGATGTACTCTACATAGAAGTTAAATAAGCAGGGTGACAATATACAGCCTTGACATACTCCTTTTCCTATTTGGAACCAGTCTGTTTTTCCATGTCCAGTTCTAACTGTTGCTTCCTGACCTGCATACAGATTTCCCAGGAGGCAGGTCAGGTGTCTGTTATTTCCATCTCTTTCAGAATTTTCTACAGTTTATTGTGATCCACACAGTCAAAGGCTTTGGCATAGTCGATAAAGCAGAAATGGATGTTTTTCTGGAACCCTCTTGCTTTTTTGATGATCCAGCAGATGTTAGCAATTTGATCTCTGGTTCCTTTGCCTTTTCTAAAACCAGCTTGAACATCTGGAAGTTCACGGTTCACATACTGCTGAAGCCTGGCTTGGAGAATTTTGAGCATTATTTTACTAGTGTGTGAGATGAGTGCAATTGTGCAGTAGTTTGAGCATTCTTTGGGATTGCCTTTCTTAGGGATTGGAATGAAAGCAGACCTTTTCTGGTCCTGTGGCCACTGCTGAATTTTCCAAATTTGCTGGCATATTGCAGCACTTTCACAGCATCATCTTTCAGGATTTGAAATAGCTCAACTGGAATTCCATTCCCTTCACTAGCTTTGTTAGTAGTGATGCTTTCCAAGGCCCACTTGACATCACATTCCAGGATGTCTGGCTCTAGGTGAGTGATCACACCATTGTGATTATCTGGATCATGAAGATCTTTTTTTGTACAGTTCTGTGTATTCTTGCCACCTCTTCTAAATATCTTCTGCTTCTGTTAGGTCCATACAATTTCTGTCCTTTATCAAACCCATATTTGCGTGAAATGTTCCCTTGGTATCTCTAATTTTCTTGAAGAGATTTCTAGTCTTTCCCATTCTGTTGTTTTCTTCTGTTTCTTTGCATTGATCGCTGAGGAAGGCTTTCTTATCTCTCCTGGCTATTCTTTGGAACTGTGCATTCAAATGGGAACAGCTTTCCTTTTCTCCTTTGCTTTTCATATTTTCGTTTCTCTTCTTTTCACAGCTATTAGTAAGGCCTCCTCAGACAACCATTTTGCCTTTTTGCATTTCTTTTCCATGGGAATGGTCTTGATCCCTGTCTCCTGTACAATGTCATGAACCTCCACCCATAGTTCATCAGGCTCTCTATCAGATCTAGTCGCTTAAATCTATTTCTCACTTCCACTGTATAGTCATAAGGGATTTGATTTAGGTCATACCTTAATGGTCTAGTGGTTTCCCTACTTTATTCAATTTAAGTCTGAATTTGGCAATAAGGAGTTCATGATCTGAGCCACAGTCATCTCCTGGTCTTGTTTTTGCTGACTGTATAGAGTTTCTCCATCTTTGGCTGCAAAGAATATAACCAATCTAATTTCGGTGTTGACCATCTGGTGATGTCCATGTATAGAGTCTTCTCTTGTGTTGTTGGAAGAGGGTGTTTGCTATGACCAGTGCGTCCTCTTGGCAAAACTCTATTAGCCTTTGCCCTGCTTCATTCCATACTCCAAGGCCAAATTTGCCCCTCGTCCAAGGTAAGGAGCAGTGGCTGCACTTTGCTGGAGCAGCTGTGAAGAGCCCCACATCCAAGGTAAGAGAAACCCAAGTGGGACGGTAGGTGTTGCAAGAGGGCAGACACACTAAAACCATCACAGAAAACTAGCCAATCTGATCATGTGGACCACAGTCTTGTCTAACTCAATGAAACTAAGCCATGCTGTGTGGGGCCACCCAAGATTGACCCATCATGGTGGAGAGGTCTGACAGAATGTGGTCCACTGGAGAAAGGAATGGCAAACCACTTTAGTATTCTTGCCTTGAGAACCCCATGAACAGTATGAAAAGGCAAAATAATAGGATACTGAAAGAGGAAATCTCAGGTCGGTAGGTGCCCAATATGCTACTGAAGATCAGTGGGGAAATAACTACAGAAAGAATGAAGGGATGGAGCCAAAGCAAAAACACCACCCAGTTGTGGATGTGACTGGTGATAGAAGCAAGGTCCGATGCTGTAAAGGGCAATCTTGCATAGGAACCTGGAATGTTAGGTCCATGAATCAAGGCAAATTGGAAGTGGTCAAACAGGAGATGACAAGAGTGAATGTGGACATTCTAGGAATCAGTGAACTAAAATGGACTGGAATGGGTGAATTTAACTCAGATGACCATTATATTTACTACTGTGGGCAGGAATCCCTTAGAAGAAATGGAGTAGCCATTGTGGTCAACAAAAGAGTCCGAAATGCAGTACTTGGATGCAGTCTCAAAAATGACAGAATGATCTCTGTTCGTTTCCAAGGCAAACCATTCAATATCACGGTAATCCAAGCCTATGCCCCAACCAGTAATGCTGAAGAAGCTGAAGCTGAACGGTTCTATGAAGACCTACAAGACCTTTTAGAACTAACACTGAAAAAAGATGTCCTTTTCATTATAGGGGACTGGAATACATATACATATATATATATATATACACATAGATATATACACACACACATAGATATATACATAGTAATAATGCTTTATATACATTCAAATATATATGGGTTTAATGAAGGAAAGAGGTATAAAAAAAATCCAGTTAAAAATCAACTACACTTAAGTGGTGATGCCAAGAAGCAACAAAAGAAAGACACTATACTACACTGCATTTAAGTGCCAACACCTGAGAAATGTAAATACATTTGAACATGAACATGTTTACCCTGTATTGGCTCTATGGGGCTAAAGCAAACTATCATGTCTATGAATTCTTTGGTGGGCAGGGGGGATTAAAAAAAAAAAAAGGAGGGAATTTCAGGGACTCTAGTATCATAGAAAATTAAGTAAAGGCTAGTAATTCCAGAGAATGCCTTTGGGAACTCCTTCAGCCTTGCACGTTATTCTTAGTGTGAGCAGCTCCAGTTTTCTCCCCATGAGAGTTTAATTTTTCAGTTTGTGGCTTGGTATAAAACATGCCTCATTAGCTTATGGGAGGTAGCTAGTCTTCATTAATTCAGTTCTCACATCATTTGCTTTGCACACACTCATAATTAGCTTCCAAATAACTTAGGTAACTTCAATAGATTTATGACTACAATTTTATTCTATGTTTGCTTTTTTAACTCATTTTTGTCCTTTTTTGCTCTTCAATAGAAGTTAAAATTTAAAAGAATACAGCTACTTTGGCGAGTGACTTGATGTTAAAATGTTTGGCATCTAGTTGTCTTATAAGATTAATGCACAGTGATTTTTTGGTGTTTTAGTGATTTTCTTACCTTGGAAACTGATTTTAAAAAACAAACAATTGATTTCTTAAAAACACCTGCTGAAAAAACAATTTAAATTATAAATTCAAACCAAGAAATATCCAAGCCTCACACCATTTCAGAATCCTATATTTATTACCTCAATCTATATAGGATAGGTTAATGATATACTCTGGAAATACTGTTTTCTTACAGGACTTACACTACATTCAAAAAATCAAGTACATAAGTTGATACTAATGCTGTGGTAGATTTAAAACAAACAAAAAATAATCACAGTGATCTGCAACTTCTTCCATATAGAGACAGAATCTATTTCTCTTGCTTCTGAATCTGGGTTTAGTCTTGCGCCTTCTTTGGCCAAAAATCTTTAGTGAACATTGGACAAGCAAAACCATGAAGAAAACCTGCATATAGGAGTGTGCCCTTTCGTGCTGCTTTTAGAACTCTGTGAAGAGTCTAGGCTGGCCAACAAGAGCATAAAATTCTGTGACTCAGTCACTTTGGCCACCCAGCCAACTGCCACCCTTGTGAGGAACACCATCTGGAACCAGCCAGACCCCAGTTGACCAGAGCCATAGGAGTAAACTCAGGCCAGACCATCCAAAGAACTACACAGTTAACCTACAGAATTATGAACGGTTGAGCTAGTGATTTTTTTAAGTCAACTTTTGGGATTATTTGTAACACAGCAAAACTTATTAATATCGTTGAATTTTTTTAAGCATCAAAATAAATTTGTTTCACCTTGTTAATGACTATAATTTGAGAATGAGTTAATCCACAAAAAAAATTGATTAAAATAACCATGAAAACTGTCCTATGATACAACCTGAATGAACCCACCACAAAACAACTAAAATATATTCATTAGACACTCAAGTAAGTACATAAGTAAATAGAGGGTCAGTAAACAATCAGATATGGCTGCTACACTTGAGCTGTTTACACTGTAAAACCTTGCTTCTACAGAAAAAGACCACCAAGAAATCTTACGGAGTTCCATCAGTAAGCAAGAGCAGGGAGCAATACATTTGCCACTAGGAACTCCATTCAGTGAAGTTTCTTCTCTTCTCCCGCAGGTGAGTCTCTCAGGTCTTCACCAGAGCTTATGCACTACACTAAATACTGGATTTTCTGGTTTCCCCATAAAGATCTGATTAAGACACCAAGTTGGAAAGAAAAATTCTTATAGACAAACATGCTAACACCAAAAGGAAGCACTGGTATACACAATCAGACTGATGCAAAAATGTATAAATAACATAATCAATAATCAAACCATATGAGGCCACCAGAAAGCCCCATGCTCCTCAGCAGTTCCCAGTGCACTCACACTGTGTATTGGGTCATGCTTCCTTTGATGACTTCAGTCTTCCAAATCTTTTTGAGTATATGCTGTTTAAAAGATCCACCCCAACAACAATTACAAAATCCAATTCAAAAACATGCAATAGACTTGAATAGACATTTCTCCAAAAATGATATAAAAATGCCCAATAAGCATTATAAAAGATACTCACTGTCATGATCATTAGAGAAATGCAAATCAAAACCATAATGTGGTACCACTTCATACCCATTAAGAGGGCTATTACCCCAAAATCAGAGAACAAGTGTTTGCAAGGACATGAAGAGCCTGAAACTCATGTGTATTGCTGGTGGGAATATAAAGCAGGGTAACCACAGTGAAAGATAGAATGACAGGCCCTCAACAGATTAGTCATAGAATGATCCACAATTCCACTTCTGGGGAGACACACAAAAGAATTGAAAGCAGAGAGTTGAAAAGTTGAAGACAAATGTTTATAGCTGTGTTGTTCACAATAACCAAAATGTGTAAACAAACCAAAAGTCCTTCAACAGATGAATGGATAAATGAATTGTTGTCTATGCCAAAATGGAATATTATGCAGTCTTAAAAAGAAATTAAATTCTGATACATCCTGCAACATGGATGAGCCTGCAGGACATGATGCTAAAAGAAAGAAAACCAGTCACAAAAGTATAATTATTGCATGATTCCACTTATATGAGGTACCTAACATAGCCAAATTCACAGAGATAGAAAGTAGAATGGTCACCAGGGGCTGAAGGAAGAAAGAATAGGGTACAGAGTTTCAGCTGGGGATGATGAAAATTTTCTGGAGATGAATGGTGTTGATAGTTTCCTAACAATATGAATGTGCTTAAGGTCACTGAATTGTACACTCAAAATGGTAGATGGTAAATTTTTTATGTATGTTTTACCATAATATAAAAAGTCAACATCAATTAGTTTGTTGTATGTTTAAAAATAACAGATAAAGGAGTACTAGAGACATAATATTGTGGCATTTTCATATAACTTGGATTGGAAGTTCCAAAGGCAAAGAAATTCCTGACAGGTCCCTGAAATCTAGGTCAAGAAGAAGCACCCCTGATAAGGGAAAGAGTGCACCCAAAGGCAGAGATGCCAAAGTAAGAACAGCAACAGAAATCCTCCTTCCTGGATTGATAAGAGTACACACAGGAGGGCCATGAGGATGGGAAAACTGCTCTTATTATAAAAAGACATAAAAGGTTGGAAAGAAACTAGGACATGATATAATTTAAATGGGCTTCTCTGGTGGTTCAGTGGTAGAGTATCCACCTGCCAATGCAGGAGACGCAGGTTTGATTCCTGGGTTGGGAAGATCCTCTGGAGAAGTAATGGCAACCTACTCCAGCAGTCTCACCTGGGAAGTCCCATGGACAGAGGAGCCTGGTGGTTACAGTCCATGGGATCGCAACAGAGTAACACAACTTAGAGACTAAACAACAACATAATTTATGTTGTTGAAATCTTGTTTTGTTGATAAGGGTAATGATGTAATTTTTAAGAAAATAATCCTAAATGAAAAACAAAAATGAAAAGACAGCCCACAGATTAGGAGGAAATATTTGCAAATTATGTGACCAACAAGGGATTAATCTCCAAAATATTCAAACAATTCATGCAGCTCAATAACAACAACAACAACAACAACAACAACAAAATAACCCAATCAAAAACTGAGCAGAAGACCTGAATAAACATTTCTCCAAAGAAGATATACAGATGACCAAAAAGTGTATAAAAAATGCTCAACATCGGTATTAAAGAAATGCAAATTAAAACTCCAATGAGCTTCACCTCACACCATTTAGAATGGCCACCATTAAAAGTCCATAAATAATAAATGCTGGAGAGGAGAGAAGGGAAACCATCTACACTGTTAGTGGGAATGTAAATTGGTGCATCCACTATTCAAAACATTATGGAGGTTCCTCAAAAAACGAAAAATAAAATTACCCAACAACCCAGAAATCTAGCATATACAGACAAAACTCTAATTCAAAAAGATACATGCATCCTTATATTCATAACAGCACTATTTACAGCAGCCAAAACATGGAAACTATCTAAACGTCCGTCACCTGATGAATGAATAAGGAAGATGTGGTACATATATACAATGGAATATTCTTGTTTTTGTTCAGTTGCTAAGGCGTCTGACTCTTTGTAACCCCACGGACTGCAGCACACCAGGCTTTCCTGTCTTTCACTCTCTCCTCAGACTTACTATTCAGCCATAAAAACGAAACAATGAAATTTGCAGCAACACGGATGAATCTAAAGATTATCATACTAAGTGAAGTATGTCATAAAATGAAAAATATATGATATCACTAATATGTGGACTCTAAAATGTGACACAAACGAACGTATCTATGAAACAGAAACAGATTCACAGACACAGAGAACAGACTTGTGGTTGCTGAAGAGCAGGTGGTGGAGGAGGGGTGGACTGGGAGTCTGGGATTAGCAGATGCAAACATTATACATAGGAAGGATAAACAAGTCTCTACTGTATAGCACAGGGAACCATGTTCAGTATCTTTTGATAAGCCATAATGGAAGAGAACATAAAAATGAAAGTATATACATATGTGTGTGTGTGTGTAGCTGAATCAGTTTTCTGTATAGCAGAAATGAACACAACATTGTAAATCAACTATACATCAATAAAATAATTTTTTTTTTAAGAATTTTAAGATATGAAGACAATGTAATTATAAGTCTGAACACTGGGTAGAAAAGAGACTGTAGGTCAGAATTTGAAGCCAAGACTTAGCTGTTCATAAGAACTGTGTCACAAGAAGGAAGGAAAATGCCCAGGAGCAGAGGCTGGGGGCCACCACCTCGGTCTTAATAACCAACATGAGAGCTTTCATCTAGACTTTACAGATGACAAGCCTGAGGCTAAAGAAAATAAATGGCTTGTTCGTTATCTTTCAGTCACTAAGTGGAAAATATGCTGTTGCTTGAGTAATGAAAAGATGCAAATGAAATCAATAGCTCTTCAAAATACATTTTTGAACAAGAATGGAAATTCTTCACAGCTATAAAACCTCAAGTTACTACAAAATAGGACAAAAGAATGACCTCTAATTTAAGTATATTAGCATTGAATCATGACGCATCATAGACCATTCATAGTGTTCCCCAGTCTGAGATTTTTTGAAATTCTAAAGTAAAATAATATAGCACAGGACATGCTGAAACCCAGCCATCATTCAGCTAACCCATCTCCAACCCTCAGCATCATGCACCAAAATAAAACATGCTTCATTCAACACTGAGTAAATAAAAACAGAATGGCAATCCTAATTTTATTATTAAAATAAGTTATCTGATAATTTGATATGTGATCTTAAATTCTGAATCTGAAAATGCAATCTTTCTCAATAAATATAGAAACAAAGACAAAAATTCAACTTCTCTAGATAAATGTAAAAACAGATTGTGTTTTAATCATGTTGACTAATTGCTTCTAAACTGCACATTCTCCCTCATTCCTCATCTAATTATGAAACTCATTAATATGAACAAAGACAATTCAGAAGTTTTATAATGAACCCAGACTGCACAAACAAAATTGTGTTTGTGAATTTCAGTTGGTTGTTATTTTAAATGTGTTTGTTTATAACTAGATATGCCTTTCTTTTAAAGAAGGTAATTATGGTGATTTTGAAGCTCCATAGATAAAGATGATGCGGATGACCCCAGATCTCACCAGCCTGTGAAGAAAGAAATTGCATGAGCAGTAGACATGGGAAACTTACTAGGTCACTGTCTATACTGGCTCATGGAGAAAGGATCCCAGTCTCCAGGAGGGACCCCTGATCCTCTGGGAACCCCTGAAAAGAAAAGCTTAACCCTGCTGTGTTGTCTGCTCTGGACCATTCTTTCTAGGGCTTTCCTTTCTTCATGGAAACCTCCAGTCTTTGTTTCATGTGTCCTGGGAAATGACTGTGTGCAGGTCAAAGTGCCAACTCCGTGTCCCCAAAGTAGCCAGTCTCCCAGGAGGCAGAGCCACACTGATGGCTGCCTGAGGCTGAAAGAAGCCCTGGCCAACCCTCAGAGTATCCTAGCTCCCTTCATACTTCTCCAGAAAGCAGCTCCATCAGCTCTATTAGGGTCAAAAGTCCAAAAACACTATATCCCTCCTGCTCCCAGTGTTGGTACTATTTCCCCACCCATCCCCAGGTGCTCCTGCAATTTTAAATGTTCTTTCTGTTTTAGCATAAAACAAAGTCTATTAAGCATATTAATGTATGCTAATACATGTTCTTATGGGTCACAGCACACAGGCTCAGAAAACAATAAGATGCTTATGTCCAACTGGAGCTCAACTATATCCACTTTAAATAGTCATGGACTGAAATTATATTCATAATTCAAATGTAACAAAACAAATACTCAAACCATAAGCAGAAGAGCAGAAGCATAGTTATATAATATGCTGGTGCATGCCAGCATCAAGGGTTTAAATGTTAACCCAAAATACCTCTGTCTGTATGTATCCAATGCTATTAGCTTAAAGAAAATGAACCACTATCTGAAGTCAGCTGCAGGAGGACCACTGGCTATTTCAAAAGCATGGTCTGCAAATGATGAACTGACATATTTTAATAACCATTTTTTATAATTCCCTGAATTTGGAACTCACCCTCTGCTTGCTTAGTTGGTCTCATATAAATCCTCTTTTCTTTGGATCTGCTTTCTGAGTAAATGCTTGCTCCTTTGTGTGTGAATCATAAAGCTTTTAGATGTGATTTCAAACAGTCATTATTTCCCTTGCATGCTTTTTTAAAAGACCAAGATAATTTATTTAAAATAAAAAGAGGTATTTTACTATGAGACACATTACAAAATTACTGAAGTGAGTTGCTATGTAAGTATACATATATGCATGTATAGAAATAACAAAATAAAAGCCTAAAATATAAACTCAAAAAATTTGGACATATACACATGTGCACATGTATTTATATTAGCACAAGTTCATGTACCTGCGGCAGAGTGAGGCGAAACTCAAATGAGTTTGGATGAAAGAAAGATTTATTGTTAAGGTCCTGCAAGGAGATGGGTGGCTCATGTCCTAAAAAACTCTGAACTCCTTGAAGAGTTATGGCAAAGCACGTTTAAAAGTCAGGTTGTGGAGAGGGTGGTTTGCAGGTCAGCTTGTACAGAATTCTCTGATTAGCTGATGATGAGGTAACAGAGTGATGTCACAGTGGTTAACTTTATCAGTCCTTAGGCTCCAGGAGGCTTGGGGTTATATGCTCAAAATCATCAAGTAGTTAACATCTTCCATGTGGTGTGGCTTTTCACATCTGCAAAACAACTCAGGAAATGTGCATCAAATACTATTATCTGGGTACTTCAGAGAGGAGCTAAAGCAGATGGTATGGGGGAAGACTTGAACCCAGGAAGGCTCCATGAAGTCCTGCTTGGTTACATTTATATATTCAAATTTACCAGGGGTAGGGGAAGTTTTTCTTGACTATGTGTTCTTCAACAGTAGAATTTACATACAATTCTAAAATTAGTCACTTTTTTCTCATTTGGATTAAAGGACTCAACTTTAATAAATTCAAATATGCAGCATTATTAACTAATTGGGTTCATTCAAGTATCTATGTGTATATATATATATGTGTTTGCTACAAAAGTTTAATAATTATCTTCCAAATGTAAACTGTTCATAAAGAGAGCATTTATAATGAAATAGTCTTCTAGGAAAAAGCAGATGTTATTTTTAAAGAAATATTAATGACTGCTAATAATAATAAGATAAATATTATCATTTAATAAAAGCAGACTGTGTGCCTATTTCATTTGAGATGAGTTTCAAGGAACCAGAAAAAAAAATTATAGGACTTCTCAAGTGCAGACTTCTAGAACCAAATGGAAATGGAGCTTATAGTCATGCTCTCTTCAGAACTGACTAAACTGCTGATTCTAAAAGAAAAAAAGAACTTCAATGACAGTTTATTAGGGAGTTTTTATCAGAGGTAGAGGTCGATACACTGCCTAAGGCACCGGACTAGACATCAGATAAGACAATGAAGTTTGTGGTTAAGAAAAAAATTAAAAATTAAAGAAATTTTAAACATGCTTTAAAGAATGTCCAGATCCTCCTGGAAATCCTAAGCCAAGAGAAAATATCTGGGGAAAGTGACAAAAATGGCCCTCATGTGCCATCCCAGGAAAGAGAGAGGACACTTTCTGGGGTTGCCCTGGGGCACAGTGGTAAGTAAACAAAACCTCTTTTATTGTTGCCTTGAGTTAAGAAAAAGTTTTTCTTTTTCTTCTTTGCTTTTGAGTCCTTCTCTACTTTAATAACCGTTCCTGATCTGCAGTCTGCATTGATAACTTTCTTCTTTTCAGAAGACTAACCTGTTTTGTAAACCACGTCCTGCACCTCTTGCCCTCTAACTCTGCGTGTCACACTCTGCATCTCTTATCTTTTAATTTTATGCTAGTCACATCCTGATGCTTAACTTTATGGTGTTTTCTATGCAAACCACCCCATATAGTTTGTCTTCCCTCTTTTTGTATTACAGAAAGTCACAGAGCAATCCACAAAAGACAATGGACTCAACTACCAGGCCAGACCCAAATTAACAGGCTACCTGACATCAGCCAATTGACTGTTTCTAAACAATGCAAGAAGAATACAGGATCCCTACACCTTTGTTCTTTATCTCCAAGTCCTGACTGCGAGCCCCAACTAAATGAGCCCCTTGATTCCCTTTGGAAGGGAGACATGGTTCTTGAGGCATGAGCTTACTGTCCTCTCTTCTCTGCCAACTTGAGGACTAACGCTATATTTCTATTTCCTCCAAACTGTCTCCGTATTTGCTTATTCAGCTCCGGATGGGCAGAGAAAGACAAGATTTTGGTGGCAACACTATCAGCAACAACTTCTACAACAGGACACAAATAATTATTCTCATTGCACAAGCAAAAGTCAGTTAAGGTATTGTAACTGGGAAGAATTAATTTTGAGTTTGTACTGGATCTGTTTCTGTGACTTTCTTATTTTGCCACTTTTGTTACTATAGGCATACATAATGGCCTGCCTTAGGGAGCCTTGCCCAGCCCCCTCTGCCTGACCCTTGGGCTAGGCTACCTTTGTTTGGCTCAGAGGGAGAATAGTCTGACCCTGCTCACCTGTGAAGGTCTATAAGGAAGTGAAACTAACACATCCCACTGCCTGATGCTTGCCAGTCTAGGAGATATTTGCAAGAATTAAATGGTCTCTTTGTTTCCTCACCTCCCTCCGTCTCTGATCCATAAAAGGACCTGGCATCCATGCCCCGGGAAGATGGTTATTTTGAGGCACTAGCCTGCCATCTTCTCAAGTCAGCGTGCATTCCAAATAAAGTCATCTTCCTTGCCTCAACACTTTGTCTCAGATTTATTGCGTGGCAAGCAGGCCGAGCTTGGACTCGGTAATAGGATGAGTGACAAACAGAAGTTAATTCAAAGTGTAGCAGTGTCGTGTCAGTCTCCTGAAAAGAAGGCCAGAGGCTGACTTACTTTCCTAATGGACATCCAGTCATCTTCAAAACTCGCCCCATCACTGGCCCTATCCCTGCTCTTCCAGTGGACAGCACCTGTTTCCTAAAGTCATCTTGTTCCTTCTCTGAGCTTCTGATACTGAGTAGGATCCTGTGGGGCTCCTGGGAACAGAAGCCTTTCTGTGTCCACCATTTCCTTATGACAGGAAGTAGGCTTCATTTATCCTCCATGAGCATCCCTGAGTTCCAAGGAGCAGGTCCAAGCAGTTACTAATTAGGGAAGGGATGAAATACAAGACAAGGTAGAAGCAGTCAAGAGAAACAATAGATCAGCCTTGGGGCAGGGTCCGGGTTCCCCCTCAAAGGATATACACAACAGTATCTTTGAACTGTTTTGCAGATGTTGAAACCCCCACCAGGGGCAGGGATGCTGCCCACAAGCATGTAGACCCCAAACCGATCAGAACCAATCCTGGGTGGCCATCAGCCTGCAGCGGCTTGGAGCAGGCCTTGGGTTCCCAGCCAGATATTGGGCTGGGTCACTGCAGTGAAAGCACCAGATTCTAGCCACTAAACTAGTGGTCAGTGACAGGGGCCCTGGCCCTTCATCTTTGCAGAAAAGAGTTTCCACAAAGACTGAAGGTCGTGCAGCAAGTGAGTGTTGTAAATAAGTGTTTTTTAACAGGAAAAGAATACAGTATGTATGGATAGACACATGAGCAGGCTCAGAGAGATAGTCCCTGAGTTGTGCTCTCTTAGCAGTTTGAATCACTTTTGCGGGGTATTTTGTTGGGGCCTGGGTGAGGAAAGCAGGAGAGACTCCATCTTGAAGCCTGTCATTCGTCTTAAAGACAGAGTGTAAACTGGGCCTGAACCCCGCCCAAGAGTGAGGAAACCATTGCTGATGAAAACCTGGTTTCCTGGAGACTTCCCTCCCTAGAGATGGCAAATGGAGATTGTAGTTGAGGTCGGGCTGCCCCTGTTAGATTAACCATGGAGACATCCCCCCTTGATGTATAAGCATTGTCCCCCCCCACCCCCAGCCTTTAACCTTAATTGTTTGTTCTCCTAGAACCTTCTTGTAGTAAAACTCAGTCATATACAACAAACAGGTTGCTAACATGTAACCAGTCATGCAGTGGAGGATGTAATACTGGGCCTCTCAGAAACATCAGGGTCCTTGCTGGGAACTGACTCCCCTCTGGCCCCCTGGCATAATAAACTGCTCGCCACTGTCTCGAGTGTCCTCCAAGCTGTGTTTTGTGACTCCAGATTCCACAACAATTTCTTCTGGTTTTCCTTTGGCCAATCATCTTGATTTGCCTGGTTCACAGTTCCTATTTGATATATCTCGGGATCCTCCCATGTGTCGACACACATCCCTTAGCCAATATGGATTTTACTGTGTAGAGCATCCCTTGACATTGCTTCCCTTTGGCCTCCAAGAAGTCTATCTACACATGTGTGGTCAGGGGAGTCTCTTGACTTCGAGAATGAGAAATACATGGTCCGGGCAGGGCCCAGCCTCCTCGCCTTAATGTCCTGCTCTTCTTCTCTTGGAGTTTCAGTCCACAGCGATGAATCTCCAATGCTTTTTCCTGGGGGTACCACCCTGCCTCAGAACCAGAAGATTAATGATACTGATTCCCACTTACCTCACCACCAACTAATCAGAAGAATATCCAGAAGCTGATCATGCCCTCTTTGAACAATTATTAGAAAACTCTTCCAGGTTGGGACACACAGTTTTGAGGGTATTAGACTGCTGTGCCCACATTTACCTGACAAAGAATAAAGCTATTCTTTCATACTTCATCCAAAACTCTGTCTCTGAGATTTAATTCAATATCAGGATACAGAGGCCAGATTCAGCTTCATGTCTGACCCTCCACATCCCTAAAGCTTTCCAAAAGGCTCTCTCACCACCTCAACTCCCTCAACTGCATGCCCTCCATCCTCACATCCTGCCAGCCCATCTCATTCCCAGACCCAACCCCAGGGACTTCCCTTGGAACCCACTGGCCCAAACCACCAGAAAAAGCTGGACATCTTCCCCCCTTGATGCCCTCAAAAAGAAGCACAGAGAAGCCAGGAGATAGACTTGTCCTCTTTGAGTGACTGGCTACCATGTGAGAAGGCATCATGAAAAATTCATGCGGATCGAATTTTTCATCTCAGAATCAGACTTCTGTACTGAATTGTAAAAGAAGAAACCATCAACATTTGGTTGCAGGGAACCCTTCTCTCTTCCATCTCCAGATATGCTTGATGATGTCTGAAATCAGGGTGTGGTGAGGTCTTTGTTTCTATCTTCTTTGGCTATGCTGGGTCTTCACTGCTGCCTGCAGGCTTTCTCTGGCTGCGGCGAGTGGGGGCTTCCCTCTACTTGTGGTGGGCAGGCTTCTCATTGTGGTGACTTCTCTTGTTGTGGACCTTGGGCTCCAGATGTGTAGGCTTCAGTAGTTGCAGCACAGGGGCTCAGTAGTTGTGGCTCAGGGGCTTAGTTGCCCCATGGCATGTGAAATCTTCCCAGCCCGAGGATTGAACCCATGTCCCCTGCATTGGCAGGCAAACTCCCAACCACTAGAGGAAGAGGGAAGTCTAAGGTCTTTCTTTTGATAATCAAATGAATATACATGTGCTTGGTTTACTGAAATTGACTCAAAGTCTGGCAGAAAACTATTAGCATCTAAGACAGGTATGATAATCTTACCTACTGTATAGAATGGGATATAGGAGAAAGTATGCCACAAGAAAGCCTAATGTGTCACACACTTAAAATGAAGAAAAATCTCTATTAAAGTAGAAAGGAATTAAGAAACTGGGTCATTGGAGTGTATGAAATAGTCTCTGAAGGATTCATAACCCTGACTATAAAAATTGTGTTACCTGTAATCTCTCTAGAGAAAAAGAGGCTGTGTCAAAATGCCTGTTATATTCTCCTGAAGATGTATGTTTGTTGTTCACTCACTCCATCATGTGCGACTCTTTGCAACCCCGTGGACTGCAGCATGCCAGCTTCCCTGTCCTTCATCATCTCCCAGAGCCTGCTGAAACTCATGTCCATTGATTCGGTGATGCCATCCAACAATCTCATCCTCTGTCATCACCTTCTCCTCCTGCCTTCAGGCTTTCCCAGCATCAGCGTCTTTTCCAGTGAGTCAGCACTTCGCATCAGGTGGCCAGATTATTGAAGCTTCAGCCTCATTACCAGTCCCTCCAAAGAATATTCAGAATTGATTTCCTTTAGGATTGACTGGTTTGATCTCCTTGCATTCCAAAGGACTCTCAAGAGTCTTTTCCAACACCACAGTTCAAAAACTTCAAATCTTTGGCACTCAGCCTTCTTTATGGTCCAACACTCACATCCATACATGACTACTGAAAAAACCATAGCATTGACTATATGGATATTTGTCTGCAAAGTAATGTCTCTGCTTTTTTAATATGCTGTCTATGTTTGTCATAGCTTTTCTTCTAAGGAGCAAGTGTCTTTTCATTCCATTGCTGCAGTTAACATCTGCAGTGATTTATATGTCTATTTAAATGATTTATGAAGATCTGCTGCTGCTATTTTTAAAAATAGACTTTGCTATAAAAAAACTTTGCTTTTAAAAGAATTTGTTAATCCAAATATTTAAACACACACACACACACACACTTACACATTGCTTTTAATCAAGTATGGGTTTCCCCGGTGGCTCAGACAGTAAAGAATCTGCCTGCAATGTAAGAGACAGGTTTAATCCCCGGGTCAGGAAGATCCCCTGGAAAATGGAATGGCTACTCACTCCAGTATTCTTTCCTGGAGAATTCCATGGATAGAAGAGCCTAGAGGGCTACAGTCCATGGGGTCACAAAGAGTTGGATATGACTGAGCAACTAACACTTTCATGCTTTTTAAAATTTAATTAATTTATATTAATTGGAGTCTGATTGCTTTACAATATTGCAGTGGTTTTTACCATACATCGACATTAATCAGGCATGGGTGCACATGTGTCCCCCCATCCTGAACTGCCTTCCCCCCTCCATCACCGCCCCCTCTCTCTAAGTTGTTCCAGAGCACCAGCTTTGAGTGCCTTGCTTCATGCATCAAACTTGTACTGGTCCTTTATTTTACATATGGTAATAAACATGTCTCAATGCTATTCACTCAAATCATACCACCCTTGCTTTCTCACAGAGTCCAGAAGTCTGTTCTGTACATCTGTGTCTCCTTCGCTGCCTTGGATATAGGATTGTTGTTATTGTCTTCCTAAATTCCATATATACATGTTAATATATGGTATTTGTGTTTCTCTTTCTGACTTACTTCATACTGTATAATAGGCTCCAGTTTCATCCACCTCCTTAGAACTGACTCAAATGCATTCCTTTTAATAGCTGATTAATATCCCTTTGTGTATATGTACCACAACTTCCTTATCCACTCATCTGCCAATGGACAACTAGGTTGCTTCCATGTACCTTGGTTTCCTTGGTGTGTATGCCCAACAGTAGGATTGCTGGTTCATATCGCAGTTTGGTCTGATCAGTTTTTTATAGTTGCTCGTAGTAGTCTCTTGGATCTTTTGTATTTCTGTGGTGTTTGTTGTGATTTTTCCAATTTCATTTCTAAGTTTATTGATTTGATTCTTCTCCCTCTTTTCTTGATGAGTCTGGCTAGTGGTTTGTCTATTTTGTTTATCTTTGCTGTAGACTCCTTTGTTTCTTTTTCATTTATTTCTTCTCTGATTTTTGTAATTTCTTTTCTTCTCCTAACTTTGGGGCTTTTTGTTCTTTTTCTAGTTGCTTTAGGTGTAAAGTTAGGTTGTTTATTTGACATTTTTATTGTTTTTTGAGGTATACTTATATTGCTATTAACCTTCCTCATCACTGCTTTTATTGAATCCCATAGGTTTTGGGTTGTCGTGTTTTCATTGTTTTTTTCTATGCATATTTTGATATCATTTTTTATTTCTTCCATGATCTGTTGGTTATTCAGAAGCATGTTGTTTAGCCTCCATATGTTTGTGTTTTTTTATAGTTTTTTTTCTGTAGTTGATATCTAATCTTATAGCATTGTTATCAGAAAAGATGCTTGAAATGATTTCAATTTTTAAAAAATGTATCAAGGTTAGATTTGTGGCCCAGGATGTGGTCTATCCTGGAGAATGTTCCATGTGCACTTGAGAAAAAAGTGAACACCATTGTTTTGGGGTGAAATGCCCTGTAGATATCAATAGGTCTAACTGGTCCATTGCATCATTTAAAGCTTGTGTTTCCCTGTTCATTTTCTGTTTGGTTGATCTATCCATAGGTGTAAGTGGGGTATTAATGTCCCCCACAATTATTGTGTTACAGTTAATTTCCCCTTTCATACTTGTTAGCATTTGCATTATATATTGAGGTGCTCCTATGTTGGGTGCATATATATTTATAATTGTTGTATCTTCTTCTTGGATTGGTCCCTTGATCATTATGTAGTGTCCTTCTTTGTCTCTTATCACGTCTTTATTTCAAAGTCTATTCTATCTGATATAAGTATTGCTACTCATGCTTTCTTTTGATCTCCATTTGCATGAAATATCTTTTCACAGCTCCTCACTTTCAGTCTGTATGTGTCTCTAGGTTTGAGGTTCATCTCATGTAGACAGTCTATATAGGGGTTTTGTTCTTATAACCATGCAGATAGTCTTCATCTTTTGGTTGGAACATTTAGCCCATTTATGCTTAAGGTAATTATTGTTAAGTATGATCCTATTATTATTTACTTTGTTGTTTTGGGTTCATTTTTATAAACCTTTTCTGTTTCCTGTCTAGAGAAGATCCTTTAGCATTTGTTGAAGAGCTGAATTCTCTCAGCTTTTGCTTGTCTGTGAAACTTTTGATTTCTCCTTTATATCTCAATGAGATCTTTGCTGGATAGAGTAATTATTGTGGTTGTAGGTTTTTCTATTTCTTCACTTTAAATATGTCCTGCCAGTCTCTTCGGGTCTGAAGGGTTTCTATTGAAAGATCAGCTGTCATCCTTATGGGCATCTCCTTGTGTGTTATTTGTTGCTTTTGCCTAGGTGATTTTATATCTTCTCTTTGTGTTCAATTTTTGTAAGTTTGATTAATATGTGTTCCACCTTGGGTTTATCCTGTTTGGAACTCCCTGGGTTTCATGGATGTGCATGGCTATTTCCTTCCCCATTATAGGGAAGTTTTTGACTATTATCTCCTCAAATATTTTCTCATGCTCTTTCTTTTGTCTTCTTCTTCTGGGACACATATGATTTGAATGTTGGGACATTTAACATTGTCCCAAGTTCTCTGAGGTTGTCATTTTTTATTTTTTCCTCTTTTTCTCTGCTCTGCTTCATTTATTTCCACCATTCTATCTTCCACCTCACTTATCCTTTCTTCTGCCTCAGTTATCCTACTGTTGGTTCCCTCCAGAGTGTTTTTAACCTCATTTATTGCATTGTTCATTATTGATTGACTCTCCTTTCCTTGTTAAACATTTCTTGCATCTTCTCAGTCTGTGTCTATTTATCTGTAACTCCATTCTGTTTTCAAGATTTTGGATCATCTGCTAAAGAGTCTGCCTGCAGTGTGGGAGACCAGGGTTTGATCCCTGTGTTGGGAAGATCCCCTGGAGAAGGAAATGGCAAACCACTCCAGTATTCTTGCCTGGAGAATCCCATGGACTGAGGAGCCTAGCAGGCCACAGTCCATGGGGTCGCAAAGAGTCGGATACAACTGAGAAACTTCATTTCACTTACTGTCATTATTCTGAATTCTTTTTCAAGTAGACTCCCTGTCTTCTCTTCTTTTGTTTGGTTTGGTGGGTTTTCATCATGTTCGTTCACCTACTGGATATTTCACTGCCTTTTCACTTTGTTTAGATTGCTGTGTTTGGGGTGCCCTTTCTGCAGGCTGGGAGGCCATGGTTCCCTTTAATTGTAGAGTCTGCTCCTTGTGGGCGGGGTTGGACCAGTGGCTTGTCAGGGTTTCCTGGTTGGGGGAACTTGTGCCTGTGTTCTGCTGGGTGAGCTGGAGCTCTTCTCTCTGGAGTGCAATGAAATGTCCAGTAGTGAGTTTGGGGGTGTCTATGGGTTTGGTATGGGTTTGGGCAGCCCGTCTTAATGTTCAGGGTTGCATTCCTGTTTTGCTGAAGAATTAGTGTGGTGTGTCTTGCACTGGAAACTGCTGGCTCTTTCATGGAGTTTGGTTTCAGTGTAGGCATGGAGACTTTGGGGTGGGCTCTTATCTATTAATGTTCCCTGGGGTCAGGAGCTCTCTGATGTTCTAAAGTTCTGGAGACAAGCCTCCTGCCCTGGTTTTTGGTCGTCCTCTTATAGTAGCCTCAATAATTATCTATCTACACAGCACAGAAGATAAAACACCCTGGTTCATGGTGAAACAACTCTCCACAGCCAGGAACACTCAGAGAGACTCACAGAGTTATACAGAGACAAGAAGGGGGAGAAAAGGGGTAGAGGTGACTAGGGAGAGTCAAAAGGGAGAGCACTCACACCAGTAATCAAATCCCTAAACGAAAATGGATACTGATTGGATTCTTAAAGGCACAAAACTGATCTTAAAAATATCAAAAAACAAAGATGAAAAACCTAGAATAGAGGTTAGACTCTCAAAATTACAATATAAAAAATACAAAACAAAATCACAAAAATTAAAATACATATATATGGAATTTGTTTTTTAAAAAAATAGGATTTTTTTTAGAAAGGTAATAGTAGGCTATAAAAATGAAAAGTTAAAGGAGCAATAAAGAACTAAAATTTTAGAAAAGTAAAAAGTGATAGTAGTAAAAATATATCTAGGAATTTCTCTGGATCTGTTTTGGGCAGTGTGGGGTCAGTTCAGTGTCAGATAAGTCCCTTTTTCTGGCTTGTAATTATTCTCAAAATCTATAGTTCCCCCTCAAATGCACAGTCTCAGCATTAACTGCAGGATCTTAATCTATTGCACTTGTCACTTCTGGGGCAGTTCCCCCTTCTTTGCTTATTTGGCTTCCTCTTTTTGCAAGTCTCTTCAGTGTCTGATTTCCACCCTGACACGAGGAGGCACAGGTGGCCACGTAATCAGGCTCACTTGTTCAGTTGTGCTGCGGAGGAGGAGGGGCACTGCAGACAAATGCCACTGGCACGTGTGGGGAGTGCTCACACTGAATGGGACACACTGGGTTTGCCACAGCCCGAGCTGGTGTGTGCTTCCCAGGTCCACACTGCTCAGGCTCCAGGGTTCTCTTGAGCACACTGTCCCACGTGGGGCCTGCGTTTTGTCCTTTCCGAGACCCAAGCCACTCGGGTGACTGGGTGCTTGGTGAGTGCACTGTGCATCTTATGCACCTCTCCAGTCCTGGCCACTCAGTTTCCCAGGGGTGCCATGTGTCTCCACTGGGGAGCTGATTTCAGGCTGTTACAGACCTGGCTGATGTGAACCATCAGGATCCCAGGAAGACACGGTTAGCGACTGGCAGCCTGCTCACAGTCTGGCTGAAGCTGTGGTCTCTGGGGCCAAAATTGCATCAGCCCCTTGCCTTCAGCCTATGGCTGTCACACACCTGTCTCTCTGCTTCCCAGGAGGGAGAGCCCTAAATGGCAGCCAGCTTGCTCTCCTTTGGTATTTGCTAGGGCTCAATCCTTTGTTCTGTGAGTGCTCCAGAGGTCACCATGCATCATTAGAGTCTTCTTGTGGGAAACGTCCTTTTTCCTTTGGTCTCTCTGGCCAGCCCATGGTTTGGGTTGCTATGTCACATTAGTCCCCTAAGACTGTCCTCAGGGCATCCAAGCCCAGTCCTTACCCCAAGGACCAGCGATGCAGCCCGCATCTCCCTGCCCAGCCCCCACTCGCTGCTGGCAGACCGGAGCCTCTGAGCCATTTCCCCACTGGTAATCGCAGTTAGGCGTGTTCTGTCTGGGGTTTGTTTGTTTGTTCCAGTTATGTTTCTCTCTGAGATCCCAAAACTCTCCACTGACCTGACTGTGAGAGGGTTTCCTATTGTGTGAAAACTTCTCCTCCTTCATGACTCCCTCCCCATGATGGGTCTCCATTCCTAAATCCTTTGTCTCTATTTCCTTCTTTTATATTTTGTCCTACCTCCTTTTGAAGAGATTGGGCTACCTTTCAGGGTGTCTGTTTTCCTCTGCCAGTGTTCAGAAGTTGTTCTGTGAAAGTTGCTCCACATTTAAATGATCTTGTGATGAATTTGTGGGGGAGAAAGTGGTCTCCCATATATTCCTCTGCCATCTTGGGACCACCCTCTCCACTTTCCTTCTTTTTAATCAGGTTTTAACCTCTAGAAACCTGAAACTTGGAGACAGGGTGGAAGGTGATATATGAACTGAGATAAAGGTAAAATGATAAATTTGGGTTGAGAGACAAATTATTGTTGCATAATCTATTTATAAATTTCCTGGTGACTAGGTAAACACATATGTACCCTTTTGAATCATTCAATGAGCAAAGGGTATTCTTTAAAATTACCAATACACTTGCTTTTTTTTTTTTTCTTGTATGAAAAGCTCAACTATTTGCTGCGCCTGCAAAAAGTATAGCCTTGAACATAAAGAATATTCTTAATAAGACCTAAGACTTCCCTGGCAGCTCAGTAGTAAAGAATCTCCCTGCCAAAGCAGCAGATGTGGGTTTGATCCCTGGGTCAGAATGATCCCTTGGAGAAGGAAATGATAACCCACTCCAGTATTCTTGCCTGGGAAATCCCATGGACAAAGGAGCCTGGTGGGCTACAGTCCATGGGGTTTGCAGAGTTGGACACAACTTAGCAACTGAACGATAACAATAAGACCTAGGATTTCAGCTCTGTGAGGCTCATTGAAATATTTCTTCTAGCACAATGGTTGTCCATGTGGGGTGATTCTGCCTAAGCAGAGGGCATTTTTTTCCTCAAATCTGAAGAATCCTCATGTGTATTGGGTAAATGCTAGGAATGCTGTGCATTCACATGACAGCTCCCACAAGAATTATCCACCCAAAATGTCAGTATGGATTTTGAGAAATCCTCCTCTAGCACAATGAGGGTCGAATAACTTGTGAATCTTCTTTCCCTTTCCTCTCCCCATGCTCCCATCTTACTCCAAATCTATCAAATAGTCTTCATTTAGAATGTTATAGTACAGAATCTAACATGGTTGCTTTGTACTAGCTCAGTTAACCCAATCACTGTTACGGTCCCCACACTACCATACCAAGGGACACTGCTGATTTTCAAACTTCAAACCACCTGCAGCAGACCAGGTGGATCTGTGCAAAGAACATCAGCAGAAAGCAGAGCTGCCAAGAGGCCAGACACAACATGCCAGAAGCTCATACTCTAGAACAATGAAGCTCTTTGAAAATTAAGTTAAACAAAAGTAAAAATCTTGATTAAGATTTGTTCTTTTTACTAGACTGATTTTTATAGCAAATTTAAGTTCACAACAAAGTTGAGAGGAAGGTACAGAAATTTCCCATATACTCCTGTCCCCACAAGTGAATACTACCTCCCTTTGCAGCATCACCCAAAGATGGTACATTTGTTACAACTGATGAACCTACATTAATGCTTCATCATCACCCAGAACCTATAGTTTATGATAGGATTTACTGTTGGTATTGTACATTCTATGGGTTTAAACAAAATTTAATGACATTTCTACACCATTATAGTATCATACAGAATATTTTCACTGGCCTAAAAATCTTCAGAGCTCCACAAGTTTCATCCCTTGCCACCCAGTTCCTAGAAACCATGAATCTTTTTACTGCCTCCATAGTTCTGCTTTTTCCACAATGTCATAGAGTCATAATATAATGTGTAGTCTTTCCAGATTGGCTTCTTCTACTTGGTAATATACACTTGAGTTTCCTCCTTGTCTTCCCATGACTTGGTAGTTTATTTCTTTTGATCACTGAATACCATTCCATTTTGGGGACATACATTTTATATACCCATTCACATGCTGAAGGACATCACAACTAGATTGCTTCCAATTTGACAATTATGAATATTAATATTTTTCTTTTAAAAGCAAAATATTAATATGAAGTCTCTGGAAAAAAAAACAGTCATTATAAGTGGCATAGAAAGATATATTGGCTCTTATCAAAGTATTTATCAAATACTATTGTATTTACTTGTTTTCTTATGTCTCCCCATTCAAATGACTAAGTATAGGGACCTCATATTGTTTGCTTTTGTATCCCAGTACCTAGCATTATACACACCACACAGCAGGCTCTAAATAGCAGTTTGATGAGCCTATAAGTTAGGACTGAAGGACCAGGAGGCAGGCTATGTTTCCTAACCTTAGCACCACTTGGCTATATGACCTGGGACAGTTGAAGTATTCTGAGTTTGTTTCATTGACTGGAAATAATTAGACTTGATGAATGCTATTTTTAGATGCATTAAGTCATTTGAAATGGTCAATTCTTTCACTAGAAAAAGAAAAGACAAAGTCACTAACCCCTTTCCCATTCTAATTTGGAATACTCTCTTTGCTCTATCAGTAAATCAAATCTGCATAAAAATTTAACAAGTGAAACTAAATTAATTTTATATCTTGCCAGGCATAAAAGAAGAATTGGTTAGGATGTACACTGAGAAGGTGGGGAAAAACCTTGTAAAAGGCTAGAAAAAGAAAAGGATATTGTATTTATTTCCAGGCTGAGGAAAAATGAAAAATGAGCAGGATGTTATCTCCTTGCTGAGCCATCCACACAGGCAAACCATGAGACCACCCAAGAATGAAGAGAGCAGGTTTGGCTCTGTGAGGGAGAGGACTGGAGGAAGCAGGACCACTGCCGGGCTTTAACAATCTCCACACTCTCCTCTCGCCCACCACAAATCTGCCTCGCTAGAGTGATTGCCACACCAGGCCACTGGCTGAGGGACACAGGCCACAATCCTGAGGAACCAGGTCAGACTGGTCAAAGACTGAGAATTGTTACTAGATCGAGCTGGAGTAAAGAACAAAGTCAGCAATGACCATTGTGGGTTTGTTTTGTTTTGTTTTGTTTTGTTTGCATTTAAAAAGATCTTCCCTGGTGGTCCAGTGGTTAAGAATCCATGCTTCTACTACAGGGTCACGGGTTCAATCCCTGGTCAAGGAACTAAGATGGTTCCCCATGCCTCAGAGCATGGCCAAAAAACCAAATGAATAAAAATAAATTGAAAAATAAGTAAATAACATGATGTCATTAGAGGAAGGGAATGATATTTCTCAGAACACTACAAATTGTACTTTAGATTTCAAGATTTATGGCTGTGGTGGGAGGATTTTAAAACACTAAGATGAGCTGGTAGAAAAGCATTGCAGGATGTGAAGGAGGCAACTGATCAGTGAGGCTGGAGCATCTGTGTGTGTGAATTGCCTGCTACTGAAGGTGGATGCCCTCCCCTTCACAGACACTGGGAGGGACAGGCACAAGCTCCTTCAGCTGAGAAGACTTGATGGTTACGACACTGGCAAGAGGATGAGAGAAGTTTCACATCTCAAAGGAGTAGAGAAAAAAATCACAACTACAAGTTTTCAAACAGGGATTCTCTAAGAAAAGGAGGATCTGAGACTATAGACACAAAGAAGCCTGTCTGAGGTGTAGTTAGGCTGAAGGGAAATGTAAAGGTTATCTTGATCACACCTCAGTGAGTTTTATTAGTTTTCCAGATAAGAATCGAATAGATACTCAGGTTAGGTTTGAAATACTTAGAAAAACTCTCAAAACTTCCCCAAATTAAATTCAATGGAAATGTTACAAAACTGGATGTCTGGACCTAAGATGGGTTCCTAGCCCAGGCTGAGACCCTTTGTCTTAGCCAAGGAAACTTTTCTGCTCATGTTCATGCAGCCAATAAGGAAACCCATGCTGAGACTGAAACAGCTCAAGCTTCATTCAGTGGCCAAAGAATGGGGAAGTGGGAACCTAGTTCACAAACCAACTAGGTTCAGGTAAGACACCCCACATGTAGGAGAGTCAGAGTAAAAGGGAGGGGTTTAGAAAGGTTGGGAGGGATTTTCATGACTTATTCAAGAACAGGGTTGTGGTTTGGACCCAGAACTGATGCAGCTCTCCTTTTTAGTCCTTGTCTGTTTTTTTCTGGTCAATTTTACGGCAACTGTCAAATGTCTGGTGCTAGTAGGTATGTCATCTAGCTATCACATTACAATGAGCATGTTATGAGGCCCAAGGCCTATTGGAAGATAACTCTTCTACCATCTTGGGCCTCTTTGATTCTAACTACTTCTTGCTTTGCTCTTTGCAGCTTCCTCTTGAAATGTAGATAAGAGTTAAAGATTTTCATTTGAGGGAGGGGCAGGGGTGTAATTCTGGGGCTGGAACAGCCTGGGTAACAGAAAGTTTGCAAAATAACATAATGATATCAGTTTGACTTTCATTTGGGCAATGTTCATGAATTTTCTCCTGATTGTGATAGGAAATAAATGAAACCTTTATGTGAGATTTTGAAAAAAAGAGAATCTAAATGTAGGATTTCCAGATAAAATACAAAGCACACAGCACATACTTGGGTTCTGAAATTCACATTTAACTGAACGTCATGTATTTCTAGCCACTCATCCCGGCCACCATGTTATGGAGAGGGTAGAGTACTCTTTCCAACAGCCCACAGAAAGCTCCTAATTAAATATCTTAAAGATATTGCCTCAGTATTCTCATGGAGGAGGATTTTTAAATGAGTCAACACAGAGAGGAGTCCTTAGTCTGTGAGCTTAGCAACCTACCCAAATATCATTCATCATCATTCAACCACCATAACAATGAAGCCAGTGTTGCACCTGTGGCCCAGGTCTTTCAGCCACTGTTTGCCAGGTACCCTCTGCTGCCCAGGTGCCCTGATTTGTGGAAGTCACTTATTCTCTTTTAAATGTGAGGAGTTCAGCAAGTCATAATATAAACATTTCTTTTCAACCAGGTTCAAAGAACACAAGCAATCTACAAAAGACAGAATCAAATGCTGTCCAAATTGCAAAGCCCTAGATTCCAGACGGCACCAGATTTCAGTTTTGTGGATATTTAATCAATCATTTGAACAATAGGGACCAGCTGACCTGCTTGGCTTAGTTATCAAAGGGATCTGTTGTTATTCTGTAATGACAATAGTGGGTCTGCATGACAATTTAACTGCAAAAGCCATTGCTTTCAATTTTATCCTTCAAAAAACTGCCAGGTAATTAACTTCACAGCAGTTTGTGGGCAAAGTAATACTACAGATAAATGAAGTGTTTGTTAATAATTGACTGCGAAAGCTGGTTAAATACTGTTGAGCTGATATAACCACTAACAGAAGAAGATAGAGCTGAATGACAGGAGACTCCGAGAAGTAGAAGTAATTACAGGAGTGTTCAACCTGAAGGGCTAAAATAGAAAAGCAAGTGGGAGATCAAAAAAAAAAAAGGAAAAGGTATTATTACAATACCTGTATTTTCATTAATTATGAGTTAAACAATTGTCTATGATGTTCAAGTTCCAACATAAATTCTCCTTTAAAAGACACTTATTCATTTACTCAGAAGTCTTTTGTTTCTGTGAAGACTCAAATAAGAGAACACACAGATGTGATAACAAACCAAAGGCTCATCACCACACATACTGAAATACCCAAGTATGCCAGTGATAGCTTTCATTCAAAGCAAGCACATTATTTTTGCTTTAAAGTTTATGTCTTCTCCCTCTTACTGTCCTCTCAGTGCTAACAGCAGTGATACTTTCCATTTACAGTGCGACTATCTCCTTTTCCTCATACACAACACTCTAAACAACTCTGGCCAAAAAACAGTATGAGTTCAGAGGAATCTTGGATGATGAAAACCTTTCATTGACAAAGTATCTGCAGTTCCTTTTATGCAGAACGCAAAACAAAAGGCAGAATTAAGTTCCCCTTCCTTCCATGGATGCATGTCTGCATCACATTACCCATGAATCCTGAGCAAAGTCAGAAAAGATTTCAAAGACTCACCTCACACTAAAGGTAATTTCTTAGCATTGACAGTCATATGTTAAAACAATGGATGTTCACATTGCTTTGATCTGAAGATCGCTAAGTACATCATATCTTCCCTACTGATAATTAAGTACCTCTGAGAATAAATAGTAATTAAATGTCTATTTTTTTGTAATATGGAGACCCAGATACAGAACTTGCTACTAAATTGCTATGGGTAAAACTCAGACAGAAAATAAAATTTTCCCTTTCTGTCAACCTATTCAAGTAGCAGATCACATTATATCCTTGGGAATTATTTTTAATAAGTTCTTAAAAAGGAAAAGGTAATGATATTGCAGGAAGGGAGGTTGGGAAAGGATATAGTCAGAAACAAAAATCTCCTTTACAAAGGACTTCTGCTGCATCTACAGGGACATTAGAACATCAACAATCTGTTTTAAACTAGTCCATAATTTCTGGTGCATTTCTGAAATAATGGCTAATGTGCTTTTTAACTTGCAATTTTCAGAGCCATAAATCTTAAAATTTACTCTAAAAATATTGGAACTCTGTAATATAAAACTTGAGAAAAAAAAAATGCCTGATGTCTTTTCTATATGTTCTTGTTCAAAGACAAGCATTTCTATGGATCTAAGAGGAAGGCATGATTTGGTCCCTTAACCAAGAACCAAGGAAGGAGGAAAAAAAGAAGAAGAAAAAAAGGCAAAGAGATAAGTACTTGGCTTCCATTCACCAAATTAACAGGTAAAACACTATGGTTTTCTGATTCAAATATTTTAATCACTCTGGATTCCTAAGTAATAAGAACAACATATAGTTGGTTTAAGTCAAATACAACCTAGTTATTTGGCATGCCCTTGTTGCTCAGATGGTAAAAAATCTGCCTGCAATGCAGGAGACTGGGATTCAGTCCCTGGATCGGGAAGATCCCTTAGAGGAGGAAATGGCAACCCACTCCAGTATTCTTGCCTGGAGAATCACCTGGACAGAGGCACCTGCAGGCTATGGTCCACAGAGTCGCAAAGAGTCAGACACGATGGAAGCAATTTAGCACAGTGCACAAGGTGAGATAAATCATCTCATTCTTTAAGCCAAAACACAATTCAGGAAGGAAGATTTCAGATGAACAGCTTAAGGCCCAAATTCTAGAAAATATTTTATTATGGATAGTTTCAGAGGTTTCTCTTAAAGAACTCTAACAATATATTAATATATTATCACATATTCTTTATTTAACTAGATTGAAATTATTTTCACAAATCTGAAGCAATTTCCTGTGATTATGCCATTATATATACAAGCTTGGAAAAATCATACTGATGAAATTTCAGATAAATTTCTAAGATAAATGCTAAAAGTAAAATGTTTTGCAAATGACCAACTCTCCATTTCCAGTCCAATCAGTTGTCTTTAATTCAAATGGACTGACCTAAGCAGGCTGTGATGTCTTGGGCCCTGACCACAAGCAGCCTCTGGGCTGACCACTGCCTGAGAACCCCGGGCATGACCTTCCACCTCTGACCCCTGAGCCACAGTCACACCCCAGACACACCACGACGGGGGCCTCGTGTTGATGCAGTCACCATTCTCAACCTGAGACAGCCTCCTACACACACTGACACACACATACAGACACACAAACACACAGACACACAGAGGTTCATGCAGTTCTATCCCTATAAAAGGCTCAAGTACATTTCCTGCCTATCCAGCAGTGAGCTTTTCTCTCAAAATGGAGAAATCAAGTTTTATGATTGGATATGATAGTTAGATATAAGCCCCCACAAGGCCAGGGTCTACCCAGGGTCCCAACTCTGCTGCATGTCAGCACAGAAGTCCTCAGAATCAGCCCGACACATGTGTCTCTAACCAAACGCTCACCCATAGTCAGGCCCTGGGACATGCCATTGTCTTGCGTAAGGGCTTCAGCTCTTGTTGTCACTTTGCCAATATAAAAATCTTTGAAAATATTTGTTGTTGTTGCTATTTAGTTGTGGAGTGATATCTGACTCTTTTGCAACCCCATGGACTGTATAGCCCACTAGGCTCCTCTGTCCATTGGATTTTCCATGCAGGAATAACTGGAGGGAGTTGCCATTCCCTTCTCCAGGGGTCTTCCTGACCCAAGGATCAAGCCCATGTCCCCTACACTGGCAGGCAGATTCTTTACCACTGAGACACCAGGGAAGCCGTTCAAAAATATTTACCTTCACTTATAAGTGATTTCCCTGAAAAATATTTTACCTCCAAATATGGTTATACTTTGAACCAAGATTGAATAATGTCAATTTCAACAAAAATTACTCAAATTATTGTTTCTAAAATTGCTTAATAAACTCCTTCAGTTACAAGTTATTTCAGATTACAGGTGAACCCTTCAAATCAGTTTCTATCTAGAAAAATCTATCATACATGTTAGTGATTCCAAAGCTTAGCTTTTCCTACAAACATATGAACATATATGCTGAACTCAAATACCATCCCTTTGCATTTTTTAGATACAATTGGATTACAGTTTATGCACTGATTTCTACAAAACATGTTAAATTTCTAGAAAGTTTTCATGTGATTAAAATAATTCATAAAAACAGATTTTCCATTCCATTGCATTAAGTTTTGAGATATATTTCATGCCAAATAATTGAAATAAATTTTGAGCTATTACTGTGTTCAATAGACCAAGATCTTAATTACATTTCTTTCTCACCATAATATGCCTTCCATTAGACTACAATTTTTATAAGTCACATATAATTTTATGTAACAAAGCTGATGACTATTTTTATGGCTTAGAATAGTTTTTAACTTGCCCAGGAAATAAACAGCTGATTTTTGTGTCTCAGTTCAGTCGCTCAGTAGTGTCCAACTCTTTGCGACCCCATGGACTGCAGCACGCCAGGCTTCCCTGTCCATCACCAACTCCTGGAGCTTACTCAAACTCATGTCCATTGAGTCAGTGATGCCATCCAACTACCTCATCTTCTGTTGTCCCCTTCTCCTCCTGCCTTCGATCTTTCCCAGCATCAGGGTCTTTTCCAATGAGTCAGTTCTTTGCATCAGATGGCCAAAATATTGGAGCTTCAGCTTCAGCATCAGTCCTTCCAATGAATATTCAGGACTGATTTCCTTTAGGATGGACTGGTTGGATCTCCTTGCAGTCCAAGGGACTCTGAAGAGTCTGGAAGTTCAAAACCATCAATTCTTTGGCACTCAGCTTTCTTTATAGTCCAAGTCTCACATCCATACATGATTACTGGAAAAACTATAGCTTTGACTAGATGTACCTTTGTTGGCAAAGTAATGTCTCTGCTTTTTAATATGCTATCTAGGTTGGTCATAACTTTTCTTCTAAGGAGCAAGCGTCTTTTAATTTCATGGCTGCAGTCACCATCTGCAGTGATTTTGGAGCCCCCAAAAATAAAGTCTGACACTGTTTACCCATCTATTTGCCATGAAGAGATAGGACCAGATGCTGTGGTCTTAGTTTTCTGAATATTGAGTTTTAAGCCAACCTTTTCACTCTCCTCTTTCATTTTCATCATGAGGCTCTTTTGTTCTTCATTTTCTGCCATAAGGGTGGTGTCATCTGCATATCTGAGGTTATTGATATTTCTCCGAGCAATCTTGATTCCAGCTTGTGCTTCATCCAACCCAGCATTTCTCATGATGTACTCTGCATACAAGTTAAATAAGCAGGGTGACAATATACAGCCTTGACGTACTCCTTTTCCTATTTGGAACCAGTCTGTTGTTCCATGTCCAGTTCTAACTGTTGCTTCCTGACCTGCTTACAGATTTCTCAAGAGGCAGGTCAGGTAGTCTGGTATTCCCATCTCTTTAAGAATTTTCCAAATTTTTTTGTGGCTGGGTTGGGATTAAAGGATTAAAAATAAAAGAGAATAGTTCTCATTTCCTCACTTGTCCAGAGTTCTCTATAATGTACCTACAGGATGGCCCAATTGTCAAACCATGCTACCTCTCTGAAAAATTAATAAAAGTTAGAGTTTTATTTAGCTTTTAAAAAAATATTGTGGTGTGAGGAATGTACTAAATATTTTAATATTACAGGAATTGCATGTTGTACATTTACAAATTATATGTGTACCCAGGAACCATGCTATATTTATTTCTGTACCCTAACACCTACAATGTTAATTTGCTCTGTATCAGGGTACACAGTGAATACACACTGAGTCAACATCAAACACATATCAGGAAGCAGCAGGAAAGGAAGGAGGAGAAGAGAAAAAGGACCTGTATTGAAAGATTATATGTAATTGTGCACCAAGTAGTCAAAATGCTCACATAGACATATACTTTTATGTACAAGAAGTGAAACATGGTCCTAAAGTTTCTGAAATGGTTCCAAAATATACTTTATCAAACATTCCTATGAAAGGCCTGTTTTGAAGAAAAAATACAGCCTCCTCACACCCAGGAAGAAAGATGTGATAAGAGGTGGACAGAGCCAGATGCTGAGTTACTGCTTTCTCAGGAGTCTTTCCCAGCTGATTTATGAAGATACTATAGCAATGCCTGTGGAAGCATTTTTTTCAGAGAATAGTTACTGCTCTGACACTCACCCATGGGACAGAGAGAACAAAATAAAATGTAAAACAGTGAAAAGTAATTTTTAAGTAAAATAAGGAATTTTCTTCATACCCTATTAGTTTTTTTATAAATTATTAATATTTTAACAACAGCCAGTTATTTGGAATTACACTATAAGCCTTCATGGCAAACCTGTCAGAGTTTATAATGTTATTAGATTCAAACATTACTCCAAATAAATTTTGGGTGACAAAATCCTGCAAAATAGCTCTAGTGAAGAGAAAAAAATGTCAAGGGGTTAAACTGATCTACTTTGTGGTTGTAGTTTTGAAAATAATATAGACTTTTTCTGATTAAGAAGTTGTCCATGATTCCTAGCATAAAATCTAACACTTATCTTACCAGTTATGGAAGAGATGCCCAGTGCTAGGCCTATGTGAAATTCTCAGAAGGTGGGAGTCCCTGCATCCCTCCCCTCTGAGGCCAATGCTGATTGCACCCCCAGTAAACAAGCTCCGCCTTCTTCTCCCCATGCCACCCACTGCCAGCAGCCAGAGAGACCGAACAGAATCTTGTCAAACAGAACCCCAGGGGAAGAGACACTATCAAACCAGAAAGAATAAGCAGATCTAGAAGATTAAAATTCAACGTGACAACAATCAACAACACGATTTTCAAATTAAAACTCAGGAAATGATTTTAAGAAAAGACATTTATTTTAATCTCTTAGGCCCCTAATGCAGGTCCCAAAGGGATAAATGTCTAAATATCTTCAGGGAAAAGATAAGGGACTTCAAGTGCAGATCCTAAAAAATAAGTGGTTCAGAGGGGGAACATGAAATATGATAATGACACAGATAATAGGCAAAATTTCTCTGAGCTGAAGACAAACTTGAGTCCCCTAATTTAAAAGGCTCAACAAATTCCAGATATATGCTTAAGAACATCCTGATAAAATTACTGATTTTCAAGAATAAAGGAAAAAAATCTTACAATCTCCTAGGTAAAGAGTTCATGATAATCACAGCAAGATCCTCTATGACCCACCTCCCAGAATATTGGAAATAAAAGCAAAAATAAACAAATGGGACCTAATGAAACTTAAAAGCTTTTGCACTACAAAGGAAACTATAAGTAAGGTGAAAAGACAGCCCTCAGATTGGGAGAAAATAATAGCAAATGAAGAAACAGACAAAGGATTAATCTCAAAAATATACAAGCAACTCCTGCAGCTCAATTCCAGAAAAATAAATGACCCAATCAAAAAATGGGCCAAAGAACTAAACAGACATTTCTCCAAAGAAGACATACAGATGGCTAACAAACACATGAAAAGATGCTCAACATCACTCATTATTAGAGAAATGCAAATCAAAACCACAATGAGGTACCATTACACGCCAGTCAGGATGGCTGCTATCCAAAAGTCTACAAGCAATAAATGCTGGAGAGGGTGTGGAGAAAAGGGGACCCTCTTACACTGTTGGTGGGAATGCAAACTAGTACAGCCACTATGGAAAACAGTGTGGAGATTTCTTAAAAAACTGGAAATAGAACTGCCATATGACCCAGCAATCCCACTTCTGGGCATACACACTGAGGAAACCAGATCTGAAAGAGACACGTGCACCCCAATGTTCATCGCAGCACTGTTTATAATAGCCAGGACATGGAAGCAACCTAGATGCCCATCAGCAGATGAATGGATAAGGAAGCTGTGGTACATATACACCATGGAATATTACTCAGCCATTAAAAAGAATTCATTTGAACCAGTCCTAATGAGATGGATGAAGCTGGAGCCCATTATACAGAGTGAAGTAAGCCAGAAAGATAAAGAACATTACAGCATACTAACACATATATATGGAATTTAGAAAGATGGTAACGATAACCCTATATGCAAAACAGAAAAAGAGACACAGAAATACAGAACAGACTTTTGAACTCTGTGGGAGAAGGTGAGGGTGGGATGTTTCAAAAGAACAGCATGTATACTATCTATGGTGAAACAGATCACCAGCCCAGGTGGGATGCATGAGACAAGTGCTCGGGCCTGGTGCACTGGGAAGACCCAGAGGAATCGGGTGGAGAGGGAGGTGGGAGTGGGGATCGGGATAGGGAATACGTGTAAATCTATGGCTGATTCATGTCAATGTATGACAAAACCCACTGAAATGTTGTGAAGTAATTAGCCTCCAACTAATAAAAATAAATAAATAAATAAAATTAAAAAAAAAAAAGAGTACATGATACCTTATAATACAAAGTAAACCAAACACAAATCAGAACAGTACTTCAAGACAGAAAGAAGAGGAGCAGCAGAAACAATAGAAAGGAGGAAATATGATAATATGTAGTATACTATAACAATAAGATAGTATATAATGATTTATTATATAGCAATATAACACAACAATAATATAACAAAAATATACAGTTTACATAAAATATTATATAACAACATAAAAAGTACATTGAAAGACAACAGTAAGTCACTGAAAGTGCTAAGTAATCTTGTTAACACTTAGCAGTTAGGTCTCAAATCTACAATTGACCTTTGAACAATATGGACATTAAGGCCACTAATCCCCTGCCATACACACACACAGCCTCCAAAATCCAAGTATGACTTTACAATTGGCCCACTATAACCATAAGTCTGCATCCTAGATCTGTAGTATCATGGTATGTATTTATTGAAAAGACCCACATATGAGTGAACCCACCCAGTTCAAATTCATGTTGTTCACAGGTGAATTGTATATCCCTTTCTAAAACATGTGGCATGATGGTGTTGCATTTATACCAGATTCATGTATTTATGACAATACATATATAATCTAATCAATTCATCACGCAGCCTTGGGGTTGTACACTCTGAACCATTGGCCTCTGAAGACTCTGAGGGTATTGATTTCATTCCAGAATATGCGAAGATGAAAGGTCAATGAGAGAGACATGCCTCAGCTTCTCCATGATCTCTGAGACATATATCGATCTGATGCTATCTTCCATGGTTTGAACTTGGAGCTCTCTCTGGTATACACACTGGATTATTACTGACCATTTGGAGTATATGTTGACCCTAGATATATTGCTCCTTCTTAAAGGCAAGGCAAAAAATAGGGGCAAATAAAAATATTTGGGAACAAAATAAAAAGGTAATCATGTCACCAGAAACAGAGGTGTATGTAGTCTTTATGTCCTCATTGTTTTTAAATGTAAATGACTGCAAAAAGAGAGGAGACCAAAGCTAAACCGGTAAGAAAATAGTCTAAACTGTTATCTTATTGAAGATAAAGGAGCTGGATGAGAAAAAGATTTTAAAGACATAAAACCATAGTCATTGAATTTAAATTGAAGGTCTTAGAAGTACTGAAGATCAGAATCAACAGAGCAGAAAATCTAATTGGAAAAAAGTTTTAGAATTTTACCTACAATGCAGAAAGAATAATTAAGAGATAAAATCATAAGAAAAGATATTAGATATGTAGGAAATTGATTTGCCATTACATATTATTGGAGCTACTAAAAAGGGGAGAAGAACAAACGGAGCCAAAATAGTACAGAAAGTTATGATATGAGAAAACTTCCCTGAACCTGGAAAACATATATGAACTTACATATTAAAAAAGAACTTATCATAAGTAAAGCAAAAATAATGAAAACAGACTACCATCTGGACATATCTTGGTAAAACTTTCAATTTAAAAAATAAATAGTGATTCATAAATACTCAGTGAGGACAAAGAATAAATCTGTTGTAAAAAAAAAGGGGTGGGGGAATAAAGATATCTTTATTAAAGAGTAAGATATAATGGAGCAGTATGTACAAAATGATGAATTTTTGTGAATGAGAAAAATTGATCCTAGGCAGTCTGTACTTATTCCTGCTGACATTCATATATGAAATCAACAGAAATGTATCCTTTGGTCATACTGTGAACTCAGAAAATATTCTACCATGAACTAAACATGAAACATTAATCAACTCTGCTTTTAAGTAAAAAATGTAAATTAAGACTAATGAAAATATTTTTTATTGACAATATTTACTGAAATACTGGAAAATACTTTCATAGACTATTTCATGCAATTTAACTTGCAACAACTTTCTTGTAAAGCTTTTTGACAACACATACTATTACTTTTAAAATATGTATACACTTTAAAGTAGTGATTCCAATTTCAGAAAATCACCCAGCATTGTTCATGGTGACCCAAAGTTGGATCATTGTAGAGGACCAACAACACCTGGCTGTTGGAACAAATCACCATGCCTCTGAAAAATGGTGTACCATGCTGCTGCTAAAAATGTGGCAGAGTATTTAAACCCATGAATATTCTCAATAAATATTTAGTAAATTAATGAAAAAATGATGTTGATTCAATGAAAAAAATATAGTACATCACATTACTAATTTCATTTAAATTACCAATATATGTGGAGAATAGACATGAAAAAATTACTTGAAAGATATATGCCAAAACTTTTATCTTGACTCTCTTTGAGTGATGGAGTTATTGATTTTGTGCTCTTCATTATACTTTCATTAAGTATCCAGAATTATTATCAAAAGTAATCATTAACTGATGTAATAGTAAAAATAAGAGCAAAGATGTTATGTAAAGTACTGGGCATATAATAACAAATCAATATTTTTTTGCTATTTTAAGCAATAATGTAATATTAAAATGGGATAATCATTTCTCTCTTTAATGAAAACCAGCTTATCTTATCAAAAGACAAAGATAGCTAATATTACAATTAATATTTAGAGAAGACTTCTTTTTTGTAGTAAACCTTACATTATTTGAGCATCATTTCCCCTTGTAAATTATTACATTATATATGAAAATTATTGGTATGCAGTATTTGAAACCACCAGATTCTCTCAAGTGCTTAGATATCAGTGTATTTACTAGAATACCTCCGGGGCATAGATATTACCTCGGCTCATAAGACATAGGGGTGATCAATACATGTTATTTTAACAGAACTGATCTGTTGAACTAAATTTATCCCAGTCATATGATGGCATAGGAATTGATTTTTGTATAAATTATCACCATAAAACAAAGAGATGAAGTTTTAAAACTTTCTTGAAGCAATCAACCAAAGATTAAAACAAACAGAGTGAGGAGGTCTTCCTTGCTTTCCATGAACACTCAACACCCTTAAGACACGTTCTCTATGCACTGTGACCATTTCTTCCTTATATTAAAACTATTTTCTAAGGGTAAGCCTGCAGTTCTATTATTATTGTGTGTTCTGTGGGCTATAATTCAATGTCCTAGACAGAACTGGTATAAAGATAATTAGTTTTACAGAGCAAGGAAGATCTAGTATTAAAATAATATGATGGCAATAATAGTAATCAGAGTGATCACAAAAGCAAACATATATCAGACACAGTGTACAACATAAAATCAGCCTGTATCTTGACAGATTTATCTAAACTTCTCAGACAAGACTAATGAAAAGGAAGAGTCAGAAAAAATTATTAAGGGAAACTGAATATCCATCAAGGAAGATTATCTGGAAATAGGTACATGTGGTTAAAATAAGTAGATAATCATCTTTCAGTACCACAAAAAGATCCCTTATCTTCCTTATATGGGAGCTCATACCATTACATCAAAACTGATACTTACATCTATCACATTCTGTAACTGATAGTTACATTCTGCCACATTTTTATATGGGAGCTCGTACCATTACATCAAAACAAAAGTGAAGATTTGTTCAGCCATCCAAGGTTGAATTCTGTGCATCCTGCACTGTTGGCCTGGAGATGCTGCAGGAACTGGGAATTGTCAGATAGGATGAATGTATCTGTCAAGGAAGAAAGGAAAAATCCCTGTCTCTCCACATTTCTTGAGCTTTAAAGTGAGTGGATTTCTTCATTCATATGTTCTTGAGACATCATTATTGTATGTATGGCATTATCCTATAACATGTATGTTTATAGATAAAAGAAAGAAGTATGACAGGGCTGTCTGCTGTCACTCTGTTTGTTTAACCTATACGCTGGGAGAGAAATGCTGGGCTGGATGAGTTACAAGATGGAATCAAGATAGGAGGGAGAAACATCAACAACCTCAGATATGTGGATGATACCACTCTACTGGCAGAAAGTGAAGAGGAACTAAAGAGTCTCTTGATGAAGGTGAAAGAAGATAGTAAAAGAGTCAGCTTACAACTAAATATTAAAAAAAAACCAAGATCATGGCATCTGACCCCGTTACTTCATGGCAAATAGAAGGGGAAAATGTGGGGGTAGGGACAGATTTCCTCTTCTTGGGCTCTAAAATCACTGCAGATGGTGACTGCAGCCACGAAATCTGAAAATATTTGCTTCTTGATAGGAAAGGTATGACAAACCTATAGCATGTGTTGAAAAGCAGAGACATTACACTGCCAACAAAAGTCCACATAGTCAAGGCTATGGTCTTCCCAGTGGTCATGTACAGTTGTGAGATCTGTACTGTAAAGAAGGCAGAATGCCAAAGAACTGATGCCTTCAAACTGTGGTGCTAGAGAAGACTCTTGGAAGTCTCTTGGACAGCAAGGAGATCAAACCAGTCAATCTTAAGGGAAAACAACCCTGAACACTGGTTGAAAGGACTGTTGCTGAAGCTGAAGCTCCAGTATTTTGGTCATCTGATGAGAATAGCCGACTCACTGGAAAAGCCCCTGATGCTGGAAAAGATTCAGGGCAGAAGGAAGAGAGGGTGTCAGAGGATGAAATGGCTGGATGCCATCACCGATGCAATGGACATGAACCTTGGGCAAACTTGGGGAGATGGTGAGGGACAGGGAGCCTGGCATGCTGCAGTCCGTGGGGTCACAAAGAGTCAAACTGGGCGACTGAACAACAGTAGATAAAAACTTAGACCAGCATTCAACCTCTAACCTGAACCATTGACATACAAACACAAAATTTCTAAAGTAACAATCAAAATGTCAGTCTGTCTGGGCGTATATAAAAATCAAGAACACTCACATTCAGTTCTCTACTGTAATTTGTGAATTGTGATTCTCTCTTAGAAGTATAATCTTTAGTAACAGCATATTTTAAAATAAACCAAGATACTTTAAAGTATTTTTACTTACCCTAAGAAATGTGATTTTATTAAGTATAACATAGGTGTTACTATCATAATTACATATCACTTAATTTTAGAGAAAAATTTAATATCACTGTAATAAATTATCCCTTTTTTTGTGTACCTTAAATAATGCTTCCCAGGGGGCATAGTGGTAAAGAATCCGCCTGCCAAACCAGGAGATGCAAGAGTTGTACTTTCAATTCCAGGGTCAGGAAGATCCTCTAGAGTAGAAAATGGCAACCAACTCCAGTATTCTTGCATGGAAAATCCCATGGACAGAGGAGTCTGGCAGGCTACAGTCCTTGGGATTGCAAAGAGTCAGACAAGACTAAGCACGCACGCACAAATGAGGAAGGTTTTCCCAATTAGACACCCTTGTTAAACACAAGAAGTTTGGTATTTGTAAGACATTTTTTTGTAATTATAAAAATTAAGCAAATAACCAATGTTAAGAAAATTTGAATTTCAACCGTGATATAGATAAAAATAAGTATGCCAATTCAACCCCTGGGTAGGGAAGATCCCCTAGAGGAGAGAATGGAAACCCACTCCAGTATTCTTCCCTGGAGAATCCCATGGACAGATGAGGCTGGCAGGCTACAGTCCATGAGAGTCAGTCATGACTAAGGGACTAACACTTTCACTTTTCAATTAAAAATAGAAAAAGTATCCCTCCAATTCTAATTGTTAGTAATAAGAGTAATGGAATTATAGTTCTCTTTTTGCAAATATAGCTTGCTGTCATCTTACTGTTTTGTGAATAATAATAGCAATGGTAGTAATAACGATTTGAGTGATTTTGAACAAACTAAAAGGATATAAACAGATAGAGACCCCACTAGCACAGGAGAAAACTGTCCCCAAATACATCTACTTCAGAAAAAGAAAGATAAATGTTGTTCAGTGCAGTCTGAAATTATTTTAATCAGTACACAATGTAGGAAATAGAAATGAGTGGTATAATTATTGGAAACTTTTTTTTTAATTTCGGAAATTCCAGTCAATGCAATATAGCAGGAAATTCTTTACTTTTAAAAAAGACTAAACCATCATTATTTTTAACATTTTTAACAGAAAAAATAAATGTGAAGAGGTGTACTACATGTAAAAGATCTAACATACATATAGTTAGATTCTGAGAAATAAAGATAAGAACACCAAGACAAAAGCATATTTGAAAATTTAATAAAATGAAGAGTATTTTTTAATATTTTGGTGTCCTACCTGGAAAATACATATGAATTAACTGACAGATTAACTCATAAAGTAAATTATTTTATACAAATACACAAAATTCAATAGCATTCACATATTCTTGCCATAACTAATTAGAAAAGAAGACAGAAATACTTTCTACTCACAGTATGAAATACAAAACCAACAGGAAATCTCTAGGACCTATATAAAGAAACTATAAAACTTTGTTGGACTTGGACAAATGGACACATATAATCAGGTTTTTAATGAAAAAGTGAACATTACAAAGATTTTGAATCTCTTTAAATTAACATATTAACCGAAAACTTAACAAAATGATTTTAAAGCTTAGCTGAAAGATTAAAAGAAGCAGAGAAAACAGTGATCATTCCAGTTACTGTGTGGAAGATGGATGGAGGTCCTCAAGGCAGGAAATGAGATGAATGTTCCAAGCAAGAGATGTTGGCATTTTTATAAGCTTTAGGAGGGTGGAGGGCTTCCCTGGTTGCTCGGATGATAAAGAATCTGCCTGCAATGCAGGAGACACAAGAGAACTTGGGTTTGATCCCTGATTGGGGAAGATTCCATCCAGGAAGAAGAGAATGGCTACCCACCCCAGTTTTCTTGGATGAAATTATCAACACAATGGACATGAGTTTGAGCAAACTATGGGAAATAGTGAAGGACGGGGAAGCCTGGCATGCTGCAGTCCATGGGGTCACAAGGAATTGGCACAACTAAGCGACTGAACAACATCAGAAACAGCAACAACCAGCATTCTTGCCTGGAGAATTCCCCGGACAGAGGAGCCTGGTGGGCTACAGTCCATGGGGTTACAAAGAGTCAGACACGACTGAAAGACTAACACTTTCACTTTCAGGAGGGTGTAACTGTGGATAGGAATTTGAGTTGTTTTCCTAACAGTGGTCCTGAATGGGAATGCTTGAGAGGATTACAAAGGAGAGGATTACCAAGAAAACAAGAAGGCTGAGATGGAGAACCTGTGACCTCAACACTAAAAGTATGTGGACAAGCAATCAGCTATACCTAACTAGTCCCAAAGAACTTCCAACTGGGGTATCCAACTCCAAATCTTCAGCTTACAGAAGACTGACTCCCCCATCTCCTACCCTGAGCCAACCAGATTCCAGAGTTTTTGGCAGTTCTATGGTGGGGAAGCCTCAAGTAGAAGATGGTAGGTTTTAGTTAACCAAACAAAATGGTACCCAAATGAGATATTATCATAAAGGTACCCAGAGCTGATACAGGGAGTCATGTGGGTTCAGTTCAGTTCAGTTCAGTCACTCAGTTGTGTCTGACTCTTTGCAACCCCATGAACAGCAGCACACCAGGCCTCCCTGTCCATCACCAACTCCCAGAGTCTGCCCAAACCCATGTCCATCGAGTCAATGATGCCATCCAAACACCTCATCCTCTGTCATCCCCTTCTCCTCCTGCCCTTAATCTTTCCCAGCATCAGGGTCTTTTCCAAAGACTCAGCTCTTTGTATCAGGTGGCCAAAATATTGAAGTGTCAGCTTCAACATCAGTCCTTCCAATGAACACCCAGGACTGATCTCCTTTAGGATGGACTGGTTGGATCTCCTTGCAGTCCAAGGGACTCTCAAGAGTCTTCTCCAACACCACAGTTCAAAAGCATCAATTCTTCGGTGCTCAGCTTTCCTCACAGCCCAACTCTCACATCCATACATGACCACTGGAGAAACCATAGCCTTGACTACAGGCCTTTGCTGGCAAAGTAATGTCTCTGCTTTTTAATATGCTATCTAGGTTGGTCATAACTTTCCTTCCAAGGAGTAAGCGTCTTTTAATTTCATGGCTGCAATAACCATCTGCAGTGATTTTGGAGCCCAAAAAATAAAGTCAGCCACTGTTTCCACTGTTTCCCCATCTATCTGCCATGGAGTGATGGGACCAGATGCCATGATCTTAGTTTTCTGAATGTTGAGCTTTAAGCCAACTTTTTCACTCTCCTCTTTCACCTTCATCAAGAGGCTCTTTAGTTCTTCTTCACTTTCTGCCATAAGGGTGGTGTCATCTGCATATCTATCTGAGGTTATTGATATTTCTCCTGGCAATCTTGATTCCAGCTGGTGCTTCTTCCTGCCCAGCGTTTCTCATGATGTACTCTGCATACAAGTTAAATAGCAGGGTGACAATATACAGCCTTGACGTACTCCTTTCCCAATTTGGAACCAGTCTGTTGTTCCATGTCCAGTTCTAACTGTTGCTTCCTGACCTGCATACAGGTTTCTCAAGAGGCAGGTCCGGTGGTCTGGTATGCCCATCTCTTTCAGAATTTTCCACAGTTTATTGTGATCCACACAGTCAAAGGCTTTGGCATAGTCAATAACACAGAAATAGATGTTTTTCTGGAACTCTCTTGCACTTTAGATGATCCATCAGATATTGAAAATTTGATCTCTGGTTCCTCTGCCTTTTTTAAAACCAGCTTGAACATCTGGAAGCTCACGGTTCATGTATTGCTGAGGCCTGGCTTGGAGAATTTTAAGCATTACTTTACTAGCATGTGCTGCTACTGCTGCTAAGTTGCTTCAGTCGTGTCCAGCTCTGTGTGACCCCATAGACAGCATCCCACCAGTCTTCCCCGTCCCTGGGATTCTCCAGGCAAAAACACTGGAGTGGGTTGCCATTGCCTTCTCCATACTAACGTGTGAGATGAGTGCAACTGTGCAGTAGTTTGCGCATTCTTTGGCATTGCCTTTCTTTGGGATTGGATTGAAAACTGACTTTTTCCAGTCCTGTGGCCACTGCTGAGTTTTCCAAATTTGCTGGCATCATGAGTGCAGCACTTTCACAGTGTCATCTATCAGATGCTCAGCTGGAATTCCATCACCTCCACTAGCTTTGTTTGTAGTGATGCTTTCTAAGGCCCCCTTGATTTCACATTCCAGGATGTCTGGCTCTAGGTGAGTGATCACACCATTGTGATTATCTGGGTCGTGAAGATCATTTTTCTACAGTTCTGTGTATTCTTGCCACCTGTTCTTAATATCTTCTGCTTCTGTTAGGTCCCTACCATTTCTGTCCTTTATTGAGCCCATCTTTGCATGAAATGTTCCCTTGGTATCTCTAATTTTCTTGAAGAGATCTCTAGTCTTTCCCATTCAATTGTTTTCCTCTATTTCTTTGCATTGGTCGCTGAGGAAGGCTTTCTTATCTCTCCTTGCTATTCTTTGGAACTCTGCATTCAAATGACAATATCTTTCCTTTTCTCCTTTGCTTTTCACTTCCCATCTTTTCACAGCTATTTGTAAGGCCTCTTCAGACATGTGGGTTAAATATATGAAAATTATGAAACTTGTGAAATAAAGCACAATATTTTCTTTGTACCATTGGCTCTCAATTTGCTCCACTGTGCCCCTCATCCCTGTTCGTGGGTCGTGGTGGAGGCAAGCTCCTACTTCACAAGGGTGGGGCAAGGGCCACCATGCAGGACTACAGACAGAGTCATCTTAATAGGAACCTGTCCTTTGAGAATATCTGCAGGGTGAGGCCACAGCATCAGGGAGAAGCTGTATGGGGGTCTGGGTTATGCCTTCCAGGCTAATAAATTATTCAAACAAATCCCCTTTCTGATCAGTCTACCCTGCATCTCTTCTCTTATATGTGGCCTTTCTGTCTCAAGACAACGTTGGTCACTTTTCAGCAAATCATTCCGTTTAATATGTTCAGAGTCTTGTCACCTACTATTTTCAGCTTTGGGTTTCCACCCAGACATCTGGAAAACAAGATCCTACCCATTAAATGAATCCTTTGTTATTTTAATAGATGATATTATCCCCATTTTTGAAATAGGAAAACAGGTTCAAAGACAGTGACTTGGCCAAGGCACAGATTAACAGGATGAGACCTGCTCACAAGAGGCAGGGTGGGATTTGGTCCAAGTCCAGTTGAACTACCAAGCTTTTACAATTGCACTGCAGTGATTCATGCTTAAGAAATGAAGCCTATATATAGAAAACTATAAAACACTGATGAAACACTGATGAAAGAAATCAAAGAGGACACAAACAGATGGAGAAATATACTGTGTTCATGGATTGGAAGACTCAATATTGTGAAAATGGCTATACTACCCAAAGCAATCTATAGTTTCAATGCAATCCCTATCAAGCTACCAACGGTATTCTTCACAGAACTAGAACAAATAATTTCACAATGCGTATGGAAATACAAAAAACCTTGAATAGCCAAAGCAATCTTGAGAAAGAAGAATGGAGCTGGAGGAATCAACCTGCCTGACTTCAGGCTCTACTACAAAGCCACAGTCATCAACACAGTATGGTACTGGCACAAAGACAGAAATATAGATCAATGGAACAGAATAGAAAGCCCAGAGATAAATCCACGTACCTATGTACACCTTATCTTCGACAAAGTAGGCAAGGATATACAATGGAAAAAAGACAACCTCTTTAACAAGTGGTGCTGGGAAAACTGATCAACCACTTGTAAAAGAATGAAACTAGAACACTTTCTAACACCACACACAAAAATAAACTCAAAATGGATTAAAGATCTAAATGTAAGACCAGAAACTATAAAACTCCTAGAGGAGAACATAGGCAAAACACTCTCCGACATAAATCACAGCAAGATCCTCTATGACCCACCTCCCAGAATATTGGAAATAAAAGCAAAACTAAACAAATGGGACCTAATGAAACTTAAAAGCTTGTGCACTACAAAGGAAACTATAAGTAAGGTGAAAAGACAGCCCTCAGATTGGGAGAAAATAATAGCAAATGAAGAAACAGACAAAGGATTAATCTCAAAAATATACAAGCAACTCCTGCAGATCAATTCCAGAAAAATAAATGACCCAATCAAAAAATGGGCCAAAGAACTAAACAGACATTTCTCCAAAGAAGACATACAGATGGCTAACAAACACATGAAAAGATGCTCAACATCATTCATTATCAGAGAAATGCAAATCAAAACTACAACGAGGTACCATTACACGCCAGTCAGGATGGCTGCTATCCAAAAGTCTACAAGCAATAAATGTTGGAGAGGGTGTGGAGAAAAGGGAACCCTCTTACACTGTTGGTGGGAATGCAAACTAGTACAGCCACTCTAGAGAACAGTGTGGAGATTCCTTAAAAAACTGGAAAGAGAACTGCCATATGACCCAGCAATCCCACTTCTGGGCATACACATGAGGAAACCAGATCTGAAAGAGACACATGCACCCCAATGTTCATCACAGCACTGTTTATAATAGCCAGGACATGGAGGCAACCTAGATGCCCATCAGCAGATGAATAGATAAGGAAGCTATGGTACATATACACAATGGAATATTACTCAGCCATTAAAAAGAATTTATCTGAATCAGTTCTAATGAGATGGATGAAACTGGAGCCCATTATACAAAGTGAAGTAAGCCAGAAAGATAAAGACCAATACAGTATAATAACGCATATATATGGAATTTAGAAAGATGGTAATGATAACCCTATATGCAAAACAGAAAAAGAGACACAGATGTACAGAACAGACTTTGGGACTCTGTGGGAGAAGGCGAGGGTGGGATGTTCTGAGAACAGCATCGAAATATGTATATTATCTAGGGTGAAACAGACCACCAGCCCAGGTTGGATGCATGAGACAAGTTCTCTGGCCCGGTGCACTGGGAAGACCCAGAGGGATGGGATGGGGAGGGAGGCGGGAGGGGGGATCGGGATGGGGAACACATGTAAATCCATGGCTGATTCATATCAATGTATGGCAAAAAGCACTACAATATTGTACAGTAATTAGCCTACAACTAATAAAAATAAATGGGAAAAAAAGACCATACATTATGAAACTCCTAGAGGAAAAAAAAAAGAAATGAAGCCATATGGAATATAATTTAGAACCTACCCACCATATTAATTAATTAATTAGTCAATTTGCATACAACAGATTAAAGTAGTGGGAGTTTTTGTTTGTCTGTTTGTTCATTCATTTGATTGCTTTGCCACCAGGGACATGAGTTAAAACCACTTTTTAAAACTATAATTGCAAAATCTCAAGCCTGATATTGTAATCCCAACCCAAATTCTGATTCAAAAGCCTGAGATAGAATTTGTACATCTGTATCTATTTTCATTCTGGGCTAAGTTTCAGCTTTTATTTAGTGTGTTATTTGCAACTGCCTGAGGGTCTACTGGGGCTTTTAGTGAATAAAACTGTTAAGAAATCTGCAAACCTCAAAATGAAAGCAGATAAGGGGTATTTGTTTAAGGCAAAATGGAGAAGGAAATTATATCATTGGTGTGTGTGTCACTCAGGCAGACAAAGAATAAGGAGTTTTCTTCTGTAAGCAAATCACATGACCAGCACAGAGGCAATGATCATAGACTTGAACTAAACTGACTCTGCCTGAATTTGATCAAAGTATGGCCTAGGTAAACTCTTAATTTTACTTGCTCATAACTTCATCACTTCAGAAGCAAAGGAATACATACCACAATTTTTTTTTTAATGGCATTTGTTAACACCCTTTGTTCCTACCTTTTCACCAAAGTACTTATCACGGTATATGAAAAGATGAAAACACATCACCACTCAAAATTAAGATTGACAACAACTTAAAGCAAGCATCTAGAAATGATCTCCACAAAGCATAGGAGAGATTAATTCGGTTTGCCCTGAAAAGGAAGACTGAGTATATGTTTTCTCAAACTGTCCTCCAAGTAAATATGAGAAGTGAATTCAGTCTAGACTCAATGAACAAAGAGACAGAAAAAGACCATCTAACACCTTGCCTATCGAAAAATATAGCCTGGATACATAGAGTGTCTTTCCAAACATGAGTCAGTAGAAAACAAAAAACCTATAAAATGTTATTTCTTACTAAACTTATTTAAGATCATAAATGTGGTATTTTTCAAAACACCTTTTTATCTGCATTCCAGAGGTTTTGATATGTACTTTACTACTGTTCCATTCTAAAAGGTTTGCAACCTTGGAGTTTGGAAATTTGCTTTTTGGTTTTCAAACATATCTTTCATTGTTAATTTCTAATCAGATTGTTCTAAGATAAGGAAAAGTACTCCACATGATGTCTATTTTGTGATATTTGCTGACACCACTTGTGAATCAATATGTGCTCAATGTACTTTTTAAAAGAGTATGTTTTACTTGTGTGTGTGATTTTTGTGATTCATCTTAGATCAATATTATTGACCTACATCAGTCAAGAGATATATAAAGCAGAAAAATTGCAAAATCCCACATCACTAATAATAAACAGGAAAGTTAGACCATAGTCCAGACAAACTTGGTTTCCAGACACAGAGTGAGTCTATTCTGGTGATTTTAGGCTGCATACAAGGACCAATGCTTATGATATTCTAAGTCTGATAGATGTTCCCAATAACTAAAATCTTCTCCTGCAGTACAGTTAGACCGAATTCTAAAAATAAAAATGCTGTGTTATATATTCTGATAGATGTTAATACTTTGTATCTGAGAAAAGAGATGTTTTTAAATAATTTCAAGTTACACTTAGTGAGAAGCAAATGTCCTGTCAGTCAGTCCAGACCTTCATAGATGGACAATTAAATGATGACTGTCCACATACACAATAACAGTATTAGGTAACAGATGAGGTCTGCTTCCTGTCGGTCAAGTTCTGATACATTTGCAGTGACTGCTATCTCTCCCAAAGAAGCAGGATCTCTGCACTGATTATTGCAGCTGACAGCACCATCTTGCACTAGAAAAGTTCATTTGGAAATGTGACTGAACCAAACTTGTGCCCACTCACCAGCACGCAGTGAAGTCGGTCTATTGACACCAGGTTGCAGCGAAGAAAGACAACAAGAACAGAAAGCAAGAACAAGCAGCTTGTGCTCCAAAGACCCAAACTCGAGGAAGGCCTCCAGGGAAGGGGTTTTAAAGGCAGTGCGAGGGAGGGGCTGCAGGGTACAGGATCAGGTGGTGCCTGATTCTTGGACTGGTTGGCACCAAGGCGAAGTTTAAAGCATCCTCAATCTTCTGGTTTCAACCAGGCTAGGGTTTCTGTTCTTTTGGTTAGAAGTTTTCATTTGATGGGGATCTGCTTCCTATAAAAACAACTTAGGAATGGGTGTCAGGACTATATCTTTCAGGGAGCAAGGAGTTCAGTGATTCTGCCTTGTGATGCAGTTACAGTCTATAGTCTAAATTGTTACCAGTTCCCCAGCCCAACAGCTATTCTTTGTTTCTACATCATCACATTTCCCAAAAGTCAATTCTTGAGTCAACCTTTTACTTCAAAAGACAAGGGCACGGGGACTTGTACACAGTTGCATAACTAAGGCATTCAGGTTTTTATCTGAGTGGTCAAATTGTGTCCCCTCAAAATTCATGTGCTGAAATCCTACCCCTCAGTACCTCAGAATGTGACCTTATTTCCTTCCTGTGTGTGTCTCTGTCTCTTCATATAGGCTCCTTTTTAAGGGCCCCAGTCATGTTGGATTAAGGGCCCACCCTATTCCAGTATGACCTCATCGTAACAGAGACACAGGAAGAATACTATGTGAATAGGAAAATTTGGAATGATGTGTCCACAACACAAAGAATGCCAAAGATGGCCAGCAAACCACCAGAAGCCAGGAAGAGGAAAGGAAAGACTTCCCTGCAGATATCAAAGGTGGCGTGACCTTGCCAGCACCTTAATTTAGGTCTTCTAGCCTCCAGAACTAAGTCAATAAAATGTCTGTTGTTCTAAGTTACCCAGTTTGTGGTATTTTGTTACATCAGCCCTAGAGAATGAAGATGTTTGCAGCTATGTCTTAGCAAACCAAAGAGGAGTGCATAACAGTGTCACAATACAGGAAAATTGAAAACAATATCTTAAAAATTAAAGCAGAATAAAAGTCTAGCTGGAAACACTGAATATCTGAATAAGACAATCTATTTGAATCCATTTCCAATGTTCAGTCCTGAAAAGTTAAAATTTAAAACACTATTTTGAAATATTTAAATTCCTAAATTAAGTATAATAGAATAAAAATTCAGCTATTAGTCTTTATGTAATGTATGCCTGTCCTACATGTTCTTATAAATTTCTAATAATGCATTAAGCATGTGTTATACCCTTATTAAATCTTGAATTCCCTAGTGAGAAAATATATATGTATATCTAACCACATAACCTTCCTTGAAGAAGGTTAGTCAAACTTTTGCTTTGGACATCAAGTCTATAACTTATTTTATTCCACCCCATAATGAGATGGATCAAGGGATAATTACCTGTGTGGAAGATTTCAGAAATCATTTTTTCAAAAAAATAAAGTTTCGAAATAGGACATGACTATTACAACAAACTGAGCCATGTAATTTCTTTTTCATAGTGTATAAAACATGAGCATCATTAACCCTTGTTATAACATTTCAATAAATGGAGTTCATTTCTTTATATCACTTGGACTGAACTTTCAAGATTTTGAACTGTCTATTATAAGCTCAATGGCTTTTTAAAATGTGTAATTACATATGCTCATAATATGTACAAGTACAGAGTTCAAATATTATCTATCAGTTCAGCTTCAAGTTTGTTCTCTTACCTATTGAATGGTGGGGGAAAAAACTTTAATATCTTCAAATAAAAATTTTTAAATGGCACATTTCATTTTTACAATAAATTAATTCATAAAAGTTAAAACTCATTACAATACAAAAATAAAGACAAAATGGCATATAGCACATTAATACTTAGTGAAGTCAGTTGCATTTCTTGATTTCTCACTCCACAGGAATTCTGCTATGAAGCACACTCTTGGTCCTGTGTTTTCTACAAGAAAATGTTTAATAAGTTTAAGAAAAATCAAATTAATTTTTCCCCAGAAATGTGCATCTGTGTAAATTGTTTTTAAAAGAGTTGAATTTTCACTTTAAATGGTAATATATGAAACAACATATAAATATGTCATATTCTAAGATTTAAGATACTTAAACATAGTGATAGAGTCATTTCCTAGGCAGGTTGATAGGAAGTCTAGGGGTCCCCAAGGAGAGAGAGGTCTGGAATTCTCAAAGAGGAGAAAAGGGCAAACTTTTTTTTTTTTTTCCTCTTCATTTCTTAGTCTTAGTCAATTACACAACTCAGTTTAAACTCTGTACTAGGGATCCTAAAGGAGGTCAGTCCTGGGTGTTCATTGGAAGAACTGATGTTGAAGCTGAAACTCCAATCCTTTGGCCACCTGATGCAAAACATCAACTCATTGGAAAAGACCCTGATGCTGGGAAAGATTGAGGGCAGGAGGAGAAGGGGCCAACAGAGGGTGAGATGGTTGGATGGCATCGTCAACTCGATGGACATGGGTTTGGGTGGACTCCAAGAGTTGGTGATGGACAGGGAGGCCTGGCATGCTGCGATTCATGGGGTGGCAAAGAGTTGGACACGACCGAGCAACTGAACTGAACTGAACTGAACTGAGGGATTATACAACAGCAATGTATCCAGCTAGAGGACAGTTTTTCCTTCCTGAAAACCTTTGGACAAATCCTGATATCTTAGAATGAGAGTGGATCTGGAGGATCTTTCTACTGTCAAATGCTAATCCAGTTATCTTAAAATCTAAATTATGGGAGTAGGTCTGATGAAGTCTTTACAAGGATTATATAACAACAATATATCCTGCGCAGTCTCTGGATTAAACCTTCTGGCTAATCCTGTTATTTTAAAATGTAAATTATGGGAGTAGGTCTGCTAAGGTCTTTACAACCTCCAGACATTCTTTTGATTCATTGGAGAGTATATAACGCCACTGCTAACACTAGCAAGGGGGTACTCTTTCTACCCCCTTCGGATGCCTATGTCAGAAGCTTTCTCTATGTCCTTTATACTTTAATAAAACTTTATTACACAAAAGCTCTGAGCGATCAAGCCTCGTCTCTGGCCCCGGATTGAATTCTTCTCCTCCAGAGGCCAAGAATCCCGGTGTCTTATGGAGGTTCAGCAACAATCTTTCAATAGCAAGTTTAATGTTTCTGTATACCAACAAGTGGAGAAGGACATGGCAACCCACTCCAGCACTCTTTCCTGGAAAATCCCACAGAGAGAGGAGCCTGATAGGCTACAGTCCATGGGGTCGTGCATAGTTGGACATGACTTAGTGACTTAACTTTCACTTTTCACTTTCATGCATTGGAGAAGGAAATGGCAACCCACTCCAGTATTCTTGCCTGGAGAATCCCAGGGACAGAGGAGCCTTTGGGGCTGCTGTCTATGGGGTTGCACAGAGTCGGACACGACTGAAGTGACTTAGCAGTAGCATACCAACAAGTCATGAATAAGACTGAAAATGCCAAATCCTAAACGGTTTAGTTTTGCAGAATATATTAATTAAAATATTGCTACAACTATGACACATTCAAATCTACCTCTGTTACATATGTATATGATAAAAAAAATCAATCAGAAAATCTCTATACATAATTGACAAATAATAAAACTGACCACTAGTTTAGGAATCCAGATCAAGATGGCAGAGTAGAAAGATCCTAAGCTAACATCCTCTCATGGACACATCAAAACCACAATTGCATAGAGAACATGACTCTGAGAACAACCTGAAGACTAGCAGGGCAGACTTTCTACAACAAAGGACAAAAAGAAAAGACCACACATCATGTTGGTAGGAGGGGCAGAGACCTGATTTAGTCAGAACCCACAGTAAGAGGGGTATTACTAATGTGGAGGCCTCTCATGAGGAGGAGAGGAGCATGAGACCTATGTCAGAATCCCCACCCTGGGGAATGCACCAAGCAAATGAGCCCCATAAACTCTGGTTTTGACAACCAGGAAAGCTGGGTGTGGGGGGGTGGGGAGGTGGCGTTGTGGGAAACCAAGACCCCACTTTTAAAGTTCTCATACACAGATTTCCTCACTTCAAGTCCCAGCACAGAGGTAGCAGCTTGAAAAGCACCTGAGACATATAAAAAGGAGATTCTTTGTTCAATTTAGGGCTTGTGCTGGAGTGGCAGAGATCTGGTGGAACTTACTCCAGGGAAGGAAAAAATCAGCACCATCTTTTTAACTTTCCTTCCACCTAGCTGATGGGTGCATTTGTGACACTTTCCATCAACATAGCTGTCACTATGGGCCCCTGTCATTTCCCTGAGGATGAGCCCCAGTCAATATGCTTTCCTTCCAAATTTAACTTCTTCCCCATCTCATCAGCCCCTCTAAATTTGGTTTCTGCCCATCTCACAATGGCTGACCCCATCAGCACCACTCCAATGTGGGTCCCATCCTGGAATGTCCCAGCGAGCCTCACACACCAGGTGCCCACAGCTATTACAGTTCAACCACAAAGAGGGCACACACAGCCCATACTGAGGATGCCCCAGGAGCACCTGGCTCTGTGACCAGAGGGGACTGCACCCTTAGGCCCCATAGGATGCCTTTGACATGGGCCACTCTTTCAAAACCAGGCCATGTAGATTATATACCTAACACATTAAGAACAAACAGAGAAAAGCAAAATGAAGGTACATATTAATACTTTCCAAATGAAAGAACAAGACAAAAATCTCAGAAAAAAAAAAACTAAACAAAATTAAGCAATTTGCCACATAAACATCTTAAAATATAGCCATATAAATGCTCACCAAAATCAGGAAAGAATAGATAAACTCCGTGCGAAGTCTCTGAGTTTCTGTCTCTTCAACAAAGAGATAGAAAAAAAAAAATATATATATATATATATATATATATATAAGAACTCACTAGAAATAAAGAATACAATAATTGAAATTAAAAATACACTAGAGGAAATCAATATCAGGTTACAAAATACAGAGAAATAGAGCAATGATAAGGAAAACAGAACAACAATCAAAATATCAAAAGAAAAAAATTTTTTAAATAAGGGTAGTTTAAGGAACTCTGGAACAACATTATTTTTACTGTAGGGGTCCCAGAAGGGGAAGAGAGAAAGAAAAAGGGACAGAGAACATATTGAAGATGTAATAGCTGAAACTTCCCTAATCTGGAAAAGGAAACAGATATACACATTCAGGAAACACAAAGTCTCAAACAAGATGAACCCGAAAAGGTCCAAATACAAGATATTATACTTAAAATGGTTTTTAAAAAATAGAGAGAACATCAAAAGCAGCAGGGGAAAAGCAACTAGTTATGTATCAGGGGACACCTAGAGTCTCAGTTGACTTTTCAGCAGAGACTGTGGACCAGAAGCAAGGTGCACAGTTTATTCAAGGTGATAAAAGGAAAAAACCTACAACCAAAGATACTCTACCCAGCAAGGATATTATTCAGAACGAAAGGAAAGATAAAGAATTTAACAGACAAGCAAATGCTGAAAGAATGCATCACCACTAAGCCAGTCTTACATGAAATGTTCAAAGAACATCTCTAAGCAGAAAAGGCCACAACTAGATATAAGAAAATTATGAAAGGAAAAATGGCCCTAGGAAAGGCAAACATATAGCAAAGGTAATGGATTAACCACTTACATAGTGAGTAGGAAGGTTAAAGACAATAAGGAACATAGAACATTAAAATATGCAAAATATGAGTCTGAAACATGGGGAAATCAATAAAAATATATGGTTTTAAAATGTTTCAACTTGAAAGATTATATATAATATAACCATAAACCAAAAACTTTTACAAGTTACCAAAAAAGAGAGAAAGGAATCCAAATATGGTAGTGAAGTTAGGTATCAAATCACCAGGAAAGAGAGCAAGGGAAGAAGAGAACAAAATTATAACCAAAAACCAATTAACAAAATAGTAATTAGTACGTATCTATTAATAATTGCTTTGAATGTAAATGGGTTAATGCTCCAATCAAAAGCACAAGTTAGTTGAATAGATTAAAAACCAAGACCGTATGTCCATATGTTTGCTGACTATAATAGGCACTTCAGATCTAGAGACACATGCAGACTGAAAGTGAGGGGATGGAAAAAGATATTCCATGATAACGGAGGTAAAGAAAGCATATGTAACAATACTTATACCAGACAAAACAGACTTTAAAATAAAGACTGGAAGAAGAGACCAAGAAAAATATTATATAATGATAAAGGGGGAAAATCAACTAGAAAATATAATACATGTAATTACCTATGCACTCAAACATTAACAGATAGAAAAGGAGACACAGACACAAATAAAAATAATAGTTGGGGACAAGTTCTACTCCTCACTTACACGAATGAACAGATCATTCAGACAGAAAATCAATAATGAAATTTTGGCTTTAAATGACACATTTGGTTAAATATATAAATGCAGATTGTTCCATTCCCAAACAGCAGCATGCAATATTCTCCAGGATAGATCATACAGTAGAACATAAAACAAGCTTCAATAAATTTAAGAAAATTGAAACTATCAAACCACTTTCTGACCACAATGGTATGAAACTAGATATCTTTTATAAGAATAAAACTGGTAAAAATACAAGAACATGGAGGCTAAAATACATACCACTACCAATGAGTCAACAAAGAAATCAAAGAAAAAAATTAAAAAGTACCTTGAGACAAATGAAAAAGTAAACACAATATTCCAAACTATATAGGATGCAGCAAAATCACTTCTAAAAGGAAAGCTTAACATAGGCCTACCTCATAAATAAGAAAAATCTTAAATAAAAACCCTATCCTTACTCCTAAAGGGACTAGAAGTAAAAAGAAACAAAGCCCAAATTTAGTAGAAGGAAAGGAATAATAAATATCAGAGCAGAAATAAATAAAATATAGACTAAAAATACAATAGGAAAGATCAATGAATCTCAGAGCTTGGTCTTCAAAAAGATTTGCAAAATTGATGAACTTTATAGCCATACTCATCCATAAAGAGAGGACCAATAAATAAATTCTGAAATAAAAGAGAAGTTATAACTGATACCACAGAAATACAAAAAATCAAGACAGCTAACAATGAACAATTATATGTCAATAAAATAAGCAACCAAAAAATGGATAATTCTTATAAATGTTCAATCTCCCAAGACTGGATCAGGAATAAATAAAAAATATGAACAGACTGATCATTAGTCATGAAGTTGAATCAGTAACCAAAAAACTTTGGTTAACAAAAGCCCATGACCAGATAGCTTCACAGGTGAACTCTACAAAACACTGAAGAGTGAATACCTATTCTTTTCAAACTACTTCAAAAAAATTTTTAAACAGGGAGGAACACTTCCAAACTCATTCTGCAAGGTCATCATAACCTGATACCAAAAGCAAAGACACTGCATAAAAAGAAAATTATAAGCCAATATTCCTGATGAACATAGATGCAAAAATTCTCAGAAAAAAATAATAGTAGACTGAATTCAATAAGGCATTGAAAGGATCATACAACATGAAAGTGAAATTTATTCCAGGAATGAAAAGATGGTTCAATATCTGCAATGAGTCAATTGATTTTATACACCACATTAATAAAACTAAGGGTAAAAATTATGTGATCATCTCAATAGATGCAGAAGAAGCATTAGACACAACATCATACATTCATGATAAAATCTCTAAGGAATCTGGGTATATTCCTTTATTATAAAGGAATAAAGGCTGTAATGTTCATGGGGTTCTCAACATAAGAATGCTGAAGTGGTTTGCCATTCCCTTCTCCATTGGACCACATCTTGTCAGAACTCTCCACCACGACGTATCCATCTTGGGTGGCCCTGCATGGCTTGACTTATAGTTTCATTGAGTAAGACAAGGCTGTGATCCATGTGGTCAGATTGGTTAGATTGCTGTGATTGTGGTTTTCATCCTGTCTGCCCTTTGGTGGATGAGGATAAAAGGTTTGTGGAAGCTTCCTAATGGAAGGGACTGGTAGTGGGGAAAACTGGGTCTTGCTCTGGTGGGTAAGGCCTGCTCAGTAAATCTTTAATCCAGTTTTCTGCTGATCGATGAGGCTGTGTTTCTGCCCTGCAGTTTGGCCTGAGGCCAAACTATGGTAGGGGTAATGGTGACCTTCTCCAAAAGAACTTGTGCCAGCATGATGTGACTCCCAGGACTGGTGTAGTCAGAGTCCCTGACTCCACTGGCAGGCCATCGACCCATGCCTCCACTGGAGACTCCCAAACAGTCACAGGCAAGTCCAGCTCAGTCTCTTGTGGGCTCACTGCTTCTTTCTCCTGCATTCTGGTGTGCATAAGGTTTTGTTCGTGCCCTCTGAGCATCTCTGGTGGGTATGAGTTTTAATTTTAAATGCTCCCCCCCCCCCCTACTGTATTGTTGTGGCTTCTCCTCTGCCCTTAGAAATGGATATCTTTTTTGGTTGGATCCAACAGTTTCCAGTCAATGGTTGTTTAGCAGCTTGCAATTTTGGTGTTCATGCAGGAGAAGATGAGCTCACATCCTTCTACTTCACCATCACGGGAGAATGAGGTGACCAATATGCTACTGGAGAAGAACAGAGAAATACCTCCAGAAGGAATGAAGAAGCTGAGCCAAAGCAGAAACAATACCCAGTTTTGGATGTGTCTGGTGGTAAAAGTAAAGTCTGATGCTATAAAGAACAATTTTGCATAAGAAACTAGAATGTTAAGTCCATGAATCAAGCTAAATTGGAAATGTTCAAAAAGAAGATTTCAAGATGAACATCAACAATGTAGGAATCAGTAAACTAAAATGGATGGGAATGGGCAAATTGAATTTAGATGACCATTACATCCACTACTGTGGGCTGGAATCCTTAGAAGAAATGGAGTAGTCCTCATAGCTAACAAAAGAATCTGAAATGCATTACTTGGGTACCATCTCAAAAACAACAGAATGATCTCTGTTCCTTTCCAAGGTAAACCATTAAATATCATAATAATCCAAGTCTACGTCCCAACCACTAATGCTGAAGAAGCTGAAGTTGAATGGTTCTATGATGACCTACAAGAACTTCTAGAACTAACACCAAAAAAAAATATGTCCTTTTCATCACAGCGGATTGGAATGCAAAAGGAGGAAGTCAAGAGATACCTGGAATAACAGGCAAGTTTTGCCTTGGAGTACAGAATGAAGCAGGGCAAAGACTAACAGGGTTTTGCCAGAAAATGCACTGGTCATAGCAAACACCATTTTCCAACAGTACAGGAGACAACTCTACACACGGACATCACCAGATGGTCAATAGTGAAATCAGATTGATTACATTCTTTGCTTTCAAAGATGGAAAAGTTCTATACAGTCAGCAAAAACAAAACTGGGAGTTGTTGTGGCTCCCATTGAATTTCTTATTGCAAAATTCAGACTTAAGTTGAAGAAAATAAGGAAAACCACTAGGCCAATTAGGTATGACCTACATGAATCCCTTATGATTATACAGTGGAAGTTTCTAATAGATTAAAGGGATTAAATCTGATACACAGAGTGCCTGAAGGACTATGAATAGAGGTTCATAACATTGTACAGGAGGCAGTGATCAAGACCATCTCCAAGAAAAAGAAATGCAAAAAGGAAAAATAGTTGTCTGAGGAGGCTTTACAAATAGCTGAGTAAAGAAGAGAAGTGCAAGGCAAAGGAAAAAATGAAAGATATACCCATCTGAATGCAAAGTTTCAAGAACAGCAAGGAGAGATAAGAAATTTTCCTAAGTGAATAATGCAAAATGTAGAGGAAGACAATAGAATGGGAAAGACTTCAAGAAAATTAGAGATACCAAGGGAACATTTCATGCAAAGATGAGCACAATGAAGGACAGAAATGGTATGGACCTAACAGAAGCTGAAGATATTAAGTAGAGGTGGCAAGAATACACAAAAAACTATACAAAAAAATGGTCTTAATGACACAGATAACCATGATGGTGTGGTTACTCACCTAGAGCCAGACATCTCAAACTGTAAAGTCAAGTGGGCCTTAGGAAGCATCACTAGGAACAAAGGTAGTGGAGGTGATGGAATTCCAGCTGAGCTATTTCAAACCCTAAAAGATGATGCTGTGAAAGTGCTGCAGTCAATATGCCAACAAATTTGGAAAATGCAGTAGTGGCCACAAGATTGTAAAATGTCAGTTTTCATCCCAATCCCAAGGAAGAGCAATAACAAAGAATGTGCAAACTACCACACAATTGCACTCATTTCACATGATAGCAAGGTAGTGCTCAAAATCCTTCAAGCTAAGATTCAACAGTATGTGAACCGAGAACTTACAGATGCACAAACTGGATTTAGAAAAGGCAGGGGAAACAGAGATCAAATTGTCAACATCTGTTGGATCATAGAGAAAGCAAGGGAGTGCCCCCCAAAAATCTATTTCTGCTTCATTGACTATACCAAAGCCTTTGGTTGTGTGGATCACAACAAACCGTGAAAAATTTTTTAAATGATAGGAATACCAGACCACATTATCTACCTCCTGAGAAACCTGACAGGTCAAGAAGCAACAGTTAGAACCAAACAGGAACAACAGACTCATGCAAAATTGGGAAAGGAGTACATCAAGACTCTATGTTTCATCCTGCTAATGTAACTTCCATGCAGAGTACATCATGCAAAATGTCAGGTTGGATGAATGTCAAGCTGCAGTCAAGATTGCAGGGAGAAATATTAATAATATCAGATATGAAGATAATACCATCCTACTGACAGAAAGTGAAGAGGAACTTGATGAAGGTGAAAGAGGAGAGTGGGAATAACCTGGCTTAAAACTCAACATTCAAGAAAGTAAGATCATGGCATCCGGTCCCATCACTTCATGGCAAATAGATGAGGAAACGATGGAAACAGTGACAGACTTTATTTTCTTGGGCTCCAAAATCCCTGCAGATGGTGACTGTAGCCATGAAATTAAAGACGTTTGCTGTTTGGAAAAAGAATTATGACAAACCTAGAGAATGTATTAAAAAGCAGAAACATTACTTTGCTACAAAGTTCTGTATTGCCAAAGCTAAGGTTTTTACAGTATGGATGTGAGAATTGGACCATAAAGAAGGCTGGTTGCTGGAGAATTGATGCCTTTGAAATGTGGTGTTGGAGAAAACTTCCGAAAGTCCATTAGACTGCAAGGATATTGAAACAGTCAATCCTAAAGGAAAGCAGCTCTGCATATTCATTGGAAGGATTGATGCTGTAGCTGAAGTTCCAATACTTTGCCCACCTGATGTGAAGGGCCAGCTCACTGGAGAGATCCTGATGCTGGGAAAGATTGAAGGCGGGAAGAGAAGGGGACAACCAAGGATGAGATGGTTGGATGGCATCTCTGACTCAATGGACATGAGTTTGAATAAGCTCCAGGAGATGGTGAAGAACAGGAAAGCCTGGCATGCCACAGTCCATGAGATCACAAAGAGTCGGACATGAATTGGCAAGTTCACACCTAATATCATATTCAATGATGAAAAGCTGAAAACTTTCCTCTAAGATCAGGTAGAATGTAAGGATACCCACTATCACCACTTTTATTCAACATAGTACTGGAAGTCCTAGCCTCAGCAATCAGACAAGAATTAGAGATAAGAGTGATCTGAATTAGAGATATAATATAATATATTGAAAACACTAAAGAGGCCACTATTAGAATACTTAATTTAGCAAACTTGTAGAATACATGATCAATGTATGGCAATATGCAAATTGTTGCAAATCTTTATCAAAAAGAGAAAATAAGGGTCAGAGCCAAGATGGCAGCAAGGGAAGACACAGAGTCTCTGTCTCCCCATGCCTGTGATACTCACCAGGCCCCGGTGAGGGATCTGGGGGATCTGAGGGATCTGGGGGATCTGAGGGATCTGGGGCATACCTGAAGGAGCCCTGGTGGTGACCAGCACTGTCCGGGGGAGGGGGGAGGGGGGAAGGGGAAGGGAGGGAGGTAGAGTCTGGGGACGGCCGTGACTGAAGGGCTGCTGGGAGAAGGGGAGCAGTTTGTGTGCCAGGAGCAGTGTGCTTGCTCAGTGGAAGTGGGCAGGTAAACTCACAGTTTAGAGTATCCATTAGGCAAAAGCCCCTGAGGTTCCCCTTACACTTGGCCTGGGGAAGTCTCCTGGTGTCCCGGACCTGGTCCTCTGCTCTTGGAGGCCCCTTCTGCCCTCTGGGGCCATCTCCACCCTCTTGGCTGAGCCCTCTGCCCTCGGTTGGCACCCTCTGCCCTTCAGGTCTCCTTGACCTAGGTGGGAGAGGAGAAAAGGCCATGCCAGTAGGGGAGGCTCCTTCAGGGTTTGATGGGTGGGGAACCATATGGTGTTCCCTCTCACACTCTCCACCAAGGAGTCCCTGAGGCTGCTCGCTGAGCACTCCACCTTCTGGGGCCACTGCCACAGTTTGGGACCCCTCGGTCCTTGGGGTTCTCTCTGCCCTTTGGGGCCTACTCCACTGGAGTGGGGCCTATGAACGTGAGACATGGGGGAAGAGAATAAGATGGACAACTGGAGGAGGCTCCTGTGGGTTAGGGTCCTGTCTAGCCTCCAGGGGACCTGTCCAGGGCCCCCTCCTCCCCCCAGGCCACCCTCTGCTCTCTAGTAGTCCCATTCTCTGGGGCCTCCTCATCCCTCTGCAGACTCCCATCCATCCTCTGCACCAGGTCTTCTGCCCACCAAGGCCCTTCTCTGCCCTGCAGTGCCTTCTTCACCCCCTCTCCACTCCAGAACACCCCTCTGGAGCTTGCTTCCAGGGACCCTCTTCCCTCCAGGCTGAGTTCTCTGTCTTTTGATGACCCCAATTCCAACCTCTGGGATCCCATCTGCTCTCCAGTTCCCTCCTCCTTCTGGGGCTCCCTCCATCCTCAAGGGCCCCTTCTTCCTTTTAACCCTTCCTTGGCCTTTTAGAGTGATCCCTCTTCCCTCCACAGACCCACCTCAACCCTCCAGGGCCCCTTTGGTTTTCCAAGTTTCCCTCTGAGGGCATCCTTTGCCCATGTAGTTCCTGTGGGTTCAGGAGGGACAGGAGACAGAGCGGGCAGGCCAGGGAGGGTCCATCTGGGTGTGGAGGGGTGGGAAACTTAACTAGCATTTCCCCCACCCACTCAGCCTCAGGGAGCCTTCTGGGGACCTAGGCCTGATCCTCTCTGCACGGGGAAGCCAGAGGTCCCCTTGGCTGAGTGGAGCCCAGGAAGCCACCCACCCCCACCCAGGGCCTTTCTTGGAAGCGTGGGTCCTGATCATGACCCTTCCTTGCCTAAATCTCACTTGCCTGTAAACACCACTAACACCCAAGTCCTTCCCCATCTAAGCCCCACATCTCACAGCCAAGGTTTTTTTCTTCTTTTCATTGTTGTTCTTGATTTTTATCTTTTACTTGTGCCATGTTGCTTTTTTACTATTTGCCAGTGGAGTTCCATTTTACCTTCCAGTAGTTGTTTCATACATAGTCTTACCTTTTTTTTTATTATTTCTGTTAGTTTTCTACACTTGTTTTATTTTTTACTCCTTGATATTTTTCCCTTTTTTTTTTTTTTTTTTAACTTCTCTCTCTTTTCTCTTGGGGTCTGATTTTACCCTTCAGGGGATATCTCAAATATACTCTTATTTTTTCTAATATATTTTTTTATTTTCCTAAAGTTATTGTATCTTTATTTTTTGTTATTGTTCTGCTTGTTTTTCTTTCTTTAATTTTTTTCCACACCCCACAGCTTGTGGGATCCTAGATCATGGGCCAGAGACCAGGCCTGAGTCCTTGTGGTGGGAGCACTGAGCCTGGATTACTGGAGTAACAGAGAATATCAGGCCCTGTGCATGTGGTTTAAGTCACTTCAGTTGTGTCTGACTCTTTGTGACCATATGGACTGTAGTCCTCCAGGATCCTCTGTCCAAGGAATTATCTAGGCAAGAATACTACAGTGGGTTGCCATGCCCACCTCCAGGGGGTCTTCACAACCCAGGGGTTGAACCCACATGTCTTATGTCTCCTGCATTGCCAGGCAGGTTTCTTTACTGCTAGAGCCACTTGAGAAGCCCATATCAGACCCCAGGGCATCCTAATTGGAGTGAGCGATCCCAGAGGTTCACATTTCAACACCAAGACCCAGAGCTACCCAACTTGCAAATTCCATTGCTGGAAAACTTCAGGCCACACAACTAGTAAGACAGGAACACAGTTCCAACCATCAGAAAAAAATAAAAAAGAAACAATAACAAAATATATTACAGAAGACAAGCAAGGTAAAAGTTACAAGATCAAGCAAATGAAGAGGAAACAGGCAAACTATCTGAAAACAAATTTAGAGTAATGATAGTAAAGAAGTATCAAAATATCAAAAACAGAATGGAGAAAATGCAAAAAACATTTACCACATTTAACAAAGACCTAGTAAAAATAAAGGGTTAACAAAAACTGATGGACAACATAATTACTGAAATTAAAATACTCTAGAAGGAATCAATAGTAGAACAACTGCAGCAGAAGAACAAATAAGTGAGCTGAAAGATAGAATGATAGAAGTAACTGCCAAGGAGTAAAATAAAGGAAAAAAAAGAAAAGAATTGAGGACGTTCTCAGAGACCTCTGGTACAATGTTAAACACAACATTTGAATTATAGGGGTACCAGAAAAAGAAAGGGTGGGAGAAAATATTTGAGGAGATTATATTAGTAGTCAAAAACTTCCCTACATGGGCCACCAAAATGCAGGAAGTCCAGAGAGTCTCATACATGATAAACTAAAGAGAAATAAGCCAAGACACATATTCATAAAACTAACAAAAATCAAACACAAAGAAAAAATATTAAAAGCAGCAAGGGAAAAATTAAAAAAATAACATACAAAGGAATCCCATAGGGCTAACAGCTGGTTTTTCAGTAGAATCTCTGCAGGCCAGAAATGAGGGGAAGAATATATTTAAAGTGAAGAGAAAGGAAAACTTACAACTAACATTATTACTCTACCCAGCAAGGATCTCATACAGATTTGACAGTGAAATAAAAAGCTTTATAGACAAACAAAAGCTAAGAGAATTCAGCACCACCAAACCAGTCTTACAACAAATGCTAAAGGAACTTCTCTAGGCAGGAAACACAAGAGGAAAAAAAAAAACACAAAAACAAACCCAAAACAATTAAGAAAATGGCGATAGGAACATGAATATTGAGAACTATCTTAAATGTAAATGGATTAAATTACCCAACTGTAAAACACAGACTGGGTGAATGGACAGAAATAAGACCTGTGCATATGCTACCTACAAGAGTCCCACTTCAAACCTAAGGACACATGTGGATGCAAAGTCAAGGGATGAAAAAAGATATTCCATGCAAATGGGAATAAAAAGAAAGTGGGAGTAACACTCACATCAGACTAAATAGACTTTAAAATAAAAACGATAATAGGAGATAAGGAAGGACAGTACATAATGATCAAGAGATCAATCCAAGAAGATATAACAATTATAAACATATATGCACCCAACATAGGGGCACCTCATTGCATAAGGTAAGGGACTTTAACACCCAGCATACGTCAAAGCCAGGTCACCCATACAGAAAATTAATGAGGAAACACAAGCCTTAAGTCACACATTAGACCAGATAAACCTAATTGATATTTTCAGGACATTCCATCCCAAAAAGCAGAATACACTTCTTTTTCAAGTGTAAACTTGAACATTCCCCAGGATAGATCACATCTTGGGTCATAAATCAAGCCTTGATAAATTTAAGAAAATTGAAATCACATTAAGCATCTTTTCTGACCACAACACTATCAATTTCAAGGAAAAAAAATATGTAAAAAACACAAACCCATTGAGGCTAAACAACACACTCTGAAATAACCAAAAGTCACTGAAGAAATCAAAAGGGAAATTTTAAAATACCTTAAAAAAATGACAATGAAACCACAACAACCCAAAATTTATGGAATGTGGCAAAAAGAGATAGTAATACAAGCCTACCTCAAGAAACAACAAAATGGTAAATAAACAACCTAAACTTACAGCTAGAGCAACTAGAAACAGAAGATAAAAAACAAAAACAAAACAACCCAGGGATAGTAGAAGCAAAGAAATGATAAAGACCAGAGCAGAAATAAATGAAAAAAGAAATGAAGGAAGCAATAGCAAAGGTCAATAAAACTAAAAGCTAGTGTTTTGAGAAGATAAACAAAATTGACAAACCATTAGCCAGATTCATCAAGAAAAAAGACTGTAAACAATAAAATTAGAAATGAAAATGGAGAAGTTACAACAGAAGAATACAAAAGTTAATAAAAGACACAAACCCATTGAGGCTAAACAACACACTCCGAAATAACCAAAAGTCACTGAAGAAGGTTACAACATGATGAGGGACTATACGGCAATAAAACAAACAGCCTGGAAGAAGTGGACAAGTTCTTATAAAAGTAAAATCTTCCAAAACTGAACCAGAAAGAAATAGAAAATATAACCCTTCCTATCACAAGCACTGAAATCATAACTGTGATCAAAAACCCTCCAATAAAGAAAACCCCAGGGCCAGATGGCCTCATAAGAGAATTCTATCAAACATTTACAGAAGAATTAACACCTGTCCTTAAACTCTTCCAAAATATTGCAGAGGGAGGAACCCCCAAACTCATCCTAAGAGGCCACCATCACCCTGCTACCAAAACCAGACAAAGATGCCACACACACAAAAAGAAAATTATAAGTCAATATTACTAAAGAACATAGATGCAAAAATCCTCCACAAAATTCTGGGAAACAGAGTCCAACAACACATTAAAAGATCACACACCATGATCAAGAGGGATGCAAGTATTCTTCAATATACACAAATCAAACAATGTGATACATCATATAAACAAATTGAAAGATAAAAAACATGATAATCTTAATCGATGCAGAAAAAGATTTGACAATATTCAATACCCATTTATGATTTAAAAAAAAAATAAACTCTCCAGATAATGGGTTTAGAAGGGATCTCCCGCATTGTGGGCAGCTTCTTTACCATCTGAGTCACCAAGGAATCCCAGAAGGGGTCTACTTTAACATAGTAAGAGCCAAATATGAAAAATCCACAGCAAGCATTATTCTCAATCATGAAAAACTGAAAGCATTTCCTTTAAGATGAGTAAGAAGAGAAGGGCGCCCATTCTTGCCACTATTATTCAATATATTTTCAGAAGTCCTAACCACTGCAATCAGAAAAGAAAAATAAATAAAAGGAATACAGATTGGAAAAGAAGTAAAATTCACTGTTTGAATATGACATGAAACTATACATACAAAACTCTAAAGATGCCACCAGAAAATTACTAGACTTAATCAATGAATTTAGTAAAGTTGCAGAATACAAAATTAATACTCAGAAATATCTTTAATTCCTATGTATCAACAATATAGTACAAAAAAGAGAAATTAATGAATCAATCCCATTCACCATTGCAGCAAAAAGAATAAAATACCTAGGAATAAACCTACCTGAGGAGAAAAAGACCTGTCTACAGAGAACTATAAGACTCTGATATAGGAAATTAAAGCTGATATAAACAGATGGAGAGATATATCATGTTCTTGGATTGGAAGAATCAATATTGTGAAAATGACTATACTGACCAAAGCAATCTACAGTTTTAATGTAATCCCTATCAAATTACCAATGGCATTTTTCACAGAACTAGAATAAAAATTTCACAATTGGTATGGAAGCAGAAAAAAAAAAAATAGCAAAAGCTATCTTTAGAAAGAAAAATGAAGCTGGAAGAATCAACCTTCCTGATTCAGACTATACTACAAAGCTACAGCCATCAAGACAGTATGGTACTGGCACAAGAACAGAAATATAAAAGAATGAAACAAGATAGAAAGTTCAGAAATAAACCCATGCACCCATGGGCAACTTATCTCTTAAAAAGGAGACAAGAATATACAATGGAGAAAAGACATACTCTTCAGTAGTGGTGCTGGGAAAACCAGGCAGCTAAGTATAAAACAATGAAATTAGAACACTTCTTAACACCATACATAAAAATAAATTCAAAATGGATTAAAGACATAACTGTAAGACCAAAAGCTACAAAACTATTAGAAGAAAACATAGACAGAACACTCTTTGACAGAAATCACAGCAAGATTCTCTTTGACCTCATTACCTCCTAGAGTAATGAAAATAAAAACAAAAATAAGTAAGTGGGACCTAAATAAACATAAAATCTTTTGCACAGCAAAGGACACTATAAACAAGATGAAAAGACAACCCTCAGGATGGAGAAAATAATTGCAAATGAAACAACTGAAAAGAATTAATCTCAAAAATACACAAACACCCCAAAACCAGAAAAACAGACAACCCAATCAAAAAGTTGGGTTGTCAATATTACTAAAGAACATAGATGCAGAATACCTAAACAGACATTTCTCTGAAGAACACATACAAATGCCAAGAAACACATGAAAAAATTCTCAATATCACTCATTATTAGAGAATCACAAATGAAAACAATGAAATGTCAGTCCACACTGGTCAGAATTGTTATCATCAAAAAAACCTACAAACAATAAATGCCAGATGGGGGGTGGAGAAAAGGGAAGCCTTTTGCACTGTTGGTGGGAATGCAAATTGATACAACCCCTATGGAGAACAGTATTGAGATTCCTTGAAAAGCTAGGAATAAACTTATCATATGACCCAGCAACCCCACTACTTGGCATATACACTGATAAAATAATTATTGAAAAAGATACATGCACCCTAATGTTCATTGCAGGATTATTTACAATAACTAGGACATTGAAGCAACCTAGATGTCCATCAACAGATGAATGGATTAAGAAGCTATGGTATCTCTCTCTATGTATATATATAGAGAGTGTGTGTGTGTCAAATAGAGTGAAGAAAGTCGGGAAGAGAAAAGTAAATATCATAAATTAATGCATATATATAGAATCTAGAAAAGTGGTACTGATAAACCTATTTGCAGAGCAGGAATAGAAAGTCATGGAGAACAGACTTTGGATACACCGGAGGAAGGTGTTCAGTTCAGTTCAGTCACTCAGTCATGTCCGACTCTTTGTGACCTCATCAACTGCCATATGCCAGGCCTTCCTGTCCATCACCAACTCCTGGGGCTTGCTCAAACTCATGTCCACAGAGAGTCAACTATCTCATCCCCTGTCATCCCCTTCTCCTCCTGCCTGCCTTCAATCTTTCCCAGCTTCAGGGTCTTTTCTAAGGAGTCAATTCTTCGCATCAAGTGGCCAAAGTTTTGGTGTTTCAGCTTCAGCATCAGTCCTTCCAATGAATATTCAGGACTGATTTCCTTTAGACTTGACTGATTTGGTCTCCCTGAAGTTCAAAAGAAGGAGACAGTGGGATTAATTGAAACAATAGCATTGAAACATACACCATACTGTAAGTAAAATAAATAGTTAACGGGAAGTTGCCGTATAACACTGAGAGCTCAAGATGGTATTCTTTGGCAACCTAGAGGGGTGAGACGGAGTGGGAGGTGGGGGGCTGTTCAAGGGGGAGGGGCCATGTGTATACTTTGGCTGATTCATGTTGTCTATGGCAGAAGACAACAGAATACTGTAAAGCAATTATCCTCTGATTAAAATCTAATTTTAAAAAAAGAGATAAATTAAGAAATACACCCATTTACAATTGCAACAAAAAGAGTAAAATACCTACGAATAATTTAAGGAAGTGAGACACCTGTACTCTGAAAACTGTAAGACACTGATGAAAAGAACTGAAGAAGAAAGAAGTGGAAAGCCATACAATGTTCATGGATTGGAAGAACTAATATTTTTGATAGGGATAGCATTCAATCTTTAGATTTCAGTGCAATCCTTATCAAAATACCAGTGGCTTTTTCATGGAACTGCAATTTTAAACTTTGTGTGGAACCAAACAGGATTTAATAAAATTATTACCTCCAGGTAAACTTCCATGTCTATTTCTAAACCTAGGAGTCCCCCATCAGAGAATGAACAAAATACATTGCAAATTATTCAAGAGAATGGAATATCACACAGCCATTCAAACAAATAATCAGCACTCTACATACCACAAAAAATTTCAAAAACCAATGCTAAGAGTAAAGCAAACAAATTTATGTCTATGCATCCTAAATACTCAAAACTGTCTATTTCATTCTGGTTTACTTACTTTCTACATAGAGTAGAAAATACACATACGAATAAAATACATGAACTTCAAAAGTATGGTGACCCCCAAGGAGGGAAAAGGAGCAGGATGAAGAAGGATGAAGCTTAAGCTATGGTTGCAATTTTTTTATTAATGATGAAGAGAGAGTGAGAAGAAGGGAAAGGGGGAAATGATAGGGTAAATAAGGACAAATTAGTAATAAATGCTTACTTTCAGTGGCATACATTGATTTTCTCAACTGTATATTATGATTTAAATATTCTTCCTAAAGTTTTCATTTTAATTTAAGGTACAATATAATTTCAATCTCTCTGCCAAATTTTAAGAGAAAAAATATTTACTGGCTAAATCTATTCATATATAGTAGTAATATTTAATCATTTGCACTAATATTACCCAATATTTACTGACAATGGTATCATAAAAATTATTGGAACTAGCATAGTATTTATTTCTTATGTGCTTGGTTTTCATGGAAATATCTGTGGTAAGATCTGAGTGGTTTGTGTTGTTTTTGTTCAGTCATTCAGTGTATTTCACTCTTTGTGAAGCCATGGACTGCAGCACGCCAGTCTTCCCTGTCCTTCACCATCTCCTGGAATTTGATCAGACTCATGTCATTTGAGTCAGTGATGCCATCTAACCATCTCATTCACTGTCATCCCCTATTCTTCCTAACTTAGATCTTTCCCAGCATCAGTGTCTTTTCCAATGAGTCAGCTCTTCACATCAGGTGGGCAAAGTATTGGAGGTTCAGTTACAGAATCAGTCCTTCCAAAGAATATTCAGGATTGATTTCCTTGAGGATTGACTGGTTTGATCTCTTTGCTGTCAAAGGAACTCTCAAGTGTCTCCTCCAACACCATGGTTCAAAACTTCAATTCTTCAGTGCTCAGCCTTTTTTTTTTGTCCAGCACACACATCTGTATATGACTACAGGAAAAACCATAGCTTTGACTAGACAGACTTTTGTAGGCAAAGTAATGTGTCTGCTTTTTAATATGTTGTCTAGGTTTTTTCATACCTTTTCTTCCAAGGAGCAAGTTTCTCTTAATTTTATGGCTGCAGTCACCATCTGCAGTGATTTTGAAGCCCAAGAAAATAAATTCTGTCACTGTTTCCATTGTTTCCCCAGCTATTTGCCATGAGGTGATGAAACCAGACGCCATGATCATTTTTTAGTGCTGAGCTTTAAGCCAGGTTTTTCACTTTCCTCTTTCACCTTTATCAAGACACTATTTAGTTCCTCTTCACTTTCTACCATAGGGGTGGTGTCATCTGCATATCTGAGGTTATTGATATTTCTTCTTGCAATCGTGATTCCTGCTTGTGATTATTGCAGCCCAGCAGTTTGTATGATGTACTCTACATATATAAGTTAAATAATCAGGGTGACAATATACAGCCTTGACATATTCCTTTCCCAATTTTGAACCAGTCCAAATTGTCCCATGTCCAGTTTCTTGACCTGTATACAGGCTTCACAGGAGGCAGGTAAGCTGGTCTGATATTCCCATCTCTGTAAGAATTTTTCACAGTTTGTTGTGATCCACACAATCAAAGGCTTTAGTGTAGTAAATGAAGCAAAATTAGGTGTTTTTCTGGAGCTCTCTTTCCTTATCTATGATCCAGTGGATGTTGGCAATTTGGTCTCTGGCTCCTCTGCCTTTCTAAATCCAGCTTCAACTTCTGGAAGTTCCCAGTTCACATACTGTTGAAGACTAACTTTAGAGGATTTTCAGCATTACTTGGCTAGCATGTGAGATGAGTGCAATTGTGGGGTAGTCTGAACACTCTTTGGCATTGACCTTCTTTGTGATTGGAATGAAAACTGACATTTTCTAGTCCTGTGGCCACTGCTGAGCTTTTCAAATTTGCTGGCATGTTGAGCACAGCACTTGAACAGCATCATCTTTTAGGATTTGAAATAACTCAGCTGGAATTCCATAACCTCCACAAGCTTTATTCATAGTGATACTTCCTAAGGCCCAATGACTACACACTCCAGGATATCAGGCTCTAGGTGATTGATCACACTATTGTGGTTATCCAGGTCATTAAGATCTTTTTTATATAGTTCTTTGAGTATTTTTGCCACCTCTTCTTCTTTTTTTTTTTTTCATTTATTTTTATTAGCTGGAGGCTAATTACTTTACAATATTGTAGTGGTTTTTGCCATACATTGACATGAATCAGCCATGGATTTACATGTGTTCCCCATCCCGATCCCCCCTCCTGCCTCCCTCCCCATCCCATCCCTCTGGGTCTTCCCAGTGCACCAGCCCTGAGCACTTGTATCATGCATCCAACCTGGGCTGGTGGTCTGTTTCACACTTGATAATATACCTGTTTCAATGCTATTCTCTCAGGCCATCCCACCCTCGCCTTCTCCCACAGAGTTCAAAAGTCTGTTCTATATATCTGTGTCTCTTTTGCTGTCCTGCATATAGGGTTATCATTATCATCTTTCTAAACTCCATATATATGCGTTAGTATACTGTATTGGTCTTTATCTTTCTGGCTTACTTCACTCTATTTAATGGGCTCCAGTTTCATCCATCTCATTAGAACTGATTCAAATGTATTCTTTTTGATGGCTGAGTAATATTCCATAGTGTATATGTACCATAGCTTTCTTATCCATTCGTCTGCTGATGGGCATCTAGGTTGCTTCCATGTCCTGGCTATTATAAACAGTGCTGTGATGAACATTGGGGTACATGTGTCTCTTTCAGATCTGGTTTTCTCGGTGTGTATACCCAGAAGTGGGATTGCTGGGTCATATGGCAGTTCTATATCCAGTTTTTTAAGGAATCTCCACACTGTTCTCCATAGTGGCTGTACTAGTTTGCATTCCCACCAACAGTGTAAGAGGGTTCCCTTTTCTCCACACCCTCTCCAGCATTTATTGCTTGTAGACTTTTGGATAGCAGCCATCCTGACTGGCGTGTAATGGTACCTCATTGTGGTTTTGATTTGCATTTCTCTGATAATGAATGATGTTGAACATCTTTTCATGTGTTTGTTAGCCATCTGTATGATCTGTATGTCTTCTTTGGAGAAATGTCTGTTTAGTCTTTTGGCCCATTTTTTGATTGGGTCATTTTATTTTTCTGGAATTGAGCTGCAGGAGCTGCTTGTATATTTTTGAGATTAATCCTTTGTCTGTTTCTTCATTTGCTATTATTTTCTCCCATTCTGAAGGCTGTCTTTTCACCTTGCTTATAGTTTCCTTTGTTGTGCAAAATCTTTTAAGTTTCATTAGGTCCCATTTGTTTATTTTTGCTTTTATTTCCAATATTCTGGGAGGTGGGTCATAGAGGATCTTGCTGTGATTTATGTCGGAGAGTGTTTTGCCTATGTTCCCCTCTAGGAGTTTTATAGTTTCTGGTTTTACATTTAATCCATTTTGAGTTTATTTTTTGTGTATGGTGTTAGAAAGTGTTCTAGTTTCATTCTTCTACAAGTGATTGACCAGTTTTCCCAGCACCACTTGTTAAAGAGGTTGTCTTTTTTCTATTGTATATCCTTGCCTCCTTTGTCAAAGATAAGGTGTCCATAGGTATGTGGATTTATCTCTGGGCTTTCTATTCTGTTCCATTGATCTATATTTCTGTCTTTGTGCCAGTACCATACTGTCTTGATGACTGTGGCTTTGTAGTAGAGTCTGAAGTCAGGCAGGTTGATTCCTCCATTTCCATTCTTCTTTCTCAAGATTGCTTTTTGCCACCTCTTCTTGATCTCTTCTGCTTCTGTTAGCTCCATGACTCTTCTGGCCTTTATTTTGCCTATCAGCATGAAATGTTCCCTTGGTACCTCTAATTTTCTTGATGAGATCTGTAGCCTTTCCCATTCTATTGTTTTCCTCTTTCTTTGCATTTGTTCACTTAGGAAAATCTCTTGTCTCTCCTTGCTATTCTTGGAACTCTGTTTTTAGATGGGTATATATTTCCTTTCCTCCTTTGTCTTTTGCTTCTTTTCTTTTCTCAGCTATTTGTAAGGCCTCTTCAGGCAATCATTTTGACTTTTTCCATTTCTTTTTCTTGAAGATGGTTTTGATCGCCACCTCCTGTGCAATGTTACAATCCTCCATCCTAGTTCTTCAGGCACTCTGTCTGTTAGATCTAATGCCTTGAATCTCTTTGTCACGTCCACTGTCTAATCATAAGGGATTCATTTAGGTCACACCTGAATGCCCTAGTGGTTTTCCCTACTTTCTTCAATGTAAGTCTGAATTTTGCAATAAGGAGTTCATGATCTGAGCCACAGTTTGCTTCCAGTCTTGTTTTTGCTAACTGTATAGAGATTCTCCATCTTTGGCTACAAAGAATATAATCAATCTGATTTTGGTATTGACCATCCGGTGATATCCATGTGTAGAGTTGTCTCTTGTGTTTTTGGAAAGGGTGTTTGCTGTGACCAGTGCATTTTCTTGGCAAAACCCTTTTATCCTTGCCCTGCTTCATTCTGTACTCCAAAGCCAAGCTTACCTGTTACTCCAGGTAACTCTTGATTTCTTACTTTTGCATTCCAGTCCCTGATGTCTGTAGACAGATAATTCTAAGATCTCAATATAAAGGCTAAGCTAAAAGTAGAATGCTCTTCTACTTTTGATAAAAGCAGAAATGTAGATTTAAAAGAGGAAGGAAAAATTCTGGTAACAATAGACAGCTAGATAAGTCAGTAAGTAGGTGGAGTGATGGGTGGCTAGGTAGAGAGAGAGAGAGAGGAAAAAGCCTTATTCTATCCCAGGGGTTTATTCAAAATGCCTGGAAATTATTTTCCTCTGATAAATATAGACTGACATCATTTATTAACTGGGAAAAATGTAAAGCCTGGATACAAAAAATAATAATATCCAGAAACAATATTAATTCTCTGTTAGTGTTATCTGTCATAACACTGTCATCTGACAGTGTTATCTATCAATCACTGTTTCTTTCATTCATTCAAACATGTGACCAATGCCTACTCTAAGCTTAGGCTTCTGATTAGTTTTGAACACAGTCAGCTTTCAAATGCAAAAGTTAATTCTATTCAAGTCATGTAAAGAAGATTTATTCTGAAGGAGGAATAAGGACGGTGGAGGAGTAGAAAAAATATTTATTCTACCCATTGCTGAAGTTCTTTGGGAAAAAATATTTCTGTATTTTTTACTGAATAAGTTTATTAACTCATAACCAGCAGTGATGTGTAAGTGAAAAGAGTGTTCTTCCAAAAATATTTTATGTACTCTGATAACAAGGTCTCTGAATGACAAGAAATAATTTCCATCAAATAAATTTAAACAAGCAGACTAAGAATTTATTTATACAGAAAATATTCATCAAGCATCACCTATATGCCAAACATTGAGCTAAAAAAAATATCTGAAGAACCTAGAGACTTTAACTGTCATTTTGACCAAATCTAAATTAATGGAATTTCCTCTTCTGTCTTTGAACTAGAAGTCAATCAATTCAGTTCAATCTCCCAGTCGTGTGCAACTCTTTGCGATCCCAAAATCTCACATCCATACATGACTACTGGAAAAACCATAACTTTGACTAGACGGAACTTTGTTGACAAAGTAATGTCTCTACTTTTTAGTATGCTGTCTAGGTTGGTCATAGCTTTTCTTCCAAGGAGCAAGCATCTTTTAATTTCATGGCTGCAGTCACCATCTGTCATTTTTGAGATCGCATCCAAGTACTACATTGTGGACTCTTTTGTTGACTATGATAACTACTCCATTTCTTCTATGGTATTCTTGTCCACACTAGTAGATATAATGGTCATCTGAGTTAAATTCATCCATTCCATTTCATTTTAATTCACTGATTCCTAAAATGTTTATGTTCACTCTTGCTATCTCCTGTCTGACCAATTCCAATTTACCTTAATTCGTGGACCTAACATTCCAGGTTCCTATGCAACATTGTTCTTTATAGCATCAGACTTTACTTTCATCACCAGTCACATCCACAACTCGGTGTTGTTTTTGCTTTGGCTCCATCTCTTCATTCTTTCCAGAGTTATTTCTCCACTGATCTCCAGTAGCACATTGGACACCTACAGACCTGGGAAGTTCATCTTTCAGTGTCATGTCCTTTTGCCTTTTCATACTGTTCATAGGGTTCCAAGGCAAGAATACTGAAGTGGTTTTCCATTCCCTTCTCCGGTGGATCATGTTTTGTCAGAACTCTCCACCATGACCTGTCTGTCTTGGGTGGCCCTATATGGCATGGCTCTTAGTTTCATTAAGTTAGACAAGGCTGTGGACCATGTGACCAGTTTGATTAGTTTTCTGTGATTGTGGTTTTCATTCTGTCTACCCTCTGATGGATAAGAATAAGAGGCTTATGGAAGCTTCCTGATGGGAGAGACTGACTGAGGGGGAAACTGGGTCTTGTTCTGATGGGCGGGGCCACACTCAGTAAATCTTTAATCTAATTTTCTTTGATGGGCGGGGCTGTGTTCCCTCCCTGTCGTTTGACCTGAGACCAAACTATGGTGGAGGTGATGAAGGTAATGGTGACCTCCTTCAGAAGGTCCCATGCACGCACTGCTGCACTCAGTGCCCCTGGCCCTGCAGCAGGCCACCGCTGACCCACGCCTCCGCCGGAGACTCCTGACACTCCCAGGCAAGTCTGGGTCAGTCTCTTGTGGCGTCACTGCTCCTTTCTCCTGCGTCCTTGTGCCCACAAGGTTTTGTTTGTGCCCTCCAAGAGTCTGCTTCCCCAGTCCTGTGTAAGTTCTGGTGCCTCTGTGGTGGGGTTAATGGTGACCTCCTCCAAGACGGCTTATGCCACATGCAGGTCTGTTGCACCCAGAGCCTCTGCTCCTGTGGCAGACCACTGCTGACCCATACCTCCTCAGGAGACACTCAAAGGTAGTTCTGGCTCAGTCTTTGTGGGGTCTCCTGGTGTGCATAAAGTTTTGTCTGAGCTCTCTGAGTGTCTCTGGTGGGTATGGAGTTTGATTCTAAATGTGATTTTGCCCCTCCTTTCATCTTACTGGGGCTTATCCTTTCCCCTTGGATGTGGAGTATCATTTTTTTGGTGGATCCAACATTCTCCTGTGGATGGTTGTTCAGCAGAGAGTTGTAATTTTGGAGTTCTCACAGGAGAAGATGAGTGAATGTCCTTCTACTCTGCCATCTTGTGTAGGAAGATGTCAATAGTAAGAGAAGTCAACAGCAAGGAGAGAGAAGTCAACAGTAAGATTAAACAGACAATTGAATTTTTCACAAGGTAATGATGCCAACATACACATCTTTGCCCTCTTAAGAGTTTCTCTATGGCAGTTTTTCTGTTCAATCTTGGCTGCAATTGCAATCACCACGTGGAGCATTAAAATGTAAATAACTAGAAAATCCTGCCCTCAGAGATCCAGCTTTCATTGGTCTTGGAGCCTTGGGATGAGGAGCTCCCATGTGCTTCTTTGTGTAGCCAATTTTGAGAACCACTAGCAGGACACAATGGCCTCACCACCTTTTCTTCTTTCTATGCATAAACTTTCAAGATTGTAGGCCAAATGCAAAGAATATTGGAAAAACAGGAACAAATGGGGAGGTTCACCAGGCCTACAATGTTTATCTATGTTTTACTCTTTCTAAGCAACTCTGAAATGAGGGCTGCTTTTTCCTTTTTAATCCTCACTCACCTAGAATCTTAATTCCAGCATATGTAAACCTTCAACACACTTGTCCTCTCCTTATCCCATGCAAGCAGCCTCACACCCTATAAACCTGGACACCTCAGATGTCTCCCTCACCTAGAATGGATCCAGCAGGCCATCTCCTTTCCTCTAGAGAATTAGGTCATTAGTTTTTTTAAAAATAATAATAATAACAGGTTCTTTCTTTAGTATGTTCACATACCCAAATGGGAAAAGTGAGATGGGGCAAGTTTTCCTGCCTCTGGCTAGAGAGGGGGAAAAATGAAACTGGCCTCCTGGAGGAGGCACACCTCAGGCCACAGTTTCTTGATTTCCACTTTCCTCCATGCGTGCTATGCTCAGTCACTTCAGTCACTTCTGCCTGATTGTGACTCTGCAGACTGTAGCCCACCAGGCTCCTCTGTCCATGGGACTTTTCAGGCAAGAATACTGGACTGTATTGCCATGCCCTCCTCCAGGGGATCTTCCCAACCCAGGGATTAAACTTATGTTGTCTCCTGCATATGATGCATTGCAGGAGGATTCCCTATCACTGTGCCACCAGGAAAACCCACTTCCTTACATAGGGATGAATATTTGGTACACTATTAATAGGTCAAGGTCATGTTTACCTAATTATAACAAAGCAAAGCATAAATCTCAAATTGTTAAGCATCTACAGGGAATAAGTGGATCTTCTTTTTTTTTTCCAATGGAGCCAAGCAATTAAAATGGAAAAATGTGTCTAGTGATCAAAGAAACTGACATGTTACCAGATTAGATAAAGAAACAGTCCATGACCACATAATGCCATTACAGTGATCAGAAATAATGTGATCCTTGAAACTGTTTTATTTCCCTCAGTAGAGTATTAAGTTCAGGTGGGTAATTTAAATTGCATTAACAGCAACCTCTTTAAGATGAGACTTAATTTAGTCTTGAGAGTTGCTGCTGTTTACGCTGTCCCCACAGTCTGCCATCTCACACCAGGGATAACTTATGCCAGATTGCAGAATTTTTTTTTTTTTCAAAATACCATGGGGGTGTCAAATGTTTATTGCAAACCTGCTGCTTCATGGGAATATGCAATGTAAGTAAACCAGAGAAACACTTCTGTAAATTGCGCTATTTTATATGGAAAACATTCCAATTAGATGTACAAAGGCAACTGACAGTTTTATGAACCAAATCTTTTGGAAATATCCTTCACAAACACAACATATTCTCAGAGACCATATGGTATAAAGTGGATGCACAAGATCTTCAAGGACAGGAAGCTTATACCTAGTGTGGCTCCCTATTCCAACTTGCCTTGTCTTTCCACTAACAAACATCCAGTTGAGACAACTTTCAAAAGTGCTAATTTGGTGGAAAGGAAGTACCAAATATTTTTAAAGAAATTATTTATCATAGTTTTCCCTTATGAAGACAAGGTAAATACACATTTCTTCGACCACCAACCCAGTAACTCAGATAGAGAAAACCCATTAGAGCCTGAGCCATATGGGTGAAAAAGGCCACAGAGTTAAAGATGTGTCTGTATAAACATTCCTTTGTTAGGACCCCTAAACCTCAGCTTGTCACAAGAATAACTTTTGCATGAGAATGACGGTGTCATGAACAACTGAGTGAGATTACTAAGTGATTCAGGAAAAATTGAAAACTGAAAGTCGCTCAGTCGTATCAGACTCTTTGCAACCCCATGGACTGTAGCTCGCCAGACTCCTCTGTCCATGGAATTCTCTAGGCCAGAATACTGGCATGGATAGCCTATCCCTTCTCCAAGGGATCTTCCCAACCCAGGGATCAAACCCAGGCCTCCTGCATTACAGACAGATTCCTTACTGTCTGAGCCACCAGAGAAACCCATCTGCACCACCAGGGAAGCCCAAAAATACTGGAGTGGGTAGCCTATCCCTTCTTCAGGGGATCTTTCCAACCCAGGAATTAAACCAGGATCTCCTGCACTGCAGGCAGATTCTTTACCCTAGCACCAGATACAGGTACTAAGAAAACTTTACCCTAGTAAGTACCAGGAAAATTTACCCTAGTACAAAATACATAAGACAATTTGAATTTACCTTTGACCTCCCAAGCCCTCCTTAAATAAAGGGAAAGATATTCTCTAAACTGGATCTGAGAAAGTCATTGGTTCAGTCCCCTGTCTTCATCAAATAACTTTCTTCTTCACCTAAGCCTTCTTTTCTATTACTACAGTTTATAAGCACCTTCATAGATATGTGATGTTCATTTTTGTGCAATGCAAAGCCTATGCTTTCTCCCCTGTACATCCCAGGGCTCACTTCCCTTTTCTCCTGCAAGCTGCCTATTCTAATCTGCACCTCTCTTGTGACCTGAGCACACACTCCTGAATTTTGCTTTCCGGTTGCTGCTTTCTTCATTACCACTGCTCTTTCCTTCTAAGCTGTTCCCACACTGTTCAACCCATTTGCTGGATACTTCACCATCCCTATTAACTGCCTCCTGAATCAAGCTCACCTCTTCTAAGGCTGTCCTCCCAGCAAGGTAATTTCAGGTCATAAGTCCACCACTGCCAACCCCTGAGTCCACTGAGCATGTCTTTCTATTCTCATTCTCTGTGGGATACAACAGACTATCTCTCCACAAACCCTGGTTTAGGAAAGAACTAAAGCCCTGCCTTTCCAGAAGGCCAACAGGAGAAGTGACAGTTCTAACCTCTGACTTTCTGAAACATCTTGTTCATCGCCTGCCCCCGCCATGAAGTCACCCAGCGAGGGGAGGGAGCAGAGCTGCTTGCCCCCAAGGGACCACGAGGCCTAAGTGCACATTCTCTAACATTGGAGTGAATAGGGACCACAAGGGATCAAGGTTACACCACAGGAGATCAATATCCAAAGGACAAGTAGCTGTCTAGGATATCCCTTAAAATTATGGATAATCCAAAACTGGTCTCTGCTAAAAATAGTCAAAAAAAAAAAGTAAACTGGAAAGAAGAAAATATCCTCTTTCTTCTGAGAGGGATCAGAATATGCCCCCCTAAAATATGTCACTTTAATACAGTGATTATTTTGTGCTAAAGGTAATTAAGAAATAGCAGACACAGGAGGAACTTCTATCTTCCCCCTTTCTGCCTAAAAACAGGGTACAAATGACCCTTTGTGAAGGTGTCCTCCGCCACCTTCACAGGAAGACAGCACCAACTTGAGTTTGTGTAAATAAACCAGACTAAAATAACCCTCATCTCCCATGTTTCCTGTACATTTACCTCCCCAGACTTTACTGCCCCTAGAATCCCAAATCCCTTTCTTTTCTGTTATCACTTCTTCACAATGTATCACTTGTATTAAAATGGTATATACAAAAAAAAAAAGTGGTATATACATGCCTGGGACTAAGCACATTCTTTGGAGTTTTCATTTCATTTCTGTAAAACTCCTGTGTACATACATAACAAAGTTTTTCTCTTATTAATTTGTCTTTTCTCAGCTTAATTCAAAAGCCCCACTTTCTGAACTTAACACCATATTAGGTGGCCATCATCAAAGAATGTACAAATAATAAATGCTGGAGAGGGTGTGGAGAAAAGGAAACCCTCTTACACCATTGATAGGAATGTAAATTGGTGCAGACATCATAGAGAACAGTATGGACAGTATTTTGTTAAAAAAACAAAAATAAAGCTACCATATGACACTGCAATCCCACTTTGGGTCTACTTCTACAAGAGATGAAAATTGTAATTCAAAAGATATATGCATCCCAATATTCATTGCAGCACTACTTACTGTAGATAAGACATGGAAGAAATCTAAATATCCACCTACAGAGGAATGGATAAAGAAGGTGGAATATTACTCAGTCATCAAAAAGGAAAATAATGTCATAATGTCATCTGCAGCAGCAAGAATGGATGGAAAGGCCTGGAGATTGTCATAGTTAGTTAAGTCAGACACAGAAAGACAAATACCATATGATCTTGCTTATATGTAGAATCTAAAAAAAGGGTACAAATGGACTTACTAACAAAACAGAAGTAGAGCCATGGATGTAGAAAGCAAACTTATGGCTACTAGGAGATAAGTAGGGGGGATGGAAAAATTGGTAGATTGGGATTAACATATATACTCTACTATAAAAGTTCAACATTCAAAAAACTAAAATCATGGCATCCAGTCCCATCACTTCATGGCAAATAAATGGGGGGAAAGTGGAAACAGAGCAGATTTTATTTTCTTGGGCTCCAAAATCACTGAGTTCAGTCACTGCAGCCACGAAATTAAATGATGCTTGCTCCTTGGAAGAAAAGCTATGAAAAACCTAGACAGTGTATTAAAAAGCAGAGACATCATTTTGTCAACAAAGGTCCATATAGTCAAAGCTATGGTTTTTCCAGTGGTCATGTACAGATGTGAGAGTTGGACCATAAAGAATGTTGAGCACTGAAGAACTGATGCTTTCAAATTGTAGTGCTGGAGAAGACTCTTGAAAGTCCCTTTGACAGCAAAGAGATCAAAGCAGTCAATCCTAAAGGAAATCAAGCCTGAATATTCATTGGAAGGGCTGATGTTGAAGCTGAAGCTCCAAAACTTTGGCCACCTGATGAGAAGAGCCAAATCACTGGAAAAGACCCATATGCTGAGAAAGATTGAGGGCAGAAGAAGAAGGGGGTGACAGAGGATGAACTGGATGGATGGCGTCACTGACTCAATGGACATGAGTTTGAGCAAACTCCAGAAGATAGTGAAGGACAAGAAAGTTTGTGTGCTGCAGTCCATGGGGTGATGAAGAATCGAACACAACTTAACAACTGAAGAGCAACAAATACATAAAATAGATAATTGAGAAGGACCTACTACATAGCAGAGGAAACTCTACTCAGTATTCTGTAATTGCTTATATGGGAAAAGAATCTTTAAAGAAAAAGAGCTGATACATGTCTATTTCTGGACAAAACATGGTTCACTGGAAAGGGGAATGTCAAACCATTTCAGTACTCTTGCTTTGAGAACCCCATGAACAGTATGAAAAGGCAAAATATAGGACGTGGAAAGATAAACTCCCCAGGGCAGTAGGTGCCCAATATGCTACTGGAGATAAGTGGAGAAATAACTCCAGAAAGAATGAAGGGATGGAGCCAAGCGAAAACACCCAGTTGTGGATGTGACTGGTGATGGAAGCAAGTCCGAGGCTATAAAGAGCAACATTGCATAGGAGCCTGGAATGCTAGATCCATAAATCAAGGCAAATTGGAAGTGGTCAAACAGGAGATAGCAACAGTGAGCATCAACATTTTAGGAATCAGTGAAATAAAATGGACTGGAATGGGTGAAATTAATTCTGATGACCATTGTATCTACTATTGTGAGCAAGAATCCCTTAGAAGAAATGGAGTAGCCATCATAGTCAACAAAAGAATCTGAAATGCAGTACTTGGATGCAATCTCAAAAACAACAGAATGATTTCTGTTGATTTCCAAGGCAAATCATTCAATATCACAGTAATTGAAGTCTATGCCACAACCGGTGATGCTGAAGAAGCAGAAGTTGAATGGTTCTATGAATATCTACAAGACCTTCTAGAACTAACACCCCAAAAAGATGTCCTTTTCATTATAGGAGACTGGAATGCAAAAGTAGGAAGTCAAGAGATACCTGGAAAGAAAGAAAGTGAAAGTGAAGTTGCTCGGTCCTGTCTGACACTCTGCAATCCCATGGACTGTAGACTACCATGCTCCTTCATGCATGGGATTTTCCAGGCAAGAAAGCTGGAGTGGGTTACCATTTCCTTCTCCAAGGGATCTTCCCAACCCAGGGATCGCACCCGGGTCTCCTGCATTGTAGGCAGAGGCTTTGCCGTCGGAGCCACCAGGGAAGTCAAGACACCTGGAGTAACAGGCAAATTTGGCCTTGGAGTACAGAATGAAGCAGGGCAAAGGCTAATAGAGTTCTGCCAAGAGAACGCACTGGTCATAGCAACACCCTCTTCCAACAACACAAGAGAAGTCTCTACACATGGACATCACCAGATGGTCAACACCGAAATCAGATTGATTATATTCTTTGCAGCTAAAGATGGAGAAGCTCTATACAGTCAGCAAAAACCAGACCAGGAGCTAACTCTGGCTCAGATCACAAACTCCTTATTGCCAAATTCAGACTTAAATTGAAGAAAGTAGAGAAAACTACTACACCATTGAGTGATTTATGACCTAAATCAAATCCCTTACAATTATACAGTGGAAGTGACAAATAGATTCAAGTAATTAGATTTGATAGAAACAGTGTCTGAAGAACTATGGATGGAGGTTCATGACATTGTACAGGAGGCAGTGATCAAGACCATCTTCAAGAAAAAGAAATGTAAAAAGGCAAAATGGTTATTTGAGGAGACCCTACAAATAGCTGTGAAAAGAAGAGAAGTGAAAGGCAAAGGAGAAAAGGAAAGACATACCCATTTGAATTCAGAGTTTCAAAGAATAGCAAGGAGAGATAAGAAAGTCTTCCTCAGTGATCAGTGAAAAGAAATAGAGGAAAAGAATAGAATGGAAAAGACTAGAGATCTCTTCAAGAAAATTATAGATACCAAGGGAATGTTTTATGCAAACATGGGCTCAATAAAGGACAGAAATGGTATGGGCCTAAGAGAAGCAGAACATATTAAGAGGTGGCAAGTACATAGAACTGTACAAAAAAGATCTTCATGACCCAGATAGCCTTGATGGTGTGATCACTCACCTAGAACCAGACATCCTGGAATGTGAAGCCAAGTGGGCCTTAGGAAGCATCACTATGAACAAAGCTAGTGGAGGTGATGGAATTCCAGTTGAGCTCTTTCAAATCTGAAATGATGATGCTGTGAAAGTGCTGCACACAATATGCCAGCAAATAGGGAAAACTCAGCAGTGGCCACAGGACTGGAAAAGGTCAGTTTTCATTCCAGTCCCAAAGAAAGGCAATGCCAAAGAATGCTCAAACTACCACTCATCTCACAGGCTAGTAAAGTAATTCTCAAAATTCTCCAAACCAGGCTTCAACAGTAGGTGAACTGTGAACTTCCAGATGTTCAAGCTGGTTTTAGAAAAGGCAGAGGAACCAGAGATCAAATTGCCAACATCCATTGGATCATTGAAAATGCAAGAGAGTTCCAGAAAAACATCTACTTCTGTTTTATTGACTATGCCAAAGCCTTTGATTGTTGGATCACAATAAACTGTGGAAAACTCTTCAAGAGATGGGAATACCATACCACCTGACCTGCCTGCTAAGAAATCTGTATGCAGGTCAAGAAGCAACAGTTAGAACTGGACATGGAACAACAGACTGGTTCTAAATTGGGAAAGGAGTACGTCAAGGCTGTATATTGTCACCCTGCTTATTTAACTTATATGCAGAGTACATCATGAGAAATGCTGGGCTGGATGAAGCACAATCTGAAATCAACGTTGCCAGAAGAAACATCAATAATCTCAGCTATACAGTTGACACCACCCTTATGGTCAAAAGTGAAGAAGAACTAAAGAGCCTCTTGATAAAAATGAAAGAGGAGAAGAGTGAAAAAGTTGACTTAAACTCAACATTCAGAAAATGAGGATCATGGCATCCAGTCCCATCACTTCATGGCAGATATATGGGGAAACAATGGATACAGTGACAGACTTTACTCTTTTGGGCTCCAAAATCACCACAGATGGTTACTGCAGCTATGAAATTAAAAGACGCTTGCTCCTTGGAAGAAAAGCTATGACCAACCCAGACAGCATATTAAAAAGCAGAGACATTATATTGCTGACAAAGTTCTCTCTAGTTCTGTCTAGTCAGTGCTATGGTTTTTCCAGTAGTCATGTATGGATGTGAGAGTTGGACTATAAGGAAACCTGAGCGCCAAAGAATTGATGCTTTGAATGGTGGTGTTGGAGAAGACTCTTGAGAGTCCCCTGGACTGCAAGGAGAGCCAACCAGTCCATCCTAAAGGGAATCAGTCTGGAATATTTATTGTAACACTGATGCTGAAGCTGAAACTTCAATACTTTGGCCATCTAATGTGAAGAATTGACTAATTTAAAAGAGTCCAATGCTGGGAAAGATTGAAGGTGGGAGGAGAAGAGGATGACATAAGATAAGATGGTTGGATGGCATCACTGACTCAATGGACATGAGTTTGAGTAAACTCTGGGAGTTGGTGATGGACAGGGAACCCTGGCATGCAGTAGTCCATGGGGTCACAAAGAGTCAGCCATGGCCGAGGGACTGAACCGACCTGAACTGATGTATAACTGATTCACTTTGATGTACACCTGAAATTGACACATTATAAATCAACTATACTCCAATAAAAGTTTTTTTCAAGAGATAGTATTAGGAAATTTTATTACTCTCCTAAGCTGATATTAACCACAATTACAATCATATGTTTAGCCTTTAGGAAAAACTAGCAAAATGCCCCAGAATGGGTTTGTTTCTCTTACAGTAATGACATGGTATAAAGAAGAAGAAAATTGTGAACAGTTTTAAGACTCTGTTAGCTGTGGTATCTTTACTATATTTCCTTCCACTAGGAAATACTTTTAGGATGCTGCTTCTTTAAGAGATTGTAGAGATGAGGGATAGTCCAAATGAGACAACCTTTAGCCCTAGCCCCCAAGAAATGTTCTTCTAGCTTATGTCACTGTTGTCTTGACATGCAGTGAACTAAAATGCCACAGGATTTCCATACAGATGCTGAACTCACATGAGCTGACCAGCTGACAGAAATCACACGAAATCAGAGGGACTAAAGGCAACTTATAGGCTGAGTAATTTTTAGCCCATTCACGAATGACACTATAAAGTTGGAGGCAAGCAGATATTGTCATCATCACATGACAAATAGGGAAAACAAGGCTGGGGAACAGCAAGGAGAATGCAGTCATTTGCAGGCTGAGGGACCAGAAACTCAGGAATGCTCCAGGCCAGAATGGGACTCTGCCACCAGCAGGGACAACTCTTAAGGGAGCCTTCCTCTCAATAGTAATCTCCTGCTCCCCACTTAGCATAGAATGCCTTTGACCAGAAATGTTTCCTAAATGGATGTCAGTCTATAACCCAGCCTTCCAGAAAGTTCTTCCCCAAAGAAATGCAGTTTTTTTGCCCAGGGCATCTTATAATAATTCTTACAAAATTTACTCAGTTTAGACATGAAAATTTGATTGCCCTTTAGGAATCCTATTTGATATATCAGGTTTTTTAAATTTTTATTGTGATAAAATATACATAACATAAACTTTCCCATTACTCATTTTTGAGTGCAGAGTTACATGACATTAGGTACATTCATATTGTTGTATGAACTTCACCACTATAGATTGTCAGAAATTTCTCATCTTCCTAAAATGAAATTCTGTACCACTTAAACAATAACTCCACATTTCTCTCTGCCTAGTCCCTGGTAACAACTACTCTACCTACTTTCTCTATGATTTTGACTATTCCAGCCACTTCACAAAAGTGCAATCACAATATTTGTCCCTTTGTGTCTTATTTCACTTAATGTTCTCAAGTTCCTCCATTTTCCAGCATGAATTAGAATCCCATTGCTTTAAAGGCTAAAAAATATTCCACTGCATGTGTGTATACATGAGTATCAGTTCAGTTCAGTTCAGTCATTCCAGCTCTTTGTGATCCCATGGACTGCAGCATGCCAGGCTTCCCTGTCCATCACCAACTGCCAGAGTTTACCCAAACTTATGTCCATTAGGTCAGTGATGCCATCCAACCATCTCATCCTCTGTTGGCCCCTTTTCCTCCTCCCTTCAATCTTTCCCAGCATCAGGGTATTTTCAAATAAGTCAGTTTTTTGCATCAGAAGGCCAAAGTATTGGAGTTACAGCTTCAGCATCAGTCCTTTCAGTGAATATTCTGGACTGATTTCCTTTAGGATGGACTGATTGGATCTCTTTGCAGTCCAAGGGACTCTCAAGAGTCTTCACCAATACCACAGTTCAAAAGCATCAGTTCTTCAGTGCTCAGCTTTCTTTATAGTCCAACTCTCACATGCATACTGGAGAAGGAAATGGCAACCCACTTCAGTATTCTTGCCTGGAGAATGCCAGGGACAGAGGAGCCCGGTGGGCTGCCATCTATGGAGTCACACAGAGTTGGACACAACTGAAGTGACTTAGTAGCAGCAGCAGCACATCCATACATGACTACTGGAAAAACCATAGCTTTGACTTGACAGACCTTTGTTGGTAACATAATGTCTCTGCTTTTTAATGTGCTGTCAAGGTTGACCATAACTTTTCTTCCAATGAGCAAGTGTCTTTTAATTTCATGGCTGCAGTCACCATCTGCAGTGATTTTGGAGCCCAAAAAAGTAAAGTCTATCACTGTTTCCATTGTTTCCCCATCTATTTGCCATGAGGTGATGGGACCAGATGCCATGATCTTCATTTTCTGAATGTTGAGCTTTAAGCCAAGATTTTCACTCTCCTCTTTCAATTTCATCAAAAGACTCTTTAGTTATTCTTCACTTTTGGCCATAACGGTGGTGCCATCTGCATATCTGAGGTTATTGATATTTCTCCCAGCAATCTTGATTCCAGCTTGCACTTTATCCAACCCAGCATTTCTCATGATGTACTCTGCATATAAGTTAAATAAGCAGGATGACAATATACAGCCTTGACATACACCTTTCCCAATTTAGAACCAGTCCGTTGTTCCGTGTCCAGTTCTAACGTTGCTTCTTGACCTGCATACAGATTTCTCAGCAGGAAGGACAGGTGACCAGCTACTTCCATCTCTGGAATAATTTTTCACAGTTTTTTGTGATCCACACAGTCAAAGGCTTTGGCATAGTCAATAAAACAGAAGTAGATGTTTTTTGGAACTCTCTTGCTTTTATGATGATCCAACAGATACTAACAATTTGATCTCTGGTTCCTCTGCCTTTTCTAAAACCAGCTTGAACATCTGGAAGTTCACAGTTCACCTACTGTTGAAGCCTGGTTTGGAGAATTTTGAGAATTACTTTACTAGCCTGTGAGATGAGTGCAATTGTGTGGTAGTTTGAGCAGTCTTTGGCATTGCCTTTCTTTGGGATTGGAATGAAAACTGACCTTTTCCAGTCTTGTGGCCACTGCTGATTTTTCCCTATTTGCTGGCATATTGTGTGCAGCACTTTCACAGCATCAGCATCAGCATTTAAAGATTTGAAAGGGCTCAACTGGAATTCCATCACCTCCACTAGCTTTGTTCATAGTGATGCTTCCTAAGGCCCACTTGACTTCACATTCCAGGATGTCTGGTTCTAGGCGAGTGATCACACCATCATGGTTATCTGGGTCATGAAGATCTTTTTTGTACAGTTCTGTGTACTTGCCACCTCTTCTTAATATCTTCTGCTTCTCTTAGGTCCATACCATTTCTGTCCTTTATTGAGCCCATGTTTGCATAAAGCGTTCCCTGGGTATCTATAATTTTCTTGAAGAGATCTCTAGTCTTTTCCATTCTATTCTTTTCCTCTATTTCTTTTCATTGGTCACTGAGGAAGAGTTTCTTATCTCTCCTTGCTATTCTTTGAAACTCTGAATTCAAATGGGTATGTCTTTCCTTTTCCCCTTTGCCTTTCACTTCTCTTCTTTTCACAGCTATTTGTAGGGTCTCCTCAAATAACCATTTTGCCTTTTTACATTTCTTTTTCTTGAAGATGGTCTTGATCACTGCCTCCTGTACAATGTCATGAACCTCCATCCATAGTTCTTCAGGCACTGTGTCTATCAGATCTAATTACTTGAATCTATTTGTCACTTCCACTGTATAATTGTAAGGGATTTGATTTAGGTCATACCTGAATGGTGTAGTAGTTTTCCCTACATTCTTCAATTTAAGTTGAATTTAGCAATAAGGAGTTCATGATCTGAGCCAGAGTTAGCTCCTGGTCTGGTTTTTGCTGACTGTATAGAGCTTCTCCATCTTTGGCTGTGAAGAATATAACCAATGTGATTTCAGTATTGACTTTCCGGTGATGTCCATGTGTAGAGTCTTCTCTTGTGTTGTTGGAAGAGGGTGCTTGCTATGATACGTGCGTTCTGTTGGCAAGGCTCTATTAGCCTTTGCCCTGCTTCATTTTGTACTCCAAGGCTATATTTTCCTGTTCCTCCAGGTGTGTTACTCCAGGAATATGTGAGTATATATCTCACTATATCTGTTCATACTTCGATGACATTTGGATTGTTTCTACCTTTGGAGTACTGTGAATAATGCTGATATAGACACTGGTGTTCAAATATCTGTTCCAGTTCTTGTTTTCAATTCTTTTGTGCATCTGTCTACCACAAGTGGAACTGTCAGAATCTATAATTCTGTTTTTAATTTACTGAGAAACAACCATGATGTTTTCCACAGTGCTTGCACCATTTTGCATTCCCACCAGCTATGTCCAAGGGTTCCAGTTTCTCCACTTCATCACTAAAACTTCTTGTCTTCTGTTCTTTTGAGAAAAGTTATCCTATTGCCTGGGAAGTAATAGTTCACTGTGGCTTTGATTTTCATTTTTCTAAGTATTAATGTTGAGCACCTGATGTATCAGACTTATGGCTATTTTCTTCATTTACTTTTAACTGCTCCTACCTAATTTTTTCTTTTAGAGCTTTACTGAAGTATAATTGACATACAATAAAGTGCATGTATTTAAATTATGCAAACTGATAAGTTTTTATATAAGCATGCACCTTTGAAGCTGGGTGCACACCAAGACAATGAACATATCCATCAGCCCCAGAGTTTCTTCACATCCCTCAGAACCCCTTCCTTTCACATCTCTGCCCTTAACTCATTCTCAGGCAAACACAGATCTGCTTTCTATCACAACAGATTGGTTGGCATATTCTATAATTTTATGTAAATGGAAGCATATATTATGTACTATTTTGTCTGTCTCTCTTCACTCCACTAATTAATTTAAGGTTCATCCATTCATGCCATGTGTGGCAATTGTTCACTCCTCTTTATCAGTGAGTAATATGGTTTTTTGTTGTTTCTACTGTTAATGGGCATTTGGATTACTTTCATTTTTGGCTATTACCCATAAACCTTTTGTGAGTAGTCATGTAAGAATCTTTAAATGGACATATGCTTTCACGTCTTTTGGGTAAATATATAGGAATAAAATAGTTGAATCAAACAGAAGATGTATGTTTAACTTTAAAAAAAAAAAACTCCATATTGTTATCCAAAGTGTTTGCAAACTTTACGGCCATTTTACATCACACCAACAACATGCAAGAGTTCTTGCTCCTCCACATCCTTGTCAGAACTTGGTATGGTCTGGCTTTTAAATTTTAGCTATTTGATAATGAGTGTTATAATGTCTCACTGTGCTTTAATTTGAATTTCCCTATGACTGATAATGCTGAGTGTTTTTTCTTGTGCTCTTTTTCTGTCTTCATATCTTCTTCAGGGAAGAATCTATTCAAATCTTTGGTGCACTTTTTTGGTTCATTTATTTGTCTCATCATTAAGTTGTGAGATTAGTATGTGGTTTCATGGACATATTATATATATAACACAATGAACTAATTCAGTTCAGTTGCTCATTCCTGTCTGACTCTTTGCAACCCAATGGACTGCAGCATGCCAGGCTTCCCTGTCCATCATCAACTCCCAACTCCCAAAACTTGCTCAGACTCATGTCCATTAAGTCAGTGATGCCATCCAACCACCTCATCCTCTGTCGTCCCCTTCTCCTCCTGCCTTCAATCTTTCCCAGCATCAGAGTCTTTTCTAAGGAGTCAGTTCTTCCCATCAGGTGGCCAAAGTATTAGAGCTTCAACATCAGTCCTTCTAATGAATATTCAGGACTGATTTCCTTTAGGGTTGACTGGTTTGATCTTCTTTGTGTCCAAGTGTGCCATATATTGTCAGATGTGCTTTGCAAATATTTTTCTTCCAATCCACAATTTTCCTTTTCATTCTTAAGTCTTTTGAAGAGCAAATGTTTAACTTTGATACAGTCCAATTAACTGATTTTTTTTTCCTTCTGTAGGTTGTGCTTTTGCATTTAAGAAGTCTTTACCAAACACAGGTTTCTAACAGTCCCCCCTATGTTTCCTTTAATCATAATTAATATCTTATTTCCAAAAAACACTTAAGCAAAAAGAAAATACCAAAAAAGGAGAAAATATTTGATTACTCAACCATAACTTGTGCTAGGTTTGACCACCAACTTGATCAAAAAGGAATTCCGAAGCTCAGAAAAAACGATGAGCTTTCAAAAATTGAAAATATGATAGATGTGAAGCCCAATCAGTGAAGAAACAGTTAAGAATTACTTTTCCACAAAGCTGTCACCAAAAAACATGTTACAGAAACAATAGAGATAGAACTGAAGATATGCCCAAGTTGAGAAAAGATCTTATAATTCAGTATAAAAGCCCAACTGTATTCCAAGTAAATGTCAACCAACAGACCAAACATATACATGCTCTGTTAAAGTGCCCAATTAACAGGTTAACATAAGTTCCATCCAGTCTCTAAGCAGGAAAAACAAGTAAACTGGCTTCTCTACCAAAGAATAGCACCAGGCACAAGCTTTTCCTTTGCAAAGCTTAGTGACTACAAAATAGCACTTTTAGGGCGAAAAGGCTCTAACGAAAGAATGTAACCCAGTTTGCCCACATTCAGTTCTCAACAGCAGCCCCAGCCCCTACCCACGCCCCAAAGTTTGGTGGTGTATAACACGGAGACATTACCAGAGTCACAGCGCCCCACACTCCCTATAAGTGCTTCCATGGACAGCCCCCTCACAGCCTCATTTTGGCAGCTGGACATCTTTGTCTTTGCATATTAAGTGGCTGATTTTTTTTTTCTGATACTTCAACTTTCTATTTGACCTTCTCTCTTCCAGCTCTCCCCAAAGGGTGTAGGTTCTAATTCTTATAATGAACCCCTTATCACCCACAGTGATTCTGTTTCTGTGACTGAAGTCCCACCAATAAAACAAGAATAACTTTTCAAATATAATATAAACTTATTAAAGTTTTTAAATCAAATGCATTTTCAAAAAAAAGATAAAATGTAAAAGTATTAATCCTAATAAACAATCTTTTTTTCATTTATGTTTATTAGTTGGAGGCTAATTACTTTACAATATTGTAGTGGTTTTTGCCATACATTGACATGAATCAGCCATGGATTTACATGTGTTCCCCATCCCAATATCCCCTCCCGCCTCCCACCCCATCCTAGTAAACAATCTTATAAGTAAATGCTAAGGAAGGTAAGCCTCTTGGTCTTTTGTTTAGACCGAAACACAAACTGAAAAGTATTCTGACAATGCTGAAATTGACTTTCTTTCAATAATGGGACATTTCTTCCCAAACAGAGAAAAGAAAATGTCCTATTTTAATTAATAGGAGCAAATGAATACATACTCATATATTTATGGATCACTTCCTTAGTCCAAGTGGGTGTCTATAACTATAATACCATAGATTGTGTGGCTTAAATAGCAATCATCTACTATAAGTATACATGTGCCCCCCCCATCCTGATCCCACTCCCTCCCTACCCTGTCCTTCTAGGTTGTCATAGAGCACCAGCTGTGGGTGCCCTGCTTTATGCATTGAACTTTATCCTCCAATTAAAATAAATAAATTAACTTAAAAAACAGCAATCATTTATTTCTCATATTTCTAGAAGCTGGAGAGTCCAAGATCAAGGTGTCAACAGACCCAGAGTCTGTTCCACTGAGTCCACTTCCTGGTTCGCAGGCCACTGTCTTCTCACTGCGTCCTCAGGAGGCAGAAAGGACAAGAGAGCTGTCTGGGGTCTCTCTTTTTTTTTTTTTTTTTTTTATATTTCATTTATTTATTTTTCCTCTTTTGGCCATGCTCCATGGCATGTGGGATCTTCATTCCCTGGCCAGGGATCAAACTCACGCCCTCTGCATTGGAAACACAGAGTCTTAACCACTGGACTGCCAGGGACGTCCCTGGGGTCTCTCTTATAAGGGCATTAATCCCAGTCAGGAGTGCTCCACCCTCATGACCTCATCACCTCCCAAAGGCTCTGCCCCCTGACATCATCATATAAAGCATTAGGATTTCAACACAGGGATTAGGAGAGACACAAACATTTAGTCCATAACACTAACTACCTTCAAGGCTATGATAGACCCTAAGACAGGCCAAAAGAACATCCTGGTTTGGTTTGAGACCCAAAAATAAAGATTATACCTTACTTAATTTGTAACTAAATGAGCTATATACAGAACAGCTATGTTGGGATAATATTACCAAAGCTCTTTGTCATTTTTCTAAATGAGGCCTACCCCCCCCCCAAATACTTAGATGAAATAATTTCTCTAAATAGACACCAAGCAGTAAAAAATATACTCTTTGAAAAAGACCAGAATTGTGCAATAAATCAATCATAAGTAGCCTTAGTATGTAAGCCTATGTGTGACTCTGGTTGGGGAGACCATAGGGATCAATTAAATTAAAAGTTATCTCACCAGATCAGTCAGCATGCTTTTGGTTGCAAGGAACAGAATGTCCAAATCAAATTGGTTTTTAAAAAACTAGGGTGGGGACATTTATTGGCTCATGAAGGATTAATTTACACAGAGCTGGATCTAAGGGCTGAAACCATGTCCTAGGACCCAGTTTCTCCCCAGTCTTGGGTCAGTTTCCACCCATCGTGATGATGCAGAGAGCATTCATGTTTGCCTCAAACAAATGCTCTTCTCTTCTCAACCAAAGCAGAAGATATGGGCTCTCAGGCTGAACAAAAGCCCTGGACCTTGATTCCAGGCCCATACTGGGTCCCGTACCGACTCCTAAATCAGTACCTGTGGCCAGGAGGATAGAAATTCTACTGATCGGCTCAGGCTGCACACCAAGCTCAGCCATATCCAAACAGCATTGAAAATAATGATGATGACGATGATAATGATTATAGGAATGGAGGCCTGACAGACTCATGAGAATTTCATTACTGTAAGATTTCCCATATCAACAATCATATGGGAAATAGACAAAGATGAAGAAATGAACTTAGAAAAGCATCACCTCAGCTTGGATTTTTGTATCTTGCTAATTGCTAAATACTCTGCTTTTGCTCAGCCATGCAACCCTCACTATAACTTCACCCTGGTATCTATGAAGCTAAGGAACACAGGTACCAGATATTCAACTATTACTCAAGAACCCTCCCTAGATCTGGCCTTGCAGAATGCCCTTAAATTTTTCACCTTTAGAAAATAAAACTGGTATTAACCCACAAATTTTCAATTATACTTCAAGACAGATCAGCTTTGTGGCAGCAACTGTTCTCAACCTTTATTAAAAATCTCATTTGCCAGCAGCCTCATATATTTTTTAAATGTCTGCCCTCATTTCTTCAAATCTGCACAAAGCACATTTTTTCTTGGCTATAATTAGTCACTAAGACTTATTAGCATAGGAGTAGCACTGAGAAACTCTAAATGACAAGTCAACACTGATTCCTGTTTTTATGTTTTCCATGATTCTCAGGAAAAGTATTTGGTATTTTCTCCTGGAAAAAGCCACCTCATGAGCATTCCACTCTACACTCCTTGAGAAGAGCTAATATTATTAGAAGGGAGTATTAGTATAAATTCTTCAACTAACACATCAGAAGGATTAGTCTGAGCATATCTGAGGATAGTGTAGCAAAACTTCCAGGCATCAGGAGAAAGCAAGTTAAAACCAACCCATTACCAGCTTCTGCACACAGAGTGGATCAATACCACTAACTGACAACTTTTCATATGAAACTCAAGCAGTCTGATGCTTCCTTTTTCTGTTCCCTGAATATCTGTTCTCTCCACTTCAAAGGGTATTGCTGAAAAGCTAGGTGATGGGCTTCACACACAGGACGCTCATATTCTGTCCTGGGGCTGCCAGACCGTGATTAAAGGGTTGGGCTCTGACTGTTTACTCTTCAATAATGAAGTCTAGAAGCCTGGAAACAAGGGTACCTGCTCAGGAATCCAGTCTGCTGGTTTCAACCACAGCAGTGCCACTGCTAAGCTTGCATGCAACCTTGAGAGAACTCCTTAACTCTCTGAGTGCTTCCTTTCCTAATCTGTAAAATTAATATTATAACAATATTTCTCACTTTTGGTTGGTAAGAGAATTAAGTGAAGTATCCATTGTGAAGTGCTTAACATGAAAGTTAAACTTGAAGATGACACCTAATATTTACCAAGCATTTCTTACCTACCCAGTGTTGGAAGCAGTCAATTCATGCATTAATCAGTTCAACGAATATCTGTGAGCACTTCCATGTTTTAGAGGATTAGGATATGTTAGTGGGGGAAAGAAAAAAGAGTCCTTCCTGGAACTTAATATTTCTGGGATAAATATGAAGATTATAATATTAATACAAGTAACAAACCTGATATATACAGTATATAAAAGCAACAGAAACAACACTACAAAATTCAGGCTTAAATTGAAGAAAGCAGGGAAAACCACTAGGCAATTCAGGTATGACCTAAATCAAATTCCTTATGATTATACAGTGGAGGTGATGAATAAATTCAAAGGATTGGATCTGGTAGACAGTGTCGGAAGAACTATACATGGAGGTTCATAGCATTGTACAGAAGGCAGTGATCAAAACCAGGCAAAGTGGTTGTCTGAGGAGGCTCTACAAATAACTGAAAAAAGAAGAGAAGTAAAAGGCAAGGGAAAAGGGAGAGATAAACCCAGGAGAGTGCAGAGTTCCAGAGAATAGCAAGGAGACGTTAGAAAGCCTTTGTAAGTGAACAGTGCAAAGAAATAGAGAAAGACAATAGAATGAATAAAACTAGAGATCTCTTCAAGAAAATTGGAGATACCAAGGGAATATTTCATGCAAGGATAGGCACTATCAAGGACAGAAGCAGTAAGGACATAACAGAAACAGAAGAGATTAAGAAGAGGTGGCAAGAATACCCAGAAGAAATATACCAAAAAGGTCTTAAGGACCCAGATAACCATGATGGTGTGGTCAGTCACCTAGAGCCAGATATCCTAACATGTGAATTCAAGTGGGCCTTAGGAAGTATTAGTATGAGCAAAGCTAGTCAAGATGATGGAATTCCTGCTGATCTATTTATAATCCTAAAAAATAATGCTGTTAAAGTGCTGCACTTAATATGCCAACATATTTGGAAAACTCAGCAGTGGCCACAGGACTTGTAAAGGTCAGTTTTCATTTCAATCCCTAAGAAGGGCAAAACCAAAGAATGTTCAAACTACTGTACACAGCCGCTATGGAGAACAGTGTGGAGATTCCTTAAAAAACTGGATATAGAACTGCCATATGACCCAGCAATCCCACTCCTGGGTATACACACCGAGGAAACCAGATCTGAAAGAGACACGTGCACCCCAATGTTCATCGCAGCACTGTTTATAATAGCCAGGACATGGAAGCAACCTAGATGCCCATCAGCAGATGAATGGATAAGGAAGCTGTGGTACATATACACCATGGAATATTACTCAGCCGTTAAAAAGAATTCATTTGAATCAGTTCTAATGAGATGGAAGAAACTGGAGCCCATTATACAGAGTAAAGTAAGCCAGAAAGATAAAGAACATTACAGCATACTAACACATATATATGGAATTTAGAAAGATGATAACGATAACCCTATATGCAGGATAGCAAAAGAGACACAGATGTACAGAACAGACATTTGGACTCTGTGGGAGAAGGCGAGGGTGGGATGGCCTGAGAGAATAGCATTGAAACAGGTATATTATCAAGTGTGAAACAGATCACCAGCCCAGGTTGGACGCATGATACAAGTGCTCAGGGCTGGTGCACTGGGAAGACCCAGAGGGATGGGATGGGGAGGGAGGCAGGAGGGGGGATCGGGATGGGGAACACATGTAAATCCATGGCTGATTCATGTCAATGTATGGCAAAAACCACTACAATATTGTAAAGTAAATAGCCTCCAACTAATAAAAAAATAAGTTAATTAATTAAATTAAATTTAAAAAAAACTACTGTACAATTGTGCTTATGTCACATGCTAGCAAGGTTATGCTCAAAATCCTTCAAGCTAGGTTTCATCAGTATGTGAACGAGAACTTCCAGATGTACAAGCTGGGTTTAGAAAAGGCAGAGGAATCAGAGGTCAAACTGCCAACATTCACTGAATCATGGAAAAAGGAAGGGAGTTCCACAAATCATCTACTTATGCTTCATTGACTACACTAAAGTCTTTAACTGTGGATAACAACAAACTTTAGAAAATTCTTAAAGAGATAGAAATACCAAACCACCTTACCTGTCTCCTGAGAAACCTGTAGGCAGGTCAAGAAGCAACAGTTAGAACCAGACATGGAACAATGAACTGGTTCAAAACTGGGAAAGGAGTACATCAAAACCATATATTGTCACCCTGCTTATTTAACTTACATGCAGAGTACATCATGCAAAATGCCAGGTTGGGTGAATCACAAGTTGGAATCAAGATTGCTGAGAGAAATCAACCTCAGATATGCAGATGATACCACTCGAATGGCAGAAAATGAAGAGGAACTAAAGAACTTCTTGATGAGGTTGAAAGAGGAGTGAAAAATCTGGCTTAAAATTCAACATTCAAAAAATAAGATTATGACATCTGGTCCCATCAACATGGCAAATAGACATGGGAAAAGCAGAATTCATGAAAGATTTTATTTTTGGGGGCTCCAAAATCACTGCAGATGGTGACTGAAGCCATGAAATTAAGAGGCACTTGCCTCTTGAAAAGTTGTTACAAACTTAGTATATTAAAAAGCAGAGACATCACTTTGCCAATAAAGGTCCATATACTCAAAGCTATGATTTTTCCAGTAGTCATGTGTTTTTCCAGAAGTTTTTACTTTGATTTCAGGTTCAAAGGACTTGTTAACAAAATAAGCCACTTGTTCTATGGTGGTGGTGTGTCCAACTCTTGTGACCGCATGGACTGTAGCCTGCCAGACTCCTCTATCCATGGCATTTTCCAGGCAAGAATATTAGAGTGGGTTGCCATTTCCTCTCCAGGGGGTATTCCTGACCCAGAAATCGAACCCAGGTCTCCTGCATTGTGGGCAGATTCTTTACCGACTGAGCTATGAGGGAAGCCCTCTTGTTCTATAAAAATAAATAATATCAATATTTATTAGAGAATTATCTAGCTTAATTTCAATAAACTAACATTAAAAGAAAAGGAAATAGAAAAAGCAGAAGATACATCACCAAATTCGGTTTTGACCAACATCCAGACTCAAAAAAACACTGGGAACAGAATATTGGAAATAAAAGCAAAACTAAACAAATGGGACCTAATGAAACTTAAAAGCTTTTGCACAACAAAGGAAACTATAAGTAAGGTGAAAAGACAGCCCTCAGATTGGGAGAAAATAATAGCAAATGAAGAAACAGACAAAGGATTAATCTCAAAAATATACAAGCAACTCCTGCAGCTCAATTCCAGAAAAATAAATGACCCAATCAAAAAATGGGCCAAAGAACTAAACAGACATTTCTCCAAAGAAGACATACAGATGGCTAACAAACACATGAAAAGATGCTCAACATCACTCATTATCAGAGAAATGCAAATCAAAACCACAATGAGGTACCATTACACGCCAGTCAGGATGGCTGCTATCCAAAAGTCTACAAGCAATAAATGCTGGAGAGGGTGTGGAGAAAAGGGAACCCTCTTACACTGTTGGTGGGAATGCAAACTAGTACAGCCGCTATGGAGAACAGTGTGGAGATTTCCTTAAAAAACTGGAAATAGAACTGCCATATGACCCAGCAATCCCACTTCTGGGCATACACACTGAGGAAACCAGATCTGAAAGAGACACGTGCACCCCAATGTTCATCGCAGCACTGTTTATAATAGCCAGGACATGGAAGCAACCTAGATGCCCATCAGCAGATGAATGGATAAGGAAGCTGTGGTACATATACACCATGGAATATTACTCAGCCATTAAAAAGAATTCATTTGAATCAGTCCTAATGAGATGGATGAAACTGGAGCCCATTATACAGAGTGAAGTAAGCCAGAAAGATAAAGAACATTACAGCATACTAAGACATATATATGGAATTTAGAAAGATGGTAACGATAACCCTATATGCAAAACAGAAAAAGAGACACAGAAATACAGAACAGACTTTTGAACTCTGTGGGAGAATGTGAGGGTGGGATATTTCAAAAGAACAGCATGTATACTATCTATGGTGAAACAGATCACCAGCCCAGGTGGGATGCATGAGACAAGTGCTCAGGCCTGGTGCACTGGGAAGACCCAGAGGAATCGGGTGGAGAGGGAGGTGGGAGGGGGGATCGGGATGGGGAAAAAAAAAGAAAAAATAAATAAATAAATAAACTTAAAAAAAAAAAAAAAACACTGGGAAGTCCCATGTCACAGCACATCTGGAGTCCCATTTGGGAAAAGGTCCCAGGCAGCATGTCTGCTCCATGGGTAAGACTTCAAAAATTGCAGTTTGGGATTTCTGCTCATAATCCCCAAATGCAAACTAATATCATCATCAGTCTGTGAGCAAACAGTAGCTCTAGTTTCATGTTAGCATTGTTAGCTTTGTCTTGTAAAACTTGAAATGTTGTTAAGTCTGGGGCTTGGCTGGCCAGGGCCCCTCCAGGGGCTCAACAATCTCAAGACTTGTCCCCTACATTGTCTATGGTGCTGCAAGCCTCACACTCACAGCAAGCACTCACTCACAGTCACTCTCAGGCAGGGCAGTGTCCAGGCTGGTGAGAAGCAAGGTCAGAGGCCTGCTCTGCTTTGTCTCTGAAGCCCAGATAAGACTATTTATTTAATTTCCCTAACATCAAGTAAGGGTGTGAGAGCTGGACATTACAGAAGGCTGAGTGCCAAGAATTGATGCTTTTGAATTGTGGTGCTGAAGAAGATTCTTGATAATTCCTTGCACTGAAAGGAGATCAAACCAGTCAATCCTAAAGGAAATCAACCCTGAATATTCACTGGAAGAATTAATGCTGAAATTGAAGCTCCACCACCTGATGTGAAGAGTTGACTCATTGGGAAATGACCCTGAGGCTGGGAAAGATTGAATGCAAAAGGAGAAGGGATGACAGAAGATGAGGTGGTTACATAGCATCAGTGACTCAATGGACATGAATCTGAGCAAACTCCAGGAGACTGTGAAGGACAGAGGAGCCTGGTGTCCATGGAGCTGCAGAGTTGGACACGACTTAGCAACTGAAAAACAACAACAACAAAGGATGAAGATGAACTTCCTCTAAGTTAATGGATAAGATGGAGACTTGCCTAAAGTGATCAGGGTCAGCTTCAGGCCTAATGGCACAATGACATCAGACAAGCAAATTTTGGGAAACAGAGACTCTCTTTCACAAGGGATTTTGGGACCACTTGCAACTGAATGCTTTTGACTAGAGATAAATGTAAATGAAAGAAATATGACTTTCTGCAATGCTGAAACAATACTAATGTTTTGAAGAGCTAAGAAAATAAAATAGACTATTCATCTTTCTCAGTTCCTAGTGCATTTTAGGACAGCCGTGACTCTAACTCATTTCAAATTACAGAAAGGCCATTCAGCGATGTACAAGGTTGAAGGCTGTGTTAAAAGTTACTTTTAGTTTCTGTTCATCGGCATCTGCTCTCACACACAAGGTGAGGTTTTCATTTTCAAATAGTATTGTTCATGACCTGAAGAAATCCTGAACATCGACCTTCCAAATCAGGAACAGGATCAGTATCATTTAAACGGAAGCTTTCATCCACTATGTTAATCGCTGTGGTGGTTAGCTAGAAAAGGGAAACGAAAGAGATTTCACATGACAAGAACAATGGAAGCATGCTTGTCTTGTGGCTGGAGAAGAAGGTGCAGGAGTGTTTGGCAAGCCTTCAGGGAAATGCAAATCAAAACCACTGATGAAACACCCACCAGCATGGCCATATTCTAAAAGACTGGTAAAAACAAGTGTTGCAAGGATATGGAGTAATCAGAACCTTCACATGCCACTGGTGGGAACTTAATATGGTATCACTACTTTGGAAAATGATCTAACAGTTCCTGAAAGGGTTAATAAACATAAAATTACTGTAAGACCGAGCAATTTCTTTCCTATGTATATACCTAAGGGAAATGAAGACATATGTCCACACAAACTCTTGTACACAAATGTTCATAGCAATATAATTCAAAACAGTCAAAAGTTGAAAACAAGCCACATGTCCACCAATGATTAATGAATAAACAAAATGTAGGATATCTATACAATTGAATATTATTTAACAATAAAAAGGAATGAAGTGCTCATAAATGCTACAACATGGATGAACTTGAAAAACCTTTAGCTAAGGGAAAGAAGTGAGCCACAAAAATCACATATTGTATGATTCACTTATATGACATGGTCAGAACAGGAAAATCCATAGAGATAAATCAGATAAATGGTTGCCACAGGCTGGAGAGAGGAAGAATCTTGTGCTAATGGGCACAGGGTTTCCTTTTCTTCTAAAATTAGATAGCGGTGATGTTTGCAGACTCCTATGAATCTACTAAAAACCATTCAAATGTACACTGTAAAGATTGAATGGTATGAATTATGTCTCAATAAAGCCATTTGTTAAAGCATGGGAACTATAGGCAGAGTCAATTGTCTTTACCCTAAATATTTGTCATTATTCAGTGTTTCCTTCCTGGGTATGATTTCACAGAAGTAGGGAGGCCTCTGTGTCTTGCCCTTGTCCTGCTCCTATCTCTGTAGCTGGTGAGATTCCACCTCTTTAATTTCATACCTTCTGGTTTAAGGGTTTGCTTTTTAAAAATATTCAAAGTAGCTCAGGGGGAGATTTCTCACTGAGTTTTATCAATCGTGTGGTGTGATGTTTTGTACGAATGACTTGTCAGATCTCTCGCTGACAGCAGGATTTGGCTAAGGGTAAACAGAATGAGGATAGATGGGCAGAGGATGCAGGAAGAGGGCCCAGAGTGCAGGAGGTGGGGTCCCACTTCCATCTCAAAATGTGAACTGCACTGGGCTGCGGCTGCCTGTCTTTGCTGATCCCCAGACATGTTTCCCATCCATCAGTCCTCCTGCAGGACTGATGCAAGGGCCACTTACACCAAAAATCACGGTGCATAAAACTTCCACACATCCTTCTCTTCCCTCTGCTTTGGGTCCATATCCTTAATGATTTCATTTTTAAATTACATGGAATTTTTCTCATGATGCTTCTTTGTATAAAAATAGATTCCTGTAACATGTCTGTATCATAGATGGTGGACAGGCTTTCTTTGAAGGATCAACTCCAGCTGACAATCAGGAGTGGTCTGAGAAGATGCCAGATCATGTCCACTCTCATGAGGAGTGTGCTGTGATGGGTTAGCCATGTTTGCAATGAGCACAGGATGGCGTGAAGAACACGCATGTCATCCCTGAGAGCTGTTGCTACTGTGGAGCCCTTTGATATCTGATAGTCCCCTCTGATGTGATTTCTGCCTACACTGCAAAGGAACTTACTTCATTGTTACATATGCAGCATGGGCTGTCTTGCTAGTGATATCATTTGCTAATAATATCATTTCTAACACTGTGTATTCTAAAGCATTATGTAATAGTACAATCTTTTTGTACTATAAATCTCATCTTTCCACTGTGACCTTGACCTCCATGAACAAGAAAAATAATTGTAAACCTACATATCCCTGGGTTGGGAAGATCCCCTGGAGAAGGGAATGGATACCACTCCAGTGTTCTTGCCTAGAATTCCATGGACAGAGAGCCTAACAGGCTACCGTCCATGGGGTTGCAGAGTCAGACACGATGGAGCAACCAACACTTTCACTTTCATATTTGACATATGAGACACCACTGGTTGATTACCCCACATCCACTCACTCATCACTGCTTCCTCCTTCTGGAAACAACTGCAGTGCTTTTCTGTCAACCACACTTCTCTGCAGGTTCATAAGATTCCCATAGTCTGGCACCACTACCAATCAGAGAGTTGAAGCCAAATATAATGCTCTCAGTCCCCTGCCCAGGGTTGATTTCAGCCAGGAATGTGATGCAACTGTGACAAGAGAGGGAGTCTCCTGGTGGAGGGCATGCGGGGAAGTCTTCCCCCCTTTTTACGACTGACAGAAATACATGCTCTTTCTCTGCATGTCGTCAAGTCTATAGAGTATGTCCAGAACTGCTACAGCAATTGTGCTATGAATCTGAAAACAGGATTTGATCACAGAAAAGGGGGAAACAGAATGACAAAGAAGCAAAGCTAAATTCATGACAGCTTATGCCTGGAGCTTCCCCACCATCGGACTTCCCATTCAGAGAGATAAGAATCTCGGTATTTTTAAAACCCAGTTGGGTCCAGTTTACTGATATTTCACTCTGATATATACATATACTCATTTCAAAGTATAAATATACCTATGTATTTGATGGCACAGATAAAAACATTTTTTTCATTAATCAAAATATCTTATTTGTGTGTTTGAAATTTCAAATGTTCTAACAATTCCACAAAGTAGCTATTTTACAGGAATTATCATCTTCAATAAAAACAAAGTGACTGACACCCAAACATGCCAGAGAGGACACAGTTAGTGGCATTCTTCATTCACCCATTTCTCTAGGCCACCTGTCCTGGGTCTAAGAGTGGCATGGTTGAGCAACACAATTAACTGTTGCTCCATCCAAGAAAAACCAAGTGCATCTTTGTGCCAGATGCCAATCTGAAAGGTGATACACTTGAGAAAAACCCTGATCTCATGGAGCTGAGCTTTAAGCTAAGGCCTAAACATAGGAAGGAGTCAGGTCAGTGAAGTGGAGGGGTCAAGTGGGGAGCATCTCAAGGAAAAGGACCAAAATGTACAGGACCCTAAGGCAGGAAGGAGGTTGGGTTTCTCCTGGAGTGAAGGGCACAATCTGCAGAAGCATGGTGCTTCAGGGGAGGTGCAGGGGGATGTCTCAGGAGGCAGGAGACATGGGCAGGGGTGTTAGGAAGGCCTGAGTTCATCGAGTAGCTTCATTGAGGTAAGTGATAGGACTGTGTTTATACTTATAAAGATTTGTTGTTGTTATTCAGTTGCTAAGTCATGTCCGACTCTTGCGACCCATGGACTACAGTGGACATGGACCCATGGACAGGATTCCCTGTCCTTCACTATCTCCCAGAGTTTCCACAAATTTGCATCCATCAATCTTTCCCAGCATCAGAGTCTTTTCCAATGAGTTGGCTCTTTCCATCAGGTGGCCAAAGTATTGGAGCTTCAGCTTTAAGCATCAGTCCTTCCAATGAATATTCAGGGTTGATTTCCTTTATGATTGACTGGTTTGATCTCCTTACAGTCCAAGGGCCTCTCAAGAGTCTTCTCCAGCACCAGAATTCAAAAGCATCAATTCTTCAGCACTGAGCCTTCTTTATGGTCCAACTCTCACATCCATGCATGACTACAGGACAAAAGCCATATCTTTGATTCTATGAATCTTTGTTGGCAAAGTGACATCTCCACTTTTTAATACACTGTCTAGGTTTGTCATAACTTTCCTTCCAAGGAGAAAACACCTTTTAATTTCATGGCTACAGTCACCATCCCAAGAAAATAAAATCTGTCACTGTTTCCACTTTCTCCCCTTATATCCTTTCCTCTTTCATGCTCATCAAGATACCCTTTAGTTCCCCTTCACTTTCTGCCATTATAGTGGTGTCATCTGCATATCTGAGGTTATTAATATTTCTCCTGGCAATCTTGATTCCAGCTTGTGACTCATCTAGCTTGGCATTTCCCATGATGTTCTCTGTATATAAGTTAGATAAGCAGGGTGACAATACATGGCTTTGATGTACTCCTTTCCATATTTTGAACCAGTCCACTGTTCCATGTCCAGGTCTAACTATTCCTTCTTGTCCTGCATAAAGATTTGTATCTGGATTAAACAGAGGCAGAAGGGGAAGGGGCAGGTGAGATGACTGAAGAGTAGTGAAGAGCTAATGGCTTGGGCAAACTGATTAGCTTGTGTTTCTCTTCCTTAAGTGCTCCTGGTTTAGGATCCCACTGCTTTTCAACTCAACCCAATGGACAAGAGTCACAAAGAAGCCCTTCCCTAGGGCTGGAGTGTCGTCATCTCTGTGGATGGCAGGTGTCACTAGTTCTTGTGATTTCATCATGAAGACACATGTAAGACAACACAAGAGTGGCAGTTTTAAAACTCTGGAAGACCCCATAATTGAACATAATATGTTGAGAGATAATTGGAAGTTAAGTGAAAATACACTAAATATCTTAGAATATTCATGGAAGACATATTCCTCATGCTAATGCACAGACATAGTAATCAAATCAGCAGCCTGAAGGAAAGAATACCCACCTCAGGTCTAAACAGCTGAAATTAATCCCATAAGATAAGTGGGCCCCAAAGTGCGATAACTGTGATGAGGAAAATGAGAGTCCATCATGACTAAAGCTTAAGATTAAGAGGAAAGTACAATAGAAGTGTCACTATGGTACATTAGGCTCCTGTCTCCTGCTTGCAAAACCTGTTGGCCAGAGCATCCAGTCTTTTTTTTTTTTTTTCCAGCAGTGATGATGACAATAGCAAGACTAATAAAAGAAGACATACCTCCTGAGCTGGATGATTTTTTTGGCAGTTTCTTCCCCAGCACCAGCCACTGGAGCAGTAGAAGCAGCATTGAATGAAGACACCTGCAGAAGAGCGCGTGCAGCAGATTGAGGGCTAAATGTCATCTGTTTACCAGGAAAACAAGCAGGGAATGACTGGATACTTCCATCACCAACACGCCTCTAAAGGGTCAGAAAACATCCCATGGAATTTTAGTCAGGCTTAAACATTTAAGCTCAAAGTCCCTTTGAAGGTGTCATTCTGAACTGTGGGGTGTACCAGTGGGAACACTCTTCTGGTTATTAATAGAGTCCATAATTTTTTCTTGTTGAACTTTTCATCAAGATATAGTTAGAAGAACCAGAAGGTGATCCTGAACTGTAGATATTTCTTTACGTACCTCTGGCCTAACTAAATCCATATGTTGTTATGTCTGAAAATCACCTGTTGAGTTTCTGTAGATGTTCCCAGCAGTTTGTCAAAGGCTGGGAAATGAGCCTACAAAGAATAAGGAGAGAATTTGGAATAATTGCCAAGGAATGAGTAAGTTCACAAGTCTAGAAGAATATATTAATTTTTCAAACTGTCCTTGATCTTCTGGCAAATATTCCACTTGAAATAATTTTTAATAACATTTATATAAGGAATAATGTTTCTAATTTTTCTGTGAAAATTCCCTTTGAACACGCTAATAGCAAATGCATGGCCTATGAAGGAAACATCAAAGGAAGGCATGTGTGAAAAGAAAACCAAATTTCAAAAATGTGTCTTTTGAATCTAAGATATAACCTGGAAACAAACCAGAATTCCAATGTTTTCATGAAGAAGAAATGTGAAAGGGCCATACCATTTCCTACTGGTCCTGGGCAAAACCACAGGAGGCTTTTGCTATTACTGAGGACTTGCCTGGCCTCGTCATTTGTTTTTAAGATACAAGAATTTCCTAAGGATATTGTCATAGATTTTTATGTGGAGTAAGTTAATTTTCTGCTAAGCTTTTGGCAAGCCTTTAGCTTTCTTTCATATTGCTTACACAGTTGAGCCTTGAACAATGTGGGGATAGGGGTGTTGACCCCTATGCAGTCAAAAGTAACTTTTCAGTCTGCCCTGCGTATCACCAGTTCTGCATCTGTGGATTCAACCTCCATGAAACGTGCGATACTGTCGTGTATATTATCTAACATAATCCACACATGGTTTTTCATAACCACCACTCCTAACACTACTATTGCTACTAACATCACCACATGGACGTTACAGCCATCCCACCTGTGGGGCCTGAGCCAGCTTTGCAGTGGGGATGGAGGGGCAGAACCTTCTCTTTCTGTGTTTGATCCTCCTCCTTTCTTCTACTAGGTTAGTGAGCAAGACTTAGAATTCCCCCAGGTTGATCCCAGAGGAGAAAGGTTAAGGGAAGGGGCAAAGACCATGGCAGACACCACAGTTGTCTGGTCAGGGGTCTTCCGGGCAAGGTGTTTAACTCAAACATGTCCTTACATGGCTGTCCTGGGCTCCCTGGAGGCGGCCTTCACTGAGAACCACATGGACCTCTGCTCTTTCTGTCATTCCCAACTTCTACAGCCGCTCACTCAGTATGAACTCTCACTATTAAAAGACCCCCCACCCTCCCAACTCTGAGGAAGAACCCTTCGAACGTGGAGTGCTGTGTAAACCCTCACACACCTGCTGTCCATGAGGAGCGTCAGGCGGTCCTCACACCGCCCCAGTGCCTGCCTCTCAGACAGGCACGTTCCCTGCTACCCACGGGCAGGGAACATGTTCCAAACTCTGTGAGTGGTTCCTCCAAAGCCTCTCCCTCAAACTCAACTTGGAATGAAGGACAGAGAAACATCCCCTGACCCTCCCCCAACACACATCCCTTCCCCTTCTCCAAATCCCCTTGGGTCCACTTTCTCTGCCTTTTTATAGCTTTGACCCTTAAAAGAGAGGCCCGTGAGGTGTAAAATCTGGTACTTTCCATTACTCTTGCAAATTTAGTAGATGGTAATCTAGTCCCTCCATTGGAATTGCAACTAGTGTGAGTCCCCAAACTCAGCTCTTGCCTTCCTGTTACCTGTCTGACAGCCTTTCTCTGACCTTGGTGCTTCTCAGCTGCTGTGCTGAGCTGAGGCACTGGCAGGAAGGCTGGCTGCCCTAATTCCTGCCATCCTCCACCCTGGCACATCCAGAGACGCAGCCATGAACTTCAGCGTTGCCAGGCTGCTTCCCACAGCTCTCTGCCTGCTCCAAAGCAGCAGCTCCTCCACCAGGAAGGGTAGAGGGGGAGGGAACCAGACACCTGCTGACTGACTGTCTTGTCTCATTCTGACCAGCTGCCCACCATCTACAAGGACCAGGGAGCGGGGCGCTCTCCCCCAGTTCTCCTGGGGCTCCGTCTCCTCGCACCCTCTCCTGGACTCTGCCAGGTTCCTGTCACCTGGGAACAAAGTCCTTATAAAGGGTGTGTGCATGTGTGCTAATTCTCTTCAGTCATGTCCAACTCCGCGCGACCCTGTGGATTGTAGCCCAACGGGCTCCTCTGTCCATGGGATTCTCCAGGTAAGAATACTGAAGTGGATTGCCATGCCTTCCTCCAGGGGGTTTTCTCAGATCGAATCTGAGTCTCTTACGTCTCCTGCATTGCTAGGCAGGTTCTTTACCACCAGCACCACCTGGGATGCCCCCTTGTACTGATGCTGCAATTGCCTGAAGTTCTGCCCTTCTAAAAAACGTGAAATTGTGATTCTTTTTCCCTTTCAGTTACTAAGTAGGAAATCTTATATAGGCCACCTTTATATTTAAATCCAAATATGACTTACTTGGAGAAGGAAATAGCAACCCACTCCAGGATTCTTGCCTGGAGAATCCCACGGACGGAGGAGCCCAGCAAGCTGCAGTCCATGGGGACACAAAGAGTCAGACACAACTGAGTTACTAACACACACACACACACACATGGCTTACTACTAGAATCACACAGGGAAGTTTTTAAACTACTGATTCCTACCCTCCCGGCAGGAATGGCTGAGTCAGAAACCTGACTGCAGTCAGGTTTGGGGTCTTGTTCCCCACCCTCTGTGCTTGGCAACCACTTTTCTCACCATTAAAATGAAAAAGCCTCTACAGAGACCACAAACTACTCTACAGACAAATTAGGTATAGACAGTACCTAGGTATAAACAATCTACTTTATTGTCTTAGGTATAGACAGTAAGAATCCTCTGTAAGACTTTTAATCTTCATTTCGTCCATATTCCAAGCAATTTCCAGAATATGAAGATTCATGGACCTTTCTAAAGTTTTGCTACTGATCAATAATCAATATAAGCCTATTAATTAAGCTTTTGTTTCTGGAAAGTCAAAAACATGCTCCTATTGTAAAGTAGATCACTCAGTAGCTCTTGGCAATAATTTGAATTGATTTGCAGGGGGGACTTTCTGTTGCTTTACCTTCATCTGTGAGAAGGTCATAGAAAGCACAAATACATTTTAATACAAAATTTTGAAAATGCTCAAGGAACAAAAGCTGAATAAGACTGGGGGAAAAAATACAGATGTGATTCTCACACAATAAGAGAATTCAAAATCTTCTTGATGTCCACGGGATATACAATATTGAGAGGAATACAGCCAACATTTTAATGCCTTAGCCTTACAACATAAGTCAGGAAGAAGAGAATGCTATTATCAAAAAGCTTTTGAGGATGAGAAAGTGTCTTCATTGTATCTATTCCCAAATGTACTTGCTGATTTTACACAATGACACAAAAAGACTTAGGGTAAAAATTTAACAGACTTCTAGCTTAAGAAGTTACATCTCCTGCTAGCCTCTTTTGTACAAGTAAACTTGAATGGTTCAGATACATCTCAAAAATTCTGAATCATAATCTGCAGATAATTTTAACATCCATTGTTCATGCAAAAAACACCGGGGAAAGGGAGGACAAGGTTGGTATTCCTATAACATACAGCTACTGCTTCTGCTATGGCTTATGGCTCAAAAATTAGAAGGCAAGAACAAAATATTTAGAGGAAAAAATAGAGAAAATAGACTCTCATATTTATCCCTACATTAGGGGAAGCTATTTCTATATTTCCAAGAGTTAAATATATAACACCCTAAGATTTTAAGAAAATGCTTACAAAGAAATGAATTCTAACTGTACAGCTACATAGAACAGTGATTTCCAAATTTATATAAGAAATCAGTATTTTGAGCAATCTAAAATCAAGAAGTAATCAGAAGTTTTGCTTCAGATGTTCTCTCTCCAAAATAACATCCTTACTCTCTTTTATGCTCATTTTTCTTCTTAGAAGAACCTGTCTTCTAAGATCAGTTATGTTAGCGAACATTTCCGCTCTCCAACAGACTCAGAGCACTTGTGGCTGTATCTTCATTAGAACCATCTAACTGCTCACAAGCTCAGTTCTGGGATATTTTATTTCATTTGGACACATTACATCCACAAGGGATTCATTTCTCATAGATGTTAGTATGTGTTAACAGGTTTACCTTCTACCTCAGCAAATGCATATTTGAACTGACTTGTGCTTTGAACAGCTTAATTATTAATAGAACTTAATTGCTGGACTTACCTTCACTAGAAAGTTGTCCTTAATGGAATTCATAGCATAGCAGAGTTAAATGAGGTGATTTAGAGCAGTCATCAGGAGTCATAGCTACTTATTGAGGACCTCCTGGGATTTGACTATGACACTCATCTTTGCTCTATGTTCATTATCATAAAATAAAATCAGACTTATCTTAAAAAAACAGGTTTTGAGGTTGTCAACACATGGTATCACAAGTAGCGATCTCCAAGATGGGAACCCCTCACCCCCTCAGGAAGTACATAAGTGCAATCCATAGAAGTTGAGAAAAAGTACTAAAATTTCTATTTATATTTTCATAAAAAAGAAAATTCAGCTCTATCAATTGTCTAACACCTAGTATTCAGATGAACCATCACTCTCAACCACCTGTGTATCAGACTGTCATTATCACATACAGAATATGGGGTACTTGAGGGCAGAGAGCTGTTCCCCAGAGTAGATGGGTTGTAAGCGGTGCCTCACCTGTTTTCCCCCTTGTAGTGCAGCGGATGAAGTGAACCTGAAGTGTGACTATGCAGATCTATGGATTTTTTTTCTAGTTTTAGCTAAATGACTCTTGTAACCTAGACAAGTAGTTTAAAAACAGTCCTGCAGAGATGACAGATCAAACATAGCACTAATGATGTAAACTTGGGTGAAGAGTAAAGGGTAGAGCTGACAGTTCTCTTCCTCTTTACATGAGATTTTCCTTATAACATGAAAACAATGATAATCTGGCTACCAAAGATAACTTGAGTGTATAAAAAAGAGTATTTGAGATGTGGATATACTTTTACTAAGATTAACAACTACGCTTGTCTCAACTCTCTGTAGTGTCACAAGCTATTAACAAGATACTATATTGATTAGCAAGATATTTAAAATAATTTATTCTTAGCTTTACCTTTACATTTATTTCTCTGTATATTTTAATGTACATGAGATATTAGTATAATGCCAAATGTATTCAATATGTAAGCAAATAAATCTATATAAAGATACTTGAGAAACACTCACTAAAATTATTTTACCAATGGATTCATTATTAAAATATTGTATAGATCTTTAACCTACAAAAATATCAGAAAATAGAGATATATTAGAAATATCAAGTAACCACATAGGGTATACATACTGTTTGGGATGTATTTTCTTATTTTCATGCTTATCCTGAATACAAGTGTGCTTGATGTTTTGGGAACCTAAAGAAAGCAAAAAAAATAATAAAACCCACATTGAAGATATGACTTAGAGATTGATATATATATGTGGAGTCTAGAAAAGTGGTACAGATGAGCCTGTTTGCAGTGCAGGAATAGAGACGCAGACATAGAGAACAGACCAGGGTTGGATGCATGAGACAAGTGCTCAGGGCTGGTGCACTGGGAAGACCCAGGGGGATGGGATGCGGAGGGAGGTGGGACAGGGGATCGGGGATGGGGAACACATTGAAATCCATGGCTGATTCATGTCAATGTATGGCAAAAACCACTACAATATTGTAAAGTAATTAGCCTCCAATTAATAAAAATAAATTTAAAAAAAGATAACTTTTAAAAACAATAAATAAAATAAAATGGATTGACTATAAAAAAAGAAAAAGAACAGACCCTTGGACACAGTGGTGTAAGGGGAGGGCGAGGTGAAACAGGAGGTTAGATGTGGCTAGTATGCTAAGAAGTGTGAAGCAGACAGCTAGCGGGGAGCCGCCACGTAGAGCAGGGGGCTCAGCCTGGCGCTCTGTGGTGACCTAGAGCGGGGGATGCGGGTTGGTGGAAGGAGGTCGAAGAGGGAAGGGATACGTGTACACTTATGGCCGATTCACTTCGTTGTAAAGCAGAAACTAACCCAAGATTGTGTACAGCAACTGTACCCCAATTTAGAAAAAAAAAGAGAGAGAGCTTAAAAGTTCTAAACATCCCTTTTTTCTTACCTTCTCCACTGCCCAACTCAGATTGAGTAAAGAATTGCTCTGGAGATCAAAGGAAAACAGCAACGTGGGTTGCAATACAATTAGTTTCTTCTGTCTGTTTCTGCTTTAAAGGAAGCCAGGGTTATTTATTACCAGATTAAAACATGCCCTTAAGAACAAAGGAAGTATTAGCGGGAAAAATCTTCTGCACTATTTTTACTGGCCGTGCTTGAAATTATGGCCCTGCCCGCAGTGCAAGCAGGGTGGGTGAAGAAGTTTGCACTAATATGAGCGCCTCCAAGGAAGACTGAGCTAATGTGCGCCATCACCTGCAAGCAGAAGAGAGACTTCACCTGTGTTGAAGTTAAACAAGGTCGTTTAACAAAAAGACCAAACACTGACTCTAGAAATAACAGAAAAAAGCTCCTTGTGATGATAATGAAGTTCAAAAACAAGTCACCTATGAGCTGCTTACCTGTCTCCTCCTTTTATAGAGGTTTAAATAGTCTCAGTGAGTTGACCTTTTCACTTTACTATGAGTTTCCCTAAGGGTAAATCTTTAGTGGAAATAATTTTATTGAGGGTTCCTACTCAAAAACCTAGGAGAAGTTCCCTTGCTATCTTTTCTTGTCTTTTCCAATTTTAAAAAGTATTTTAAAAATGTTCCTGAGATCGACTTTATGTGCAATGTGTCACGAGAGATTGAATATTTATGATCAAACTGCTCTTCTAAAATGTATCATAAAATCAAGTTTATAGTAATGTTCTTCAGACCATTAGCTACCATAATTCTCTAGTTCTTTTCTTGGCTGTTTTATTAATAGTGTACAATCCTCATTACTGCTAACTGTTACTTGTTAAATACAGGCTCATCCACCATAAGCCAGACTCTCTTCCTGCTGCCTGCTTTACAAGATATGTATAAATGGCCTCAAAACCCATCTGTCTGGGAGTCATGAGGTCCCTCCCTCCTAGAAATAGGGGGAAGGGGCTGAATGGCCTCTTCTGGACTTTTCCTTTTGTAGAATTATTAAGCTTCAAAATTCAGCTTGGAATTACCACCCATCTGGTGATTTTTTTTTTAATTAACTACTTTCCTGATGACATGCTGTGCTTAGAAGGAAGAAAGGAAAGTGGCATTCAGAAGGAGCATAAGAAGAGCGGAAGAAGGAAATTCCGAGAGCAAGAAGTCCTTTTCTTATTCGATTATTACTCTGATGTCAGTGTCACCTCACCTTATAAAATTCACTTAGTAAAACTGGCAGCAGGGAGAATGTTTTGCCTTCAGGCCAGGTCAAGTGCTCTTAAGAGTGTTGGAGACGCCTTCCAGAGGTCTCTGACCATCCCCGAGGAAATCTTCCCACTTCCTCACTGAAGTCCAGCAGGGTGGCAGCTCAACTGGACCAACCACTTCTGTGATGAGGACCGACAGAGGGAGGGAGTGAAGCTGTTCTGCAATGTAGATGGCAAGTCATTAAAGAGAAGACGGCAGGAGCTTCAAGGACCCAGGGGACAGCATTGGAAGCAAAGTGACATTGGTATCAAAATCTCGGAGACAGTAGAGGCAGATGAATTGCAAGAGTAAAGTTATGGGATGGCCTAGTTTAGGAAAAAGCAATTTACTAATCACAAAGCAAAGAAAGAAGCCCATGAGCTCTCTCTCATCACACACCGCAGGTCGGGCCATTACCAGGAGAGAGTGATGGGAGGAAAGAAGACCCCTGTGCGCAGACCGCAGAACAGGAGCTCACCCCAAAGGAAAACCGGCAGCCAGTGCCACCTGCAGAGGAAAGATATATCTCCCATGGGCACCAACTATCCACAGCTGACAGGCTGATATATTCTGCTGAATAAATGGAAAAACTTTCAAGTGGTCTAAAAAAAGGTAGTCTGAAGTAGACTGCACTGCAGGGATCCAATCAGGCGAAGAATGTCAGGAGCATCCACACCAGGAGTAAAAGCTCCCAAACTCTGAGTTAAGTGCAAATGAGAAAATATCACAATGGGTTTTGCTTCTTGCTTCATGTTTAGAATTTTTTCCAGTGCTTGGATGCTATTTTTCAAAAGACACAAAACTGCACACTGCTATTTTCATGTATGGAGAAAGGCAGGAGCAGAACATACCTCTTTCTGGAACACAGAGCAAGTGCCTGAGTTTCTTCTTGAATTTCTCCCTTCAGGTTTTGATGCCACAGAGGGCTGACTTTCCCTCCCCCATATCCTGAGTCCTCTGTGAATCTCTCCCAAATGAATCCAGCTCTCACCAAACTCCCCTCTTTCAACTGGTAATTTTCTTATTGCTTGAATTCAATGTACAGCTTAATAAAATGCTGTCTTACCTTCTAATTGCATCCTATGGGTCAATTTCAGCTCCCAAGACTACAAGACCCCTTAGAGTAGGGATTATGTCCAACATACATTCTATCCCTCTCAGCCGGGCTAAAGGTACATAGAGTATTCGTTCTTATCATCTGATCTGTTGAATGTGAGGGAGGCCTCCTTACCCCAAAAAGCCTCCCTTCCCTGTGTTTATTCTCTTTAAAGCAATTAATTCATTCATCTGGGTTAAGAAATGGATTCAGTTGCAGTACTATCTTTTCCTAGGATGATTTATAAATGAAGACATACTGCAGTGATATGCCAAGGTCATCCTTGGGACTCCAAAGACCTGGTTTGACTCTGGACTCCTGATGATGTGATCTTGGCATTTTATCTATGTCAAAGAAGATAATCAATAAGCAATCTATAGTAGGAATAGAAAGAATTTATCTGAGCCAAACTGACTATAGTATGGAATATGGCCTCTCAAATTACTCAGGAAAAACAGGGTTTTCAGAAGTTTTATGTCCTGTCAGAGCAAAAAGCATCAGATGAGTCAGGGATACATCTTTCTAAGGTTTCAAAAAAAACCAGATCAGCACATTCACAGCAAGTCAGCATAGCCTTGACACCTGGGAAGGGAGCCTTAGCATCAGAGGAGGGCCAGCGATGGGGTCCCGGAAATGGAAGGAATTAGTCTTTCTTTTTAACATGGACATTCTTTACTTCCAGTTAATGTGCACATTTCTTTAATACTTAAAAAGCAGATGTACAGTGAAGGTTTGATAGGTCACAGATTGTTCTAGTTAGCAAAAATTTCAAGTTAACTCATGTATAAGCCAGAATGACATTATCACACCTCAGCATGTGAACATTTCTTTCAGCATTTAGATCTCCATGTGATTTGCTTATCTACAAAATGGGGAAATAGCATTCTACTAATGATTGTGTTCATTGGAAGGACTGATGCTGAAGCTGAAATTCCAATACTTTGGCCGCCTCATGCAAAGAGCTGACTCATTGAAAAAGACCCTGATGCTGGGAGGGATTGGGGGCAGGATGGGGGCAAGAAGGGGATGACAGAGGATGAGATGGCTAGATGGCATCACTGACTCAATGGACATGAGTTTGAGTAAACTCCAGGAGTTGGTGATGGACACGGAGGCCTGGCATGCTGCGATTCGTGGGGTCACAAAGAGTCAGACATAACTGAGCGACTGAAATGAACTGAACTGAATGATTGTGTGACAACTGAAAGAATGTAATATTTAGAGCATAGTAAAGTATGCTCTAAGGGGTTCTAAAGGGGCTCAGCAGTAAAGAATCTGCCCAAAATCTTCCTGCCAATGCAGGAGACATGAGTTCAATCCCTGGGTCGGGAAGATACCCTGGAGAAGGAAATGGCAACCCACTCCAGTAGTCTTGCCTGGGAAATCCCATGGACAGCAGAGCATAGCAGTTTGCAGTCCATGGGGTTGCAAAAAGTTAGACATGACTTAATGACTAAACAACAGCAACAACAAACCTTAGTAAGTGTTAGCTTTATTAACAATAACAGTATCAGTAAGAACTAAGAGAAAAACTGTGAAAGGTCTGAGATATGTTGCTACTTGCAAGCTGATAGCCGAGCTTGCCATGGTTTCATGCATGCTGGAAGGAGCCAAGAGGCCAGAGTTGGAGATGCTGGACCTTGTTGCTCACAGGACAGCAGGCAGCCCAAGCTTTCTACTTTCATCAGTTCCAGTCACTCCCCAACTTCCATTAGACTTGGGTCACAACCCAGAAACTCTGAGCCTCAGAAACCCAGACCTCTTAGAATGAGCTGCAAACAAGCCTGCCTGACTTTGCAGTGAGGGGAACAATGTCCTCATCATTTGCAGCAGTGATCAGGCCTGCCCTCTGATCTAGAATAAGCCACTCTGCCTTCCACGGCTGTTTGCTGTGCAAGCATCCTTTAAAGAGATAGTTCGGGATGAAAGTTGTCAGCATTGCTGCTCTCAATGTGTGCAAAAAACAGAACTCCACAGGGAATTGGAAGAAGCTCCCGAAAAAGATTAGCCACAACTAGCAAGGACCTGACAACTTGTAGGAAAAGATGGAGAAGTAAATTTCAATATGGAAAGACAGGGAAATAAGTGCCACTCAAGAAACCATTGAATATAACAAATGCTCACAATATGCAAAATACCATGTAGGTATATAGAAGAGTGAAGTCAAAAAATTCGTTTGGGTTCTTGTACTTTTGCTAGGGGAAAACCTCAAAGGAACCTTTGGCCAACCAATATTTACTGACATGGATGATGCTTATGACATATTATTTTTAAAGAAAATAGGTCTAAAAACAAGTACAATATACTTCCATTAATATCTACAGGTAAATCATTTACATGAGCTATTGTAAGTAGTAAACAAAAAATTTGATTTACATAAAATATTAAATTTATAGTATGTAATATTTATAAATACTGTCCTGGAAAGATACAGTCAGCCTTGCCCTCCACTCAAGAACTGTGCATAAGAACTTATCTAAAAAAAAAAATGGGGAATCCAAGCAGGCTTCTGAGAGGAGGTGGTGATTGAGCATAATTTACATTAGATGTAAAAAGTGAGAAGAGAGTTCAGAAAAGACATGTGTGAACACACTAAACTTGGAATAGTGTGATGAAATATTATAAACTATCCATAAACTACACATTGTTTGATGTAACTGGCATAAAGGATGAATGTTAAAAAATAGTAGAAGATGAAGCTAAAAAGGCAGACATGGGTCAGATAAAAATAGGAGCTGATTAAAAAAAAGAAAAAAAAAAATAGGAGCCGATTATGTGCAGTAAAGATCAGGTGATGAACATACCTTTCCTATTACAGTTCTGCCAGAAGCAGTTGCCAGCTTCAGTACCACATGTGTGAGCTGTTTCCTGAAAAGCTGTTTGAACTGAGTCTGTGCAGCCCTGAGCCACATTCCTTCATCCCGCTGGTACAGGACCTGCACCTGGACCAGCCTTGGCCCATCAGACCCCTTGCTGAGGTCAGAAATGGTACCAGCATTGCGTCTTCACCACATACCTACTCCTCTTTGTACGTTACTGCCTCGGGACAGTCACTGCCATGCTCCACACCCCAAACCAGAACCCGGGGGCCCTTGAGGAGTTCTTCCTTCAGTATCTGCACAGCTCCCCCAGAACAGTCAGGCATAATTTCTCCCCTCTATATCCACAGCCACTATCTTCGCTCAGCCTCTGATCAAGCTCCTCTGGACCCTTGCATTTGCCTCTGCCAGATCTCTCCAGCCTACCTGCCTCACTGCCACCGCTAATCTGATCATGCTTCTCTCTCTTAGAAAGTCCTTCATGGTTCACCCATACCTACAACAATAAGCTCACTCTCCAGCCTCACCCTGGCTGCCACCTCCAAGCTTCCGCAATCCTGACATTCGTTCCAAACTAGGGCAGCTTCTTGGAATATCCCACCTTCCTTCATTCTTTCTTGCCTCCCCACAGGCTACACAACCTCTGCCCAGAAAGTCCTGTCTCTTCATTAGCCACCTGGAAACTATGCTTCACCTTCTAAGACCCAGATGAAGCCTCAGTCCCTCAGAAAGCCGACCCTGGAGAGTTAAGTGCTTCTTCTTACATAAACACCTCCTTTGAAATGAAGCTCAGCCCAGATATGTTACAAATACAGCAACTGACATGCTGCTTTAATCTTCTGTTTGTATTTCTCTTTGATAGAAATCTTCACTCGCTTGTGAAACCATGGAAGGCAGGGGCAATATCTTATTCTTCAGGTTTTTAGGCTCAGCACATAATGGACACTTTATAAATGTTGGGTAAAAGACTTGCTGTGCTGGGTAGTTAAGTGTATAGATGGATGATTTTGAGTCATTGGCTTGCATTTAACACAGCTCAAACTGGTAAATTTTCCAACAGAAGAGACCGTCTAAAAGAAACACATTTTCTTAATCCTAGTTCATCTTGTGCTGTAATCTCTTCTTTTAAAACACAAACACCCACATGCATACGCACTTACACACAACTTTGTCTTAAAGGAAAGATCGCATTATAGGAAATAAACTTAGCATTCAAGCACTCACCAGAGCCATTCATCCTAAAAAGATGTAAAGAGCATTGAGGTAATAATAGCTCCATTTATTGGGTGTTTACTATGAGCCTATGTACACAACAACAACCTGTTATGTAGTGTTAGTCCCAAATTATAGGTGAGCATGTAAAGACACACGACTAGGTCTGAAACCCTGAGTCCTTGACCCAAAAGAAATTTTGTATCCACTGAGAGAATCAAATCATCAAAATTTACAGTGGGAAACGCTGATACAGAATGTGACTTTCTCTGCAATAATTACGGGAACAGTATCAGTATTTTCTTAGACATGTTAAAGGCAGGATGTACCCAAGAGCTCTGCCATGAGTGCAACAGGAAAACTCTAGCAGAACTGGTCGGTATGAAAGTTCATTTCATACTACACAATTTTCACTGCCCTGTTGATAGTTGTTTTTTTTTAAGACATTTGCCAGCAATAATCTATAATTATTTCTGCAACGAGCATGAATAAGACAGCCATGTTTCTGTTTCAGGCCACGTTCTCTAAATTGTTTTCAAACAATCCAAAAACCCTCCTAGCAGGTTAGAAAACAGACTTCTTGGTAAATATTGTCATAACTGTTTCTAGCTTTAAGAAATAATTTCTTTTCTTTTTTTTTTTTTTTCCCCTAATGAGAATGAAGCATGCAAATAAACTGGAGCTTGGCTACACTGTGGCGAACACTTTGTGCAGAATTAGTTTGCTCACTGTTGTCTCACATGACTGCTTAGAATACTGAGGAGTTTTAGAAGCTCTAAACAAGCAGGAAAACACGCTTCTCCTCCAAGGCACTGCGGTCCACAGCCTCAAGGTGGCCCCAGGGAATCCTGCCCCCTGGTGGTCACGCCCTCTGTGCACCCTGCTCCCTCAGGGTTGACCTGTGGGACCACTGAGGAGAGAAGTTATGACTTGCAACTGACAAGGGTTGGTCATAAAAGACTCTGATTCATCTATCCTTCTCGCTGTCACTCATTTTGGGGGATGCTAACTTCCAGGACCTGAGGCTAGCCAGGGACCTCTCGGGAAGCCCTGAGAGAGGAGCACATGGGCAGGAGCCGAGGCTTCCCCCGGCAACCAAGTGCGGGAGCCTCGCGGATGGGATGCTCCGGACCGAGCTGACTCCCACAGGTCGCTGTCCTTCTTGACGCCTTGACTGCAGCCACAGGAGGGACTCTGAGCCACCCAGTTTAGCTGCTTCTCAATTCTGACTCTTAGAAACTCTGTGAGATGCACTGGGAAGACCCAGAGGGATCGGGTGGAGAGGGAGGTAGGAGAGGGGATCGGGATGGGGAATACATGTAAATCCATGGCTGATTCATGTCAATGTATGACAAAAACCACTACAATATTGTAAAGTAATTAGCCTCCAACTAATAAAAATAAATGGAAAAAAAAAAAAAGAAAGAAAGAAACTATGTGAGAAAAGGACTGTTTTGTTGCTTCCAGCTGCTATGTTTGAGGGATTTATTTCACAACTAGAGATGTATAATAAAGACAGTATCCTGAGGTCACACACTGAACTCCCACGGCCCAAAAGTGTAGCTTCTCAATCACAAGCTGATGAACTAAAGTAGCAACAGGAGTCTTTATTTTAGGGGGCTGTGCACCTAGGCTCTTGTTACTGGGGGGAGGGGCAGAGGTGGACAGGAACCAGGTGATAAACAGCAACCTATAGGCAGGCTGAATTGCAGCCCCTAGCAAACTTCACTTCCCAGGACGCCCAGCCTGTAAACTGCACTCGGCCAAGTGACCGCCATGGTCAGTGTGGTATCAGCAAGCTTGCTGCAGGCAGAAGCTCCCGCTCCAGGGGTCACCCTCCCCCTCTCCCTTCTAGGAGCCTGGAGGGGTCCTAGCAATGCTGCCTGGGAGATTGGGAAAGATCAGAGTGCAGCAAAACATCATTGCCGTATTCCCCAAAAGATTCAGTGTTGTTTAAACTATCAAATGTGGACATGTTTTGTTATACGGAAGAGATTTCTGAAACACAGCCTTACCAAGTACAAAATACCCTGGAAACTCACTGTAAACTGTACTCTATTGTCTAAAATAAAGGCTTTTTTTTTGCATTTTTAAAAAATTAATTTTATTGGATTATAGTTGCTTTCTAATGTTGTTAGTTGCTATTGTACAGCAAGGGGAATCGGCTCTACATGTGCACATCTCCTCCTTTTTTTGAACTCCTTCCTATTTAGGTCACCACAGAGCATCAAGCAGAGTTCCCTGTGCTACACAGTAGTCCTTATTAGTTATCTATTTTATACATGGTATCAATAGTGTATATGTGTTAATCCCAATCTCCCAACTCAACCCCCCCTCTTTCCCCTTTGGTATCCACACATTTGTTCTCTACGTCTGTGCCTCTACTTCTGCTTTGCAAATAAGTTCGTCTGTACCACTTTTCTAGATTTCATATATATGCATTCATGTACAATATCTGTTTCTCTGTTTCTAATTGCACTGTGTATGACCCTCCCTAGGTCCATTCACGTCACTACAAATGACCCAAATAAATAAATAAAATAAAAATAAAGGCATTTTCCATGCTGCAGAACAGTAGAGAAACTGCTTTCCTTGATTCCAGTCAGATAAGGCAGTTGACTTGCCCAACCGAATAATACATAAAGGTTCTCACAGTAGAAAGGGCCTATCTTATGGATCATGGAAACTAACTTTTCCTACAATAAATCAAATCTGTGGTTTTCCTCTAAAACATCATTTCTTAAACTGCAGTATGAGGTCCATGAATTGGCCTCAGGGACTGAATAAAAGGAAATGTCAAAACTTTTAAATTAATGTCTTCTAGGTGTTTTGAAACATAATTTTGAAATGGATATTCCACTTATAACAAATTAAGCTATTAAAGCAGTGCTGATTTCAGAAAATATAGGCTAGCAGTACACCCTCTGTACTATATATGGTTGGTTGATTTATACCCAGCATTGTTTCCTTGCTAAAATATACAAAATAATTTTCCTTAGAAAAGAATTACTGAGACCCAGGTGGCCCTAGTGATAAATAACCACTTGCCAATGCAGGAGACACAAGAGACGTGGGTTGGATCCCTGGATCAGGGCAGATACCCTGAGGGAGGGCATGGAAACCCACTCCAGTATTCTTGCCTGGAAAATCTCATGGACAGAGGAGCCTGGTGGGCTATAGTCCATAGAGTAAGAGTCATTTATGACTCCAGCAAAGAGTCAGACACAACTGAAGCAACTTAGCATACACACAGCAACTATCATTTTATATATGAACACACAATTTTTATAAATTCATTTTAAAGATTTAAGCTATAAAATGCCAAAGAAAATAAAGTAAGATAAAATGTCCTTATTTTTGGATTTTACTACTATATCTGAAGGCTTCTCAGGTGGTAGAGAATCCACCTGCTGATACAAGAGACACTGGAGACTCGGGTTCTATCCCTGGGTCGGGAAGATCCTCTGGAGGATGAAATGGCAACCCACTCCAGCATTCTCACCTAGAAAAATCCCATGGACAGAGGAGCCTGGCAGGCTACAGATTGCAAAGAGTTGGACACGACTGAGCGACTGAGTATGCACTGTAACTGAAGATAAAAATAAACATCTCTGTGCTTTAGGAGTTAAAAAGACTTTTTCCAATAAAAATATGAAGCCAAAAAAAAATTTGAAAACAATACCTTATGTCTATCCCTGATGTGAATCTTCATGAGAAGAAAACTAGATTTGGAAAGCTGGGATTTTTACTAACTCTTGGATTTGCCCCAGTACAGAAATATTGTCTGGAAGCATTTGAAATGAAGCCACACATGACTGAAAAGATCTCATTGAACTCATGAGCTGCTTTGTGACTCAGAGCAGAAACACAATGACGAGCAGCATCCTTGTCAAACCACATTCCTGAGTCCACAAAGGAGGTCATGAATTACAGGTGGGGATGCCAGTTTCCTCCATCTGAACAAAACCACACCAGATCTTAGTGAAGCCAAAAAATCTCAGCTTCTTATATTAACACGCACTGAAAGGCAGGTGTACTGAAAGGGTTTTGGAGTATTGAAAGTCTATGTTCAAAATAACAAAATATTTATTTATCAATAAAATATGGGACTTGCAAAAATCACAATAATTTCTCAAAGACACTGAGCCACAAACCTCGGTGTCCTTTGTTAAAGGAAGCAGATCACATGTCCACACATAGCTGGGCTGCATCCCTTCCGAGAGCATCACACCAGGTACTTTGCCAGCACCCCTGGAAAGGCCCACAGGTGTGTCTCTGGCCAGAGTCAAGGCCTCTGCTGCACAGAAGCTTACTGGCACTCAAGAGGATGTAGGATAAAGGAACCACAGAACTGGATTTCAAGCCCAGATAGTTCACCTATTAGTAGGATGGTCTTGAACAACTTTTCTAACTCCTCTGAGTCTAGAGTTTCCCCATTTGCAAAATGATAATACCTACCTAAAAATGCATGCTTAAAGATCAAATGAACTTATCTACAAAACAGAAATAGAGTAACTGATATAGAAAATAAACTTATGGTTACCAGGGGGATAAACTTATGGTGAGGGAGGGATAAATTTGAAGATTGGGATTCACACATACATACTATTATATAAAATATAGATAACTAACTAGGACTACTGTATAGCACAGGGAACTGTACTCAATATTCTGTAATAACCTATATGGGAAAAGAATCTAAAAAGGAGTGCACATATGGATAGCAGATTCACTTTGTTATACACCTAAAACTAACACAATATTGTAAATCAATTATACCCCAGTAAAACTTTTTTTTCTTAAGATCAAATATGATAATATGTAAATGGATCTAGCCTTGTGCCGGTACTCAGTGAAATTTTGGTTGCTTTAAACTGAATAAGCAAAACTGAAAACTTGTTCCTTCTTCTGAGTCTCCAACTCACAGTTTTCCTGGAGACTGAGAACTTTTTCCTTAGCCCTCATCACCATTACCTGCAGTCTTCCAAGACTGGCCTACAGTGTCTGTAAGACCCTCTGAACACGCGACCTTTTGCTCAAGGTGAACCTGAAGTGGAGCAGGCCCACAGTCTGGTCCTGTCACCATGCCTTCTGCCTGCCTTTTGTCTGTGGAATAACTCTCTGTGCTCAGTGGCTCAGTAGGTTCAGACTCTTTGTGACCCTATGGACTATAGCCACCAGACTCTTCTGTCCATGGACTTTTCCAGACAAGAATACAGGAATAATTTTAATCAAAGAAGTGAGAAAATGTGGAAACAAAGAAAAACAGTCCAGCAAGAATAAATAATAATAGTTTAGTCATTAAGCATAGTCAAAGACTTTTAGTTCCTCCTCAAGGGCTATAGATAATACTCTGAGCCATATCCTAGTAGCTGTCTTATAGATATTGAAACCCCCACCAGGTGGAAGAAGTTAACTATGTTATGATCAGACTATAGTCACGATATAAGCTGCCACAATTCTGAGAACTGGCCTCCAAGAAATGGGAATGAATTGACCCTCTAACTAAAGACTAACTGTACTTAATAAAAATGATGTTTGTCAAACCACCAATGACCAATTTCAACATGGCTGTCAGAGTTGACTGTGCTTTTTCTGCATGTAGTCCCCTTCCTCAGCCTATAAAAGTTCTTGCCCTCTGACTGTAAGTGGGAAGGAGCCAGATTTTGGACAGGAGTCACTCCTGTCCAGCATCCAAAATGTAGCACACTTTCCCTTCCACCAACTTGCCTCTTTACTGACTTTTGATCGGTGAACAGCCAGACCTCTACTTCTGGTAGCAAATTCACAGCTACCCCATGGAGGCTACAAGTGCAACAGCTTCTCTCCCTGTTCAGTTGTGGACACTATCTCTGCCCACCTCCACCTGTGCTCTTAGCAGCTCTCTCTAGGGTTATGAGAAGTCCCACAGGACCTAGGCAAGCATCTCTGAGCTGCATACGGCTCTCTCCCTCGAACAGCAGGGCAGTTCCAGGTCCACATCTATCATTTCCATCTTTATTCAGTAAGCAGCTGACACCCACTAATGTAAGCCTCCTCTGTGCATATGAATATTGGATTAAGATAGCACATAACAAATGCAACACTCAATGGAACCCTTAATTCATTTTAATGAGAGTCCTAAAACAATTTATCACTCCATCTGTAGATTTTACCATTCATCATGTGATGATTGTGTAATTCTGTTATTTTCAACTAACTTCACCAAACACTTTCATATATCGACTTGATCTTCACAAAAATCCTGTGTGGTAGGGAGGCCAGATACTTTTAGTCCCATTTTATTTTTATGATGAGGAACAGAAAACTTAAGTCAACTAGCTAAGCTACTCAGCTAATCTGTTGTCCAATAAACTAGATTCTAAGTATTATGGTTTAAAAATCTACACCTTTTTCACTATACCTTACTGTCTCCTGGTGTACTATCTCTTATCTAACTGGTAATAGAAGTAGTCAAAATACAAGGCAGCCTCTGAAATTAGCATCAGATTATGTATATCAAACCAAGTGATTAAAGAAAGCAAAACTGTACCAAGAAGTCTTTCTTGAATTTGTATTCAAAATGTTATATTCCTTATACAAGCAAAGATAAAACCAAATTATTGTTCAGGCTATAAAAATTGCACATGGTGATTATAGAAAATGTAAATGAGAAAACATTTCCTGGATGCTATTTTGAGCATTTTGGATATTTACTGCACATTTTGAGAATGTGAAAGATGTGAGGTGATTTTGTTTCCAATCTAGCCCTGTGGCTGCCCTGAGGAGAGTACCTAGGATCCCAGAGGCAGAAGAAAACCAAACCACATGGTAAGCACTGAGACGTGATGTCTGGAATGAGATACGTGGTAAAGGTACAACAGATGGGGTGGTTACAGGCTGTAAGCCAAAGAGAGGTGGTAGGAAGCCCTTGGCCTGAGAAATGGGTGGCTGATGGGTGTCACTTGGTGCATGAGGAATAAACAGGCAGGAGCAGGTTTTGTAGGAAGAAGTCAAGGATTCTGATTTGTATATGTTAAGCTTGAAGTAGCTGATGGTCATTCATGTGGATGATCTGGTCAGATACGTGAGTCTGTGGAACAGGGGAGAGGGGGGGTAGGAGACAGCAACGTGGTGCATCGTTGTGACCCAACGTTGTCTCAGGCACTGATGCAGCTTGAGGCAGGTCACAGCACTGTCTCTGGAGCTGCTGCAGCTGATCAGCCAGCACAGTTACTCCACTCATCCAAGAAGGTCAGCTTAGATCAGCGCCTTTAAACTGGAAAACCACGTGGCTGAGAGGGCGAAATTGGCAGTGCTACACCTGACCAACCTGCTACAGTGCGTATGAAGCCATTTGCTTCCCTCTATAGATTTGTTTATTGATTATTGTAGGAAACCTTCCCAAACAACCCTTGCTTCCACTTGCTTTGTAAGGCTTTTTTGTTTTGTTGGTTTCTGTTTTGTTATGAGTCAATCCTTATTTCTTTGTATTTATGAGGCAGACAGTTGTTCAGACACATAAAACAATTTTGTTTTATTTTTAAATTATTCATTCTAAATAGCAGCCATTACACTAATCTTTATTTAGCTGTCTGGCTTGATATTAATTCAATAATCATTTCTGAATAACAAATTACTTTTATCCTTTCAAGCCTACAGTTATGATGGCTAAGTCAAATAGCTATACATGTTTGAGGTGGGGGAGGAGTCATCTTATGTCTCTTAACACTGATTCCTGGATCACAAAGCAGCCTTCTATGAAAACTTAGCTTTTTATCACTCATCAGTAAAAATACACTGTTCTGCATAAGTTATAAGTCTCATTGAAAACAGATCTTCTGAAATATAGTATGTACATAGATACGTATATACATTTCACATGAGGAGCCAAGAAGCAAAATATGTAATCAGATGTAAAAGAAACATAACAAAAGGAAAAGCTTGCAAAAATAGACTCAACGAGCAGCTTCACATCACCAATGAGCCATGACAACAGGGATTCAGCACCTGGTGGTGTACCCAGGATGAGGGGAACAGCAGGGTTGCATGGCAGACAATAGAGAGAAACTACATGTCTTTAAAGGCTGAAGGGGTGCTGCCCACACAGATACCTGCACTCACCTTAGGTGAATGCCTTTGAAGAAATGACACATTGCTGCTATGGGTTAATAGCTATCCCCCCCAATGATGCTGGTCCTTAGCAGCCTCAGAGTATCATGAGAAGGGCAAGCTTAGTGGTGTGGCAACATTGGGGTCACAGGGGGAACCTGCTGTACAGAGCAAACCGGCAGCAAGCCAAGTTCTGATGCTACCACGTTTGGTAGGGACCACATTAAGTACTTTCCATACGCTCCCCTCTTAGTCCTCAAACAGTCTTAGAGACAAGTTCCAGCACTCTGTCACGGCTGTAGCTGGAATTCCTAGGAGACTCACTGTCTAACTGGGATAAACAAAAAGCAGCACAACAGAGATGCTCCAGGCAGGCTTCTATTGGCCAACTGCAAAATAGATGTCAACGGTATGAAATGTATAGTGGGGAGAATACAGTCAATAACTATGAATCTCTGTATGGTAACTAAACATATCATGGTAAAAAGTTTGAAATGTGTGCAAATATCAAATCACTGTGTGTGTAATAGGAACTAACATAGTTTAAGGTCAATTATACTTCAAACAACAACTCAGAAAAAAGATATCAGATCTGTGGTTACCAGAGGCAGGAGAGGATGGGGAAGGTGGAGTTAGATGAAAGCAGCCAAAACGTGGTTTGCCATTCCCGTCTCCAGTGGACCACATTCTGTCAGACCTCTCCACCATGACCCGTCCGTCTTGGGTAGCCCCACACGGCATGGCTTAGTTTCATTGAGTTTGACAAGGCTGTGGTCCGTGTGATCAGAGTGTTTACTTTTCTGTGATTATGGTTTCAGTGTGTCTGCCCTTTGATGCCCTCTCACAACACCTACCATCTTACTTGGGTTTCTCTTACCTTGGAAGAAGGGTATCTACCCACTGCAGCCCCTCCTGACCTTGAACGTTGAATAGCTTCTCTTGGTCCTCCTGCACCCATGCAGCCGCCGCTCCTTAGATGTGGAAAAGGTCATTTTCATTCCAATCCCAAAGAAAGAAATCTCAAATAATGCTCAAACTACCGCACAATTACACTCATCTCACACGCTAGTAAAGTAATGCTCAAAATTCTCCAAGCCAGGCTTCAGCAATATGTGAACTGGTGAACTTCCAGATGTTCAAGTTGGCTTTAGAAAAGGCAGACGAACCATAGATCAAATTGCCAACATCCACTGGATCATCAAAAAAGCAAGAGAGTTCCACAAAAACATCTATTTCTGCTTTATTGACTATGCCAAAGCCTTCGACTGTGTGGATCACAATAAACTATGGAAAATTCTGAAAGAGATGGGAATACCAGACCACCTTACCTACCTCTTGAGAAACCTATATGCAGGTCAGAAAGCAACAGTTAGAATTGGACATGGAACAACAGACTGGTTCTAAATAGGAAAAGGAGTACATCAAGGCTGTATATGTCAGCCTGCTTATTTAACTTATATGCAGAGTACATAATGAGAAATGCTGGGCTGGAAGAAGCACAAGCTGGAATCAAGATTGCTGGGAGAAATATCAGTAACCTCAGATATGCAGATGACACCACCCTTATGGCAGAAAGCGAAGAGGAACTAAAAAGCCTGGTGCACTGGGAAGACCCAGAGGAATCGGGTGGAGAGGGAGGTGGGAGGAGGGATCGGGATGGGGAATACATGTAACTCCATGGCTGATTCATGTCAATGTATGACCATACCCAAAATATTATAAAACAATTAGCCTCCAACTAATAAAAAAAATAAAAATAAAATAAAAATTTTTTTAAAAAGCCTCTTGATGAAAGTGAAGGAGGAGAGTGAAAAAATTGGCTTAAAGCTCAACATTCAGAAAAGTAAGATCATGGCATCTGGTTCCATCACTTCATGGGTAATAGATGGGGAAACAGTGGAAACAGTGGCTGGCTTTATTTCTGGGGCTCCAAAATCACTGCAGATGGTGACTGCAGCCTTGAAATTAAAAGACACTTGCTCCTTGGAAGGAAAGTTATGACCAACCTAGATAGCATATTAAAAAGCAGAAAAAAGAAAAAAAAAGCAGAGACATTACTTTGCCAACAAAGATCCATCTAGTCAAGGATATGGTTTTTCCAGTGGTCATGTATGCATATGAGAGTTGGACTGTGAAGAAAGCTGAGTGCCCAAAAACTGATGCTTTTGAACTGTGGTGTTGGAGAAGACTCTTGAGAGTCCCTTGGACTGCAAGGAGATCCAACCAGTCCATCCTAAAGGAGATCAGTCCTGGGTGTTCACTGGAAGGACTGATGCTGAAGTTGAAACTCCAGTACTTTGGCCACCTCATGTGAAGAGTTGACTGATTGGAAAAGACCCTGATTCTGGGAGGGATTGGGGGCAAGAGGAGAAGGGGATGACAGAGGATGAGATGGCTGGATGGCATCACCCACTCGATGGACATGAGTTTGAGTAAACTCCAGGAGTTTGTGATGGACAGGGAGGCCTGGCGTGCTGCAATTCACGGGGTGGCAAAGAGTCACACACAACTGAGTGAATGAACTTAACTGAATTGAGCCAAAACATACAAACTTGGGAATTCTGTGGTGAACCATTGGTTAGGACTCCATACTTTCATTGCCAAGGGCACATATGAAACAGCCAAAAAACAAAAAAGAACTTCCAATAATATAATTAGATACTAGGGATGTAATGTGCAACATGATAAATATAATTAATTTTGCAGCACATTATAAGGGAAAGTTATTAAGAGAATAAATCCTAAGGGTACTCAAGGAAAAATAATTTTTTACTATTTTTTTTAATTTTGTGTCTCTCTGAGTTAGTCATTCAGTTGTGTCTGACTCTGTGCCCCACCAGGCTTCTCCATCCATGGACTTCTCCAAGCAAGAGTACTGGAGTGGGTGCCATTTCCTCCAACAGGGCATCTTCCCGATCCAGGGATCAAACTTGGGTCTCCTTCTTTGCAGGTGGACTCTTCATCATCTGAGCCACCAGGGATGGATGTTCACTAAACTTACTGTGATCATCATCTCCTGGTGTATGTAAGTCAAATCATCATGCTGTACATCTTCAGTTCAGTTCAGTTCAGTCACTCAGTTGTGTCTGACTCTTTGCAACCCCATGAATCACAGCACGCCAGGTCTCCCTATCCATCACCAACTCCTGGAGTTTACTCAAACTCATGTCTATCGAGTCGGTGATGCCATCCAGCCATCTCATCCTCTGTCATCCCCTTCTCCTCCTGCCCCCAATCCCTCCCAGCATCAGAGTCTTTTCCAATGAGTCAACTCTTTGCATGAGGTGGCCAAAGTACTGGAGTTTCAGCTTCAGCATCAGTCCTTCCAATGAACACCCAGGACTGATCTTTAGGATGGACTGGTTGGATCTCCTTGCAGTCCAAGGGACTCTCAAGAGTCTTCAACACCACAGTTCAAAAGCATAAATTTTTCAGCACTCAGTTTTCTTCGTAGTCCAGCTCTCACATCCATACATGACCACTGGAAAAATCACAGCCTTGACCAGACGGACTTTTGTTGGAACCTTAAAGTTGCACAAATAGCTGAGAAAAGAAAAGGTAAAGGCAAAGGATAAAATTAAAGATATACCCATCTGAATGCAGAGTTCCAAAGAACAGGACAGAGAGATAAGAAAGCCTTCCTAAGTGATCAATGCAAAGAATAGAGGAAAACTATTGAATGGGAAAGACTAGAGATCCCTTCAAGAAAATTAGAGATACCAATGAAACATTTCATGCAAAGATAGGCACAATAAAGTCCACAAAAGGCATAGACCTAACACATGAAGAAGAGATTAAGAAGAGGTGGCAGGAATACACAAAAGAACTATACAAAACAGATCTTCATTTCATGACCCAATAAGCACAACGGTGTGATCACTCACCTAGAGTTAGACATCCTGGAGTGCGAAGTCAAATGGGCCTTAGGAAGCATCACTATGAACAAAGCTAGTGGAGGTGATGGAATTCCAGCTGAATTATTTCAAATCCTCAAAGACGATGCTGTGAAAGTGCTGCACTCAATACGCCAGAAAATTTGGAAAACTCAGCAGTGGCCACAGGACTGGAAAAGGTCAGTTTTCATTCCAGTCCCAAGGAAAGGCAATACCAAAGAATGCTCAAACTACTGCACAATTGCACACATCTCACATGATAGCAAAGTAATGCTCAAAATTCTCCAAGCCAGGCTTCAACAGTACATGAACTGTGAAATTCCAGATGTTCAAGCTGGAATGAGAAAAGGCAGAGGAGCCAGAGATCAAATTGCCAACATCAGTTGGATCATCGAGAAAGCAAGAGAGTTCCAGAAAAACATCTACTTCTGCGTTATTGACTACACCAAAGCCTTTGACTGTGTGGAACACAACAAACTGTGGAAAATTCTGAAAGAGATGGAAATACCAGACCACCTTACCTGCTTCCTGAGGAATCTGTATGCAGGTCAAGAAGCAGCAATTAGAACCAGATATGAAACAATTGACTGGTTTCAAATTGGGAAAGGAGTACGTTAAGGCTGCATATTGTCACTCTGCTTATTTAACTTATATGCAGAGTACATCATGCAAAATGCCAGGCTGGATGAAGCACAAGCTGAAATCAAGATTGCCGGAAAAATGTCAATAGCTCCAGATATGCAGATGACACCACCTTCATGGCATAAAGCAAAGAAAAACTAAAGAGTCTCCTGAAGAAAGTGAAAGAGGAGAGTGAAAAAGTTGGCTTAAAACACATTCAGAAAACTAAGATCGTGGCATCCAATCCCGTCACTTCATGGCAAATAGATGGGGAAACAATAGAAACAGTGAAAAACTTTTATTTTCTTGGGCTCCATAATTACTGCAGATGGAGACTGTAGCCATGAAATTAAAAGATGCTTGTTCCTTGGTAGAAAAGCTATGACCAACCTAGACAGCATATTAAAAAGCAGAGACATTACTTTTCTGACAAAGGTCCATCTTGTCAAAGCTATGGTAAATAGTCTTGTATGGATGTGAGAATTGTACTATAAAGAAAGCTGAGCACCAAAGAATTGATGCTTTTGAACTGTGGTTTTGGAGAAGGCTCTTGAGATTAAATAGATACTAGGGACTATACTTGGTCTGCAAGGAGATCCAACCAGTCCATTCTAAAGGAAATCAATCCTGAATATTCATTGGAAGGACTAAAGCTGAAGCTGAAGCTCCAATACTTTGGTCACCTGATGCAAAGAACTGACTCATTGGAAAAGACCCTGATGCTGGGAAAGATTGAAGGCTGGAGGAGAAGGGGACAATAGAGGATGAAATGGTTAGTTGGCATTACCGACTCGATGGACAGGAGTTTGACCAAGCACCAGAATTTGGTGATGGACAGGGAGGCCTGGCATGCTGCAGTTCATGGGGTCACAAAGGGTCAGACACGACTGAGCGACTGAACTGATTCCTGGCTGATATGTCAATTATATCTCAATAAAACTGGAAGAAAAGAAAGAAAGAAAGAAAATCCTAACCATCCGTCTGTCCATTCATCAACCAATCCACCCACCTTTGCCAGACTACAAAGCCATTTTTCTGCTTTGCCCGCTGAGCAAAGCACCGATAGGGGGCGCTCCAGACAGACCCAAGATGGGAAGATCAAGAGGGGTCTTGCTTCATCCCATCAGCCTTCAGGTCCCCTAAGCACTTCCCAAGGATGTTTTCCACCCCAGCGAGAACAGTTTGCTTCTGAAGCTGCCGTTGAATACAGTAATTCCAACCCTCTCCAAACCAGCGGGGGCGCCCCTTAGAGACCCTCCACTGCCATTTCTTCTCCCCTGGGAGGTCAGGGTCCCAGCACCCTGGGCTGCAGTTTCCCCACGATCTGAGATTCAGGTTCTAAATGCTAATGATTCCAGCCCCTTTCCTTTCTGTGCGCAACTCTTATGAGCAGCCACAGCCTCCTGCAATTGCCACCTCTGTGATAACTTTGAATTTTCTTTCTGCCTTTTCATTTACCTTGTTAATAATTTTACACTCAGTTAACAGTCCTTTGCATTAAATCCTCTCTAGTAAAATAGCTGCTATGATTTCTGTCTCCCAAATAGTTAATATTCCCAGAAATATGTATGTGTCACATTCATATATTCCATTTTGCATAAAAATCACAATGTATTCATTGATAACTAAAACTCAGCTTTAGGCACTCATGAAATCCATATACTCAAGATTAAAAATCTAGAGATCTGACATAAAAATCATTAGATGATGGCTTTTACAAAACTATTTGCAAGTGCCATCAGTCCAAGGCTATTGCTCACAGAAAAGTCCAAGCAGTCTTATGAGTAGACGCTATATTGCCTGTGTTGTGTGCTATTTCTTGAAAGGTGGCCCTGGCATTTCAAGTGAGGTATGACATTATAAGAAGGAAAATGGTTAATAACCATGAAAATTTCATGGTCTTCTTTTTGATCACAGTCTGTTCTCTGAACTGTTTTACAGAACTGATTTTTTTTTTCCTCAGTCTATTCTTGTAATGTTTTTCAATGTTTATTTTGACAGGTCCCAATGAATTGAGTTCCCTTGAGTTTAAGTAGACTCAAGGTAGAAGCTGATATTAAGATTTCTAGAAAATTGTAGGGCTGGTGTCATGTGGGAAGTGTCATCTTTTTCCTCTAATAGAGAGAACTTTGAGATGCCATGCAGTTTCCACAAGAAGTAGGCAATATTGTCCCCTGGGGAAAAGAAAGAACTTCTACAGTGTCTATGTATATTCACCTTTTACATCCTGCTTTTTAAATTTCTATTTCTGTGTGTTTTACAATATAGGTACAATACCAATTTGATTTTAAAATGTAATTATTTTAGAAATAGAAATAAATACCTATAGCTTGAGTATATTCTCAAAGCTGTTTTACTGTTAGGAGTCCACTTTTAGAGAATTTGGGGTACCACTGCTCTATTTTTTTTCCTACGTTTTTCCATTTTAGATCCTTACAAGGTATTGAATATTATTCCCTACGCAAAATAGTAGGATCTTGTTATCTGTTTAATATATTGTATTGTGTGTATGTTAATCCCCAACTCTTGCTTTATCCCTCATCTCCCTTTCCTCTTCGGTAACCATACATTTGTTTTCTTTGGGAGACCACTGCTCTAATGATAAGGCAGTGTGTGTCTGGAGCGAGGATCAGCAAGCTTGAGCTGCAGGTCACCGCCGCCCCAGGTGCGCCCTTGCAGGACTCCCCAAGCTCAGGCTGAGGGAAGAGGAAGGTGGGAATGTGTGGCAGTGACGACATGGCCACAAAGCTGGAAGAGTTTACCAACTGCCCTTCACAGGAAGCTTCTGCCAACCCCTACTTTGGAGGGAGTCCACTCAAACCGCTTCCAAAATTCTTGGGAAAAGTGAGCGAGCTTCCCTTCTCACTTCATTAATGAGATGAGCACAGGTGGGGAGCAGGGCAGGTTCAGAGGCTGGCGCTCGAGGTACAACCACAGGTGTGACAGACATCACAGCAGTCAGGGCACCGGGGGCTGGGGGTCAAGGACAGAGGGACCAACCATGCAGGCACTGATGACTTCCTGGGGTGTGATGACAGCTCTCGAAGGGGCCTGTTACACTGGCCTGGAGGGTGTCACAATTAAACAAGCTTCATTCCATGAGCAGGAGGTAAGTAAGAAGAGAGTAAGTTGACAACAAAAGTTTTAGACCAACATCTATGACAATGAAATGTAATAATGACTAATGCTCAATAGGGGATGCTGAATCATTAAAATCTGAACCAATTATTTTCAACACTCTCTTATTAAGGAGTGAGAAATACATTTTAGAAGCATTTACACCAGAGGAAATGCTGAAATAAATAATCCTGAATTGAATAGTTTAATTTGCATCCAAGAAACTAAGCTACACAGAATGAGGTGATACCCAGCTGACCGACTCTTGATCATACCAAGATGGAATAGAAGCTGAAATGCTGAGAGCTAATTCATTGATGAGGCCCCTCAGTACCTGTTCATGAGGAAGAGGAAATTAAAATATAAGATAATTAGGCTGCCTATGTAAGCAGCAATAGACTTTCCAGAGAGCCTAATTAACTGTAATGTGTTCATTCTGTTCCATTTTAGAGTTCCCCAAATATGCTATTCAGTGTCTAAAATCTGGAAGCTGGGAAGAGATCTGTCATTTGACCACTGGATTAAGTAGAATTAGCCTTTTCAAATTTAGATATAAATGTCTAATGAAGAGCATCCAGCAGCTCCTGTCTGTGCCTGCCAGGGTTGGAAGTTTCTGTTGCTCATAAAAGGACCATATTATACCATGAATGGCTTGAACACAGGCATGGACACCGCCAGATGACACCAGCATCTGTTCCACCTTCTTAGTGTCCAAGAGAAACTCTATTTTGTCTGTAAGTACTAGTGCTTTAAATACTCTATCGAATTTAATTTTCTCAATAGTTCTACCACATTCCTGATTTCTCAGGAAGGTTAGATAACTCACCCAAGATGATACAACTAGGAAGCGCCTGTGTGCATCCTTAGTTGCTCAGTCGTGTCCAACTTTTTGTGACCCCATGGACTGTAGCCCGCCACGCTCCTCTGTCCATGGGATTTGCCAGGCAAGAATACTGCAGTTGTTAACTGTTCTCTTCTCCAGGGGATCTTCCCAAACCAGGGATTGAACTTGGGTCTCCTGCATTGCAGGCGGATTCTTTACCATCTGAGCCACTAGGTAAACCGCTAGGAAGTAGTGACCTCAAACTCAAATCCAGATCTGATGGCCTCTGTTGCTTCTTCCTTATTGCTAAGCCCAGTGCATTGCACATATATGCTTGTTCAAGGACGGTTTTGTTCAAAGATATTTCCATAGCAAACAGCCAGGAAAGCTAAGCAGAGTGTCACTTTCTTGGTCAGAGAACAGATTCACTTACTCGGTCCAGGATAATAATATCTCCTTGATTTTTTCAGAGGAAATATGCTTGCATTCCAAAGTAAGAAAAATGTCTCCCCTGGAAGTAAAGATTGGGCAGGATTGCCAGCATCTCCGTGTAAGTCTAGTGTTTCCTAAGCTCAGGACACCCCAGCTGTGACATACCCCCCACATGTGTACAACATCCATCTCGTCTTGCACCTGCACCTTCCCCATGGCACTGGAGGAAAAGGAAACTGATACAAACATTAAGCTCTGTTGCATGAACTGTCTCCCTGCATTTGGCCATGTTCTCTCTTTAGTGAGAGAACTACTAAAGCAACTACTGAGCAAGTACACCCAGCCACTGCAGTGGTCACTGCCAGGTAGGGTCTGCCAGACCACTTGACTATAGACAGGGTTTATTTAGGAAACCAGCTGAGACATCTCTTTCTGATCCAACAGGATGATGTTGAAAGAATCAGTAGCCTACCATTCAAGTGCATCACAGTGTTTTAAAAATATATAATCATCTCAGAGCAGTAGTTCTCAACTTTTCAGCTTTGTCACACTCTTGAATCCTAAAAGTTTGGCAGCATTCTTGAAAGAATTAAATACCAAAATCATCATCATTAAAGTCACTCAGTTCAGTTCAGTTCATTTCAGTCGCTCAGTCGTGTCCGACTCTTTGCGACCCCATGAATCACAGAGCGCCAGGCCTCCCTGTCCATCACCAACTCCCGGAGTTTACTCAAACTCATGCCCATCGAGTCGGTGATGCCATCCAGCCATCTCATAAAGTCGCTAGTAACACAGAAATCACTGTCACAGTTTCCATTAAAACTCCACTGATTCATGTTGAGGTTTGACAGGAAAATTCTGCAAAGCAATTATCCTTCAAGAAAAAAAAATAAATTTTCTTAAAATGTAAATAAATAATTACACACAAAAAATTCTGGTTATGGCTCCATTCACTCCCTTTCTATGCTGCTTTTCTTAGGGGTAAATGTCTCCTGCCCTGACCTGATCCTCTTACATTCTCCTGGTGCAAAATATCTCACATGATCCCAAAAGCACATGTTCTTTCCAGGGGGTCTTCCTAACCCAGGGATCAAAACAGCATCTCTATGTCTCCTGCACTGGCAGGAGGATTCTTTACCACCAGCACCACCTGGGAAGCCCCTGACTGAGAGTGCACACAGAGCATGATACTCTGATAAAATTGTCATGCTATATAATTTGGTGAAGGAATCTGGTCTACCTCTGTGCCCCACACACCAGGTGAGCACTGCTCTCCTGGGCCATGAGCAGCAAATTCATATTCACTAAACACTCACTGTTCCCAGAGCACAATATTCCAAGCCCAATGGAGGATGTCAATAGACAGTTTGGAATGGTCTTTGCTATCAAAGATATAATATACTTTGAAAAACAGTATATATGCATATTAATCAAAGAACACAGCTTCCCCGATGGCTCAGCAGTAAAGAATCCAGCTACAATGCAGGAGACCCAGGAGACATGAGTCCAATCCCTGAGTCAGAAAGATCCCCTAGAGTAGGAAATTACTGCCCACTTCAGTCTTCTTGCCTGGAGAATTCCATGGACAGAAGAGCCTGGTGGCTACAGTCCATGGGGTAGCAAAAAGTTGGACACGACTGAGCATGCATGCATGCAAATCAAAGAACACATCTAAATAATATCTTTACAAGAAACAATTAATACATTAAGTATAAAGTTCAGCCCATAATCCAGGTGCTCAGAAGACATTGAATTTTTCAATTATATTTAAATATACCCAAATTGCCAAAATCTATTGGATCATAGAAAAAGCAAGGGAATTCAAGAAAAACATCTACTTCTGCTTCATTGGTGATGCTAAATCTTTTGACCATGTGGATCACAACAAAGGAAAAATTTTAAAGCAATGGGAATACCAGACCACCTTACCTGCCTCCTGAGAAACCTGCATGTTATTTAACTTATATACCGAGTACATCATGCAAGATGCCAGGCTGGATGAAGCACAAGCTAGAATCAAGGTTGCCAGGAGAGATATCAGTAACCTCAGATACACGATGACACTAAACTAGTGGCATAAAGTGAAGAAGAACTAAAGAGCCTCTTGAAGAAGGTGAAAGAGGAGAGTGAAAACGTTGGCCTAAAACTCAACGTTCAAAAAACTAAGATCATGACATCTGGTCAGATCACTTCATGGCAAATAGATGGGGAAACAATGGAAACAGTAAACAAACTTTATTTTCTTGAACTCCAAAATTACTGCAGATGGTGACTGCAGCCATGAAATCAAAAGATGCCTGCTCCTTGGAAGAAAAGCTATGATAAACCTAGACAGCCTATTAAAAGGCAAAGGCATTACTTTGCAGACAAAGGTCCATATAGTCAAAGCTGTGGTTTTTCCAGTAGTCATGTACTGATAACATGACTGGACCATAAATGATGAGCTGCACCATAAAGAAGGCTGTTCAGTTCAGTTCAGTCACTCAGTTGTGTGCAACTCTTTGAGACCCCATGAATCACAGCATGCCAGGCCTCCCTGTCTATCACCAACTCCCGGAGTCTACCCAAACCCATGTCCTTTGAGTCGGTGATGCCATCCAACTATCTCATCCTCTGTCATCCCCTTCTCCTCCTGCCCTCAATCTTTCCCAGCATCAGGGCCTTTACAAATGAGTCAGCTCTTCGCATCAGGTGGCCAAAGTATTGGAGTTTCAGCTTCAACATCAGTCCTTCCAATGAACACCCAGGACTGACTCCTTTAGGATGGACTGGCTGGATCTCCTTGCAGTCCAAGGGACTCTCAAGAGTCTTCTCCAACACCACACTTCAAAAGCATCAATTCATCAGTGCTCAGCTTTCCTTACAGTCATACTCTCACATCCATACATGACCACTGGAAAAACCACAGCCTTGCCTAGATGGACCTTTGTTGGCAAAGTAATGTCTCTGCTTTTCAATATGCTGTCTAGGTTGGTCATAACTTTCCTTCCAAGGAGTAAACGTCTTTTAATTTCATGGTTGCAATCACCATCTGCAGTGATTTTGGAGCCCCCAAAAATAAAGTCAGACACTGTTTCCACTGTTTCCCCATCTATTTCCATGAAGTGATGGAACCAGATGCCATGATCTTCATTTTCTGAATGTTGAGCTTTAAGCCAACTTTTTCAGTCTCCTCTTTCACCTTCATCAAGAGGCTCTTTAGTTCTTCATTTTCTGCCATAAGAGTGGTGTCATCTGCATATCTGAGGTTATTGATATTTCTCCCGGCAGTCTTGATTTCAGCCTGTGCTTCCTCCAGCCCGGCATTTCTCATGATGTACTCTGCATTAATAAGCTAAATAAGCCCGGGTGACAATATACAGCCTTGACGTACTCCTTTTCCTATTTGGAACCAGTCTGTTGTTCCATGGTCAGTTCTAACTGTTGCTTCCTGACCTGCATACAGGTTTCTTAAGAGGCAGGTAAGGTGGTCTGGTATTCCCATCTCTTTCAGAATTTTCCACAGTTTATTGTGATCCACACAGTCAAAGGCTTTGGCATAGTCAATAAGGCAGAAATAGATTTTTTTTTTCTGGTACTCTCTTGCTTTTTTGATGATCTGCGGATGTTGGCAATTGGATCTCTGGTTCCGCTGCACTTTGCTGGAGCAGCCATGAAGAGATAACCCACGTCCAAGGTAGGAGAAACCCAAGTAAGATGGAAGGCACTGAGAGAGAGCGTCAGAGGGCAGACAGACTGAAACCATTATCACAGACAACAGGCCAATCTGATCACATGGACCACAGCCTTGTCTAACTCAATGAAACTAAGCCATGCCGTGTGGGGCCACCCAAGACGGACTGGTCATGGTGGAGAGGTCTGACAGAATGTGGTCCGCTGGAGAAGGGAATGGCAAACCACTTCAGTATTCATGCCTTGAGAACCCCATGACCAGTATGAAAAGAAGGCTGAGAGTTGAAGAATTGATACTTTTGAACGGTGGTGTTGGAGAAGACTCTTGAGAGTCCTTCAAACGGCAAGGAGATCAAACCAGGCAATCCTAAAGGAAATCAACCCTGAATACTCATTGTAAGGACTGATACTGAAACTAAAGCTCCAGTGCTTTGGCCACCTGATGCAAAGAGCCACCTCATTAGAAAAGACCCTGATGCTAGGAAAGAATGAGGGCAGTAGGAGTAGGGAGAGACAGAGGATGAGATGGTTGGATGGTGTCATCCACTCAGTGGGCATGAGTTTGAGCAAAACTTTGGGAGATAGTGAAGGACTAGGAAGCCTAGCATGCTGCAGTCCATGGGGTCACAAAGAATCAGACTAAGCAACTGAACAAAAGCAAAATGCATTTCCAAATACCCAGCTTACTGAGTTTTTCCTCCCTCCAGAGTGCACAGAGGTTGGGTGTGTTACAGCCCTCAGAGAATAATGGGACTCCCTGGCCCCCAATCCGAGCTCATCCATCTTCATTAACCACTGCTGAGACCTGACTGACCTCACCACTAGTTAGTGGTGGACACAGGCATCTTCAGGAAGTCTGGGGGCCCTGTGCCCAAGGTGGTCTCCCCTTGTGAACCATACACTCTTCCCCTTAACTGTCCACCACTCAGAGAGTTTGTGTTCTGGAAGATGCAGGGAACAGCCCACTGTGACCCAGCCTGAGCTATATAGCAAATTCCCATTGGCTATCTATTTTACATATGGTAATGTAAGTTTTCATGTTACTCTTTCCATACATCTCACCCTCTCCTCCCCTCTCCCCATGTCCATAAGTCTATTCTCTATGTCTGTTTCTCCATTGTTGTCTTATAAGTAAATTCTTCAGTACTATTTTTCTATATTCCATATGTATGCATTAGAATATGATATTTATCTTTCTCTTTCTGACTTATTTCATTCTGTATAATAGGCTCTAGGTTCATCCACCGCATTAGAACTGACTCAAAGGCATTCTTTTCTATGGCTGAGTAATATTCCACTATGCATATGTGCCACAACCTCTCTATCCATTTATCTGCTGTTGGACATCCAGGTTGCCTCCATGTTCTAGCTATTGTAAACAGTGCTGCAATGAGCAATGGAATACGTGTGTCTTTTTCCATTTTAGTTTCCTTAGGGTATATGCCTAAGAGTGGGATTGCTGGGTCATATGGCGGCCCCATTCCCAGCCCTTTAAGGAATCTCCACACCATCCTCCACAGTGTATGTAATGTAGTGTATCAATCTACATTCCCACCAACAGTGCAAGAGCATCCCCACACACACACCCTCTCAAGCACTTATCTTTCACAGACTTTTTGAAAATGTCCATTCTGACTGGCACAGAGTGACATCCCATTGTAGTTTTGATTTGCATTTCTCTAATAATGAGCGATGTTGAGCATATTTGCATGTGTCTGTTAGCCATATGTATGTCTTCTTTGGAGAAATGTCCAGGTTTTCCCCCCACTTTTTGATTGGGTTGTTTGTTTTTCTGGTAGTGAGTTGTATGAGCTGCTTGTTTGTTTTAGAAGTTAATCTTTTGTCAGTTGTTTCATTTGCTATTATTTTCTCACATTCTGAGGGTTGTTTTCACCCTGCCTATAGTTTACTTTGCTGTTCAAAAGCTATTAAGTTTAAACAGTTCCCACTTTTTTACTTTTGTTTTTATTTCTGTACTCTAGGAGGTAGGTCTAGAGGATCTTGCTTTGATTTATGTCATCGAGTGTTCTGCCTATGTTTTCCTTTAAGAGTTCTATAGTTTCTGGTCTTACATTTAGATTTTTAATCCATTTTTAGTTTATCTCTGTGTATGGTGTTAGGAAGTGTTCTAATTTCATTCTTTTACATATAGCTGTCCAGTTTTCCAAGCACCACTCATTGAAGAGGCTTTCTTTGCCCCGTTGAATATTCTTGCCTCCTTTGTCAAATATAAGGTACCCATAGGTGCATGGGTTTATTTCTGGGCTTTCTATCTTATTCCAACGGGCTATGTTTCTGTTTTTGTGCCAGTACCATACTGTCTTGATGACTGTAGCTTTGTAGTATAATCTGAAGTCAGCAAGATTGATTCCTCCAACTCCACTCTTCTTTCTCAAGATTGCTTTGGCTATTCAGGGTCTTTCATGTTTCCATAAGAATTGTGAAATTTTTTGTTCTAGTTCCATGAAAAATGCCACTGGTAATTTGATGGGGATCACGTTGAATGTGTAGATTGCATTTGGTAATATAGTCATTTTCACAATATTGATTCTTCCTACCCAGAAACATGGAATATCTGTCCATCTATTTATGTCATCTTTGATTTCTTTATTTAGTGTCTTTTAATTTTCTGAGTACAGTTCTTTTGTCTCCTTAGGTAAGTTTATTCCTAAATATTTTATTCTTTTTGTTGCAATGGTGAATAGGATTGATTCCTTAATTTCTCTTTCTGATTTTTCATTGTTAGTATATAGAAATGCAAGTGATTTCTGTGTATTGATTTTGCATCCTGAGGCTTTGTGAAATTCACTGATTAGCTCTAGTAATATTCTGATACTATCTTTAGGGTTTTCTATGTACATTATTATGTCATCTGCAAACAGAGAGCTTTACTTCTTCTTTTCCGTTCTGTATTCCTCTTATTTCTTTTCCTTCTCTAATTGCTGTAGCTAGGACTTCCAGAACTATGTTGAATAATAGTGGGAAAATTGGGCACCCTTGTCTTGTTCCTGATCTTAGGGGGAATGCTTTCAGTTTTTCACCATTGAGGTAATGCTTGCTGTAGATTTAGCACATATGGCCTTTACTATGTTGAGGTAGATTCCTTCTAAGGCCATTTTTTTTGAAGTTTTAATCATAAATGCGTGCTGGATTTTGTCAAAGTCTTTTTCTGCATCTATTGACATGATCATATGGTTTTTATCTTTCAATTTGCTAATATGGAGTATCACATTGATTGATTTGTGTATACTGACCCAACTTGATTATGGTGAATGAACTTTTTGATGTGTTGCTGAATTCTGTGCGCTAAAATTTTGTTGAGGATTTTTGCATCTATGTTCATCAGTGATGTTGGTCTGTGGTTTTCTTTGTTTATGTTGTCTTTGTCTGATTTTGGTATCACAGTGATGGTGGCCTCATAGAATGAGTTTGGAAGTGTTCCTTCCTCTGCAATTTTTTGAAAGAGTTTTAGAAGGATAGGCATTAGCTCTTCTCTAAATATTTGATAGAATTCTCCTGTGAACCCATCTGGTGCTGGACTTTTGTTTTTTGGGAGATTTTTGATCACAGCTTCAATTTCAGTACTTGTAATTGGGTTGTTCATAATTTCTATTTCTTCCTGGTTCAGTCTTGGAAGATTGAACTTTTCTAAGAATCTGTCCATTTCTTCCAGGTTATCCATTTTATTGCCATATGGTTGTTCATAGTAGTCTCTTATAATCCTTGGTGTTTCTGCATTGTCTGTTGTAACCTCTCCTTTTTCATTTCTAATTATGTTGATTTGATGCTTCTCTTTTTTCTTGATGAGTCTGGCTAAAGGTTTGTCAATTTTGTTTATCTTCTCAAAGAACCAACTTTTAGTTTTATTAATCTTTACTATTGTTTCTTTCATTTCTTTTTCACTTATTTCTGCTTGGATCTTTATGATTTCTTTACTTCTACTAATTTTGGGATTTTTTTGTTCTTCTTTTTCCAGTTGTTTTAGGTGTAAAGTTAGGTTGTCTATTCAATGTTTTTCTTGTTTCTTGAGGTAGGATTGCATTGCTATAAACTTCCCTCTTAGAACTGCTTGTTCTGTATCCCATAGGTTTTGAGTTGTTGTATTTTCATAGTCATTTGTTTCTAAAAAATTTTTTAATTTCCCTTTTGATTTCTTCAGTAACCTGCTGGTTATTTAGAAATGTATTGTTTAATCCCCATGTGTTTATGTTTTTTTCAGTTTCTTTTCTTGTAATTGATATCCAGTCTCATAGCATTGTGGTTGGAGAAGATGCTTGATATGATTTCAACTTTATCAAATTTATTGAGGTTTGTTTGTGACCCAGGGTGTGGTCTATCCTGGAGAATGTTCCATGTGCACCTGAGAAGGTGTATTCTTCTGCATTTGGATGGAATTTCCTGAAGATATCAATGAGAACGATCTCATCTAATGTATCATTTAAGACTTGTGTTTCCTTATTAATTTTATGTTTTGATGATCTGTCCATTGGTGTGAGTGAGGTGTTAAAGTCTCCTACTATTATTGTGTTACTGTCAATTTCCCCTTTTATGTGTTTATGTTTACCTTATGTATTGAGGTGCTCCTATGCTGGGTGCATAGATATTTACAATTGTTATGTCTTCCTCTTGGGTTAATCCGTTGATCATTATGTAGTGTCCTTCTTTATCTCTTGGAATTTTTATTTTAAGGTCTATTTTGTCTGATATGAGGATTGTTACTCCAGCTTTCTTTTGCTTCCTATTTGCAAAGAATATATTTTTCCGTCCTCTCACTTTCAGTCTACATGTGTCTTGAGGCCTGAAGTGGGTTTCTTGTAGACAGCATATATATGGGTCTTATTTTTATATCCATTCAGCCAATCTGTGTCTTTTGGTCGGAGCATTTAATCTGTCTACATTTAAAGTAATTACTGATATATATGTTCCTGTTGTCATTTTCTTCATTGTTTGGGGTTGATTTTGTAGATCTTTTTCCTTCTGTTGTATTCCTTGACTATATAATTCCCTTTAACATTTACTGTAAAGCTGCTTTGGTGGTGCTTAATTCTCCTAACTTTTGCCTGTCTGAAAAGTTTTTTATTTCTCCATCAATTTTGAATGAGATCTTGCCAGGTACAGTAATCTTGGTTGTAGATTTTTCCCTTGCAGTCCTTTAAATATACCCTGCCATTTCCTTCTGGCCTGTAGAGTTTCTGATGAAAGATCAGCCATTAAACATATGAGGTATTCCTTGTATGTTTCTTATTGCTTTCCCCTTGCTGCTTTGAATTTCTTTCTTTTTATTTAGTCTTTGTTAGTTTGATTAGTATGTGTCTTGGCATGTTTCTCCTTGGGTTTATCCTGTATGGGACTCTTTTTACCTCTTGGACTTGATTGGCTATTTCCTTTTCCATGTTGGGGAAATTTTCAACTATAATCTCTTCAAAAAATTTCCCATATCCTTTCTTTTTCTCTTCTTCTTCTGGGACCCATATAATTTGAATGTTGGTTCACTTGATATTGTCCTAGAGGTCTCTGAGACTATCCTCAGTTCTTTTCATTACTTTTACTTTATACTGCTCTTCAGAAGTAAATTCCACCATTTTATCTTCCAGCTCACTGATTTGTTCTTCTACTTCAGATATTCTGCTATTGTTTCCTTCTGAAGTATTTTTAACTTCAGTAATTGTGTTGTTTGTCTCTGTATGTTTATTCTTTAATTCTTCTAGGTCTTTGTTAGTTGATTCTTGCATTTTTTCCATTTTGTTTTCTAGGTTTTTTATCATCTTTACTATCATTATTCTGAATTCTTTTTCAAGTAGTTTTCTTATTTCCTCTTCACTTATTTGGACTTTTATGTTTCTAATTTTTTCCTTCATTTGTGTAGCATTTCTCTGTCTTTTCATTTTATATATATATATTTTTTTTTTTTTTTCAATTTAACTTATTGTGTCTGAGGTCTCCTTTTCCCAGGCTTCAGGGTTGAATTCCTTCTTGCTTTTCATTTCTGCCCTCCTAAGGTTGGCCCAGTGATTTGTGTAAGCTTTGTATAGGGTGAGATTTGTGCTGAGCTTTTTGTATGTTTGTTTTTCCTCTGATGGGCAAGGCTGAGTGAGGTGGTAATCCTGTCTGCTGATGATTTGGTTTGTATTTTTGTTTTGTTTGTTCTTTAGATGAGATGTCCTGCACAGGGAGCTACTAGTGGTTGGGCCATTCTGTGTCTTGTATTCAAGTGGTTTCCTTAGTGTGAAGTCTCACTATTTGATACTTCCTTAGGGTTAGTTCTCTGGTAGTCTAGGGCCTGGGAGGCAGTACTCCCACTCCAAAGGCACAGGGCTTGATCTCAGGTTTTGCATGGTTCTGTATATTCTTTTCTGCTGGTCAGGTTCTCCTGTCCACTCTCAGCTGGTGTTTTGCGTGCATTTCTGTGTCTGAAGTTGTATTCCTGATGTATCCGTGGAGAGACATGCACTCCACCTACTCCTCTACCATCTTGTTCTCCTCTTTCTTTCCCTTTGTACTTTCTAGTTTCACTGGCTCATAAGGTACCTGGGCCCAGAGGCCTCCCAGCTGGTACTTCAGACCCAAGTCAGTACTGCAAAATCAAGACCCTTTGTCTTGTCTTCCCACTTTCTCTCTCTCCTCTCTAATTTATTTTTCTTGGACATCTAGTCTCATCTCAATTACAACAGTTATACAATAACCACACAACACAACAAAACTAAGACTTAGGTGGTGTTTATCATGTGTTGGGCACTGTTCTCATGTTGTATTATCTTTACTTAATTGTCTTCATGCAGATAACCTTTGTCCAAGGTCAGATAACTGGTAAAACTAGCTGATTGCTAACTTGGGCATTAGTCCTTGACCTCAAGAAGCTTCTGTTTCCAACACACCCTTGTTCACACAGCAGAAGGCTATGGAAGCTTCCTCACAGAGGAACCATTCTCATTCATGTCATACAAGACTAAGACACATCCTTCATGTTTTTTTTAACCATAAGTTTGGGTCAGTTTTATTTAAACATCCTTCAGAAAATCTTACAGAGTTTGAATTTCATGATGGTTTTTTAACAGAGAGGGTCTGGATTTGAATAACATGACCAGGTATTAAAAGTTTAACTTGGTTGTTCAAAAACAAGAAACATTCCACTTTGTGAATTTATTCCTCAATTTTATCTAGACAGTTGGATGGCTTATCCTGTGGCAATGAGTTCTAGCAATATTAATCTGTGGTTTTATGGGAAGCAGCATCAAAAATGTTTAAGTCACGAACTCTCAGCCCTGATCCTAAGGTTTTGCAGAGCCACAATTTACAGGAAATTTCCAATAACATTCAAATGAAAAGCAATGTCCTGAATGCAAAGAAAGTACTCCTTGGAAAGCTGCTGCCTTTCTGTAGCAGAGGGAAGCCTGAAATAATGAACACACACTCTCCCTCTCTGTCTTTCTAAAGGGTTATAAAAGTTAAGGCCAAATCACTATACTCTTAATACTAAATTTCCAGAAAGTAAGATTTCTGGGACATCTAAAATTTGTTCCCATCTCAATGAGCACTGAAAAGTCAAAACATTTTCCTCCTGATACTTTATCCAACATGATCAAATGTGAAATGATATAAATCTCTTGTGTCACATTTTTCTTATTCCCAATAGTAACTATTATGAAGCAGCCTTCATTTTTTTTTCTTTTCATTTATTTTTATTAGTTGGAGGCTAGTTACTTTACAATATTGTAATGGTTTTTGCCCATGAATCAGCAATGGATTTACATGTGTTCCCCATCCTGATCCCCTCTCCCACCTCCCTCCCCAACCCATCCCATCCCACTGGGTCTTCCCAATGCACCAGCCCTGAGCACTTCATTTTTAAAAGAGAAGTACAAAGTCTGATAGGCTTTTCAAGAAGAAAAAACAAGAATTGATTCAGTCTATCAAAGCCTGTCATGTAACAGCTGAGTCCTGGCACCACCACCAATGAAAACAAATATGCCAAAGACAGCAAGATGCATGAGAAAGATAAAGCTCAATGCTTCAAGTCAAAGCACCCAACTGGACAGATAAAGAACAACCTGAATCCTATGTGAAGAAGGGGATGTTGGGAAGGGAGCAGTGACCAGGCAGCCCTGGGCAGTAACTAGAGCAGCTGACTCACTTCAGACCTCCAGACAGGGCAGCCAACGTGTGTCCTCTGACTTTGCCGCTTGGAGCCAAGTTGTCTTTCTCATTAGCTCTTTAAGTGCCACTTGGCCATGCTGAGAAATTTTCTGTAATAAAAAAGAATTTCAGTGATTGCCAAAGAAGGCTGCAATGCAAAGCTAAACAAAGACAACTACATTAACACAAGCAAAAGTCTAACCTGTCACTGACACACCATAGTTCGGTATTGTCACAAATTATGCAAATTCAATCTGAAAACCTAATGCAAATTGCAGATAGGCATGGCAGTTTCCCCTTCTGCCATTGCTGTGTGCGATTCATGGCTGAAACGAGCTACCCCACAACTAAACTCTGAATATCACCTTTTAAACTTAAATCAAGAATTTGGTGGCCAGATTCTCAGTTCTGAGATCTAGGACAGCCAGAATATGTTTGAATCTAGCTCCAATCTATCACCACAAAGTATCCAGAAAACTTCCCCAAAAAGCTGTTCAGACTTTTGTGAATTTCCTAGGCCATGGAAGGTTAATTATCACAAAGCTTCCATCTCTTCCTCCACCACTGCCTTATACCTCATGGTTTTAGATAAGGAAGCATAGAATGGAAAAGGAAAATGAAAGCTAAAATTAGGAGGTGATATATGTATAATGATGGCCGATTAGGATTGTTGTACAGCAGAAAACAACACATTTTCCACCAATTAAAAATAAATTTGAAGAAATACAATAAGGATGAAGTGATTGCTGTTAATGCATCCTCCAACACTGAAAAGCAAGAAAATGCTAGCTATTTAGCAATTAGTAATGCTGTCCCCTTAATTAAAAGTGTAGCACATTTAGGAGAAACTTGACAAATTAATTTCCAACTTGGTTGAAATGTTTACCAACCCTAGAAGTAAGAACTGCTGGGGCAAACCTAATACAGTCAGCCCTTTATATCCTTGAGTGTCACATCTATGGATTCAACCAACCATAGATAGAAAATATTCAGAGAAAAGTTTTAGAAATTTCCAAAAAGAAAAACTTGAATTTGCCATGCTCAGGCAACTATTTGCATAGCATTTACATTGTGTTTGCAACTGCTTACATAGCATTTACATTGAATTTACAGCTATTTATGTAGTATGTACACAGTAATAAGTAGTATAAGTAGTCTAGGGATGATTTAAAGTATTTGGAGAATGTGGGTAGGCTACACGCAAATACTACACCATTGTCTATAAGGGATTGAATATCCTCAGATTTTGTGATGGGTGGGGCGGATCCCAGAACCAATCCCTTTCAGACCAAGGGACAACTGAACTAGGGAGACATGTAAACACTCTCTATGCCTGTTATTAGAGCATCTGTAACCTTATATCACTTAGGACAGCAGCTCTCAAAGGCATGGTCCACAGACCTTTTAGGAGTCCTTAAGGTCCTATCAGAGGGAACATCAGGTCCCTATTTTATAATTATAGGAAGCTGCTCTTTGCCTTTCCATTGAGCTGACATTGTGACCTCAGGGTGGCCATAGCTGCAGCAGTTTGAAGCAGGATTTCAGGCTTCCGACAGGGACTGAACCCAGGGTGTGGAGGTGAAAGCACCAAATCCTAACAATTAGACCACAGGGGCTGGTGACTATATGGCCCTGGCTCTTGTCTGCTTCAAAGAAAGGAATTTCAGCAAAGAGATGGAAAGTAGTGAAACAAGTAAATTATTTATTAAAAAATACATGTGGATAAACACCTGGGTGGGCTCAGAAAAAATGTCACAAGCTTTTGAGGTGAATTAGACCACTTACATGGGGACAGTTGTTCTGGGTTTCTTCCAGCGGATTGTCTTGCTTTGTCTGGCTTTGGGTCCATATTTCTTCTGGGCCCTCTGCTGTGTGCTCATGTATTTTTAGCCAAGATGGATTTCAGTGTGAGCATCTCTGGGAAGTAGCAAAACTTATTATGGTCTGGCACCCACTCCCTGAGGTACCTTTCTGCACATGTGCAGTTTGTTGGGGGGGGGGGTGTCTCCTCGACCTTAAGAATGAGAAATAGGTGGCCTCCTTATCTTTTATGCAAGCAGGACTCAGCCCCTCTCTGCTCCTAGCATTATTGTTATCTTGAAGTGCCCACAGGAGATGAAATCCAGCTGCTTATCCTGTACCTGTTGCTTATCTTTATTTTGAAAGTATAAATAGGAGGCTAGTTGTAAATGTCTAACCTGGGGTCCATCTATCTCCTGCCTTAATTGCACCTACAGTGCAAAGCAGTATGAGTTAGTGAGTACAGCTTCTGGTTCTGCAGCCTGAATCAGCCACTTGTTCCTCTGAACCTCATAGTTGGGGTACAGAGGTTGTTTCACTTTGGGGTGTCCTTGATGAATTAGTGTAAAGTATTCATATTGTTAACTGTAAATCCTTAAGTTCACTCCTTTGTTTAGTATTTCATATGACAAAATATACAAGTCCTTCTTTTCTGTATCAAAGTACAGTGTCTGTCTCGAGCAAAACCACTTTTGTGATTCTTTGAGCTATGAGGTGAACTAGCTGGAGAATGTAGTCACTGGAGAATGATAAATCATCCACTCACTCAGGTGATTTTCACGAGCTCCAAGCTCTTCAGGGTCTAGACTGGGGACAGGGGCACTCGGTGCCATCCAGCAGCCCCTCTGAGGATGGCGGTGCCCAGCCGGCCTCCAGAGACTCAGACCACTAAATGGGGAGGGACACCAATTTAGTGGTCTCAAGCTGCTCTTCCACAGACTCTAGAACAGAAAATGGAAAGAGGCTGACAGAAAAGGATGCTTCTAAAAGTAAAACAAAAGAATTTAAAAAGCAAAATTTCAGGAGACAGCCTCTTATAGATTAAGAAAAACAGAGAAAAAATGGTTTCCTGGCCATTTTCCAGCTCTTATCACACATCCCAACTCTGTGCCATACACAAGCTTAAACAACACACTGGTTTATCAAATCATGAGTCAGAAAACACAAAATGCATGTTTTGGTGCTGGCTTTAAATATTTTAGGATGGTGGAAAAAACTCTAGTTTACAGTTTATTAGCTTAGAAAATTCTGATAACTTTTCCTGATGCAAACTAAAAAGTAACATGCTGCTAATTATCATGAGGGAATTAGCTTATGGACTGATCAATAATACATATAAAATGAGATCTCTACTACCAAGAAAACAGGTGTCTGCTTGATAGAAAGGCAAAATTAGACAGTGTAACACTTGTAATTTCACAGTCTGCGATTCTTCATAAAACTTTTAAAGACCAATTATGTCCTATCAATGTTAGATCCAAGCCAACTAAGTGATTTATGTGCAAATACCCTCACACATGAGGTAATTGTTGATTCAGTAACTTACCTTTATTAAATATGAACTCAAGAGATTATATTGGGAAGCAATTTACACTTGTGACTTTATGCTTTTTAATTCACCTTCACTTTCTGTTTTAAAATAAACCCTTTAAATAACTAGAGGACAAGAGATATTGCTTGTATTTTAGAAGGAAATTAAACACAGTAGTTTAGTGCAGAGATTCAGATATGTCATAAAATTTAGTTGATATTCTCTTTAATACAATTTTTCAAAGTAAGAGGTTTCAATGGTGCTGTGCTGAAAAGAAAATTTCACCCCCTAAGAGCTGGCTTCATTTATTTATTACACTAACATCCCCACATTATCCCCTATTGAACTTAAGACATGGAGCTGGGCACAGATGATAAAAAGCAACCTCTGGTCCCGAGGAGCACACAGTCTCAGGGCAGAAACTGACATGTGAGCAGATGAGCAGATCATTATTTAAATGAGATTTAAAAGAGCTGTGGCAGAAATAGGCAACAGACAGACACTAACTCAGCCTAAGGATAACAGGCAAGTATCCTGGAGTCAGGAACACTTGCTATGAGCCTTAATGACTGAGCAGGAATTATATAGAGTCCAGCAGATGGGACTGGGTCAGTAGAGACAAAGAGGGAATAAAACCACCTCCTGTGTGCAACAAGCTGCTAGGTGGTGGAGCATTTTCCTGACAGCTACAGATCTAGATTTGAGTTGAGTAATAGCTGAAGTGCCAGAAAATAGAAAAAGATATTTAAAACTAATTTGTTTTAATAGAACTTTTTTTTTTCTGAAAAACCCCTCTGTATCACCCAATCCACTAAAAACAGTATTTGGAGTCAGTTTAACACTTTCCCCAATTTTTCTTTGCTTTTTTTTTTTTTTTTTCCCACTGTATCCTGGGTGGTTCTATATTTAAATGTTTAGTCTGTGAGAATCTTAAGTATTCTTTTGCTATGCTTCTTAATAGTCTTAGACTAAACACTGCAAAAGAAAAATCCCTTGGAAATAATATTAAATCTCTAGAAGAATTGTAAAAATAGCCACATGCAGCCTAACCCAGCAGTAGCATCACTAAATTTTTATTGTCCCCCAGCTGCATGTCATCCTGAGCTGTAAGTGAGCTGAAGTATATCTGCAAAACCCACCCTGTAGAGAGAATCAGATTACCAAGAATGATCTGGAGCAGACTGCAGCAATAATAAACTCATCTGCCACCACTCTAGAATACCTAGATGTAAAGAGAAACCCAAAGCTTCACATAATAACTGGACTCAATAATCCTACCATGAAAAATAGTGATAATGGGTTATACAACCAGCTTATGAATAAATATATAAATAGAATAAATGAAATTAACTGTATGTCTTCCTATCATCTGTATTCCCAATAACCAGTGAAAGAAGTAAACCCTATCACTATTCAGTATTTACTTCATTAGAGTGTAAAGCACAATATTAAGAAAAAATGTAGACATAGAATATAAGGCAAATATGCTTTGCAAAACCTCAGAATGCTTTCAATTTCTTCAGCCCCTTTGCTGAAAATACATGAAGCAAACTGAATTATCTTAATTTTTCAGGTGCAACTCATATATCAGAATATATTATAAGAAAGAAAAGCTTAAAGATATTTTAAAAAATTAATTCTCTCTTTGTACTAAAATGTAATTCCCAGCTAAATGTGAACCCAGCAAGTTAATGCTTGCATTTCACATTGCATTTTCATCAATTAAACGTATCAACTCTTCAATGATCCAGTCTAAATTGCTAAAGTGAAAATAGGTTGTTAAGGGTCACAGAGACAGAGCCTTAGATATAAAAATGCAAAAACAATTTCATTTTGCTTATTCAGCATTCGCCAAAAAAAAAAAAAAAAATCATCCTCTCCTCTACCAGACATTGAGCAAGTTTCTGGGAATGGAAAATACTACATGAAACTACATGAAACATGTTGTAAGAGAAATATGGATGAATAACTGGGAGGAGTGGAGACATCTTCACAGATGAAGGCTCTTCAACAGAGGCACCCAGACGTGGCAGACACAGGAGTGGGGGTGGGGGAGGTCCTGTCTAGTCTGAAGCCACCAGGACAGGATGGCATGAGTGAAGACGGCAGGAGATGCGGGAGCAGTCAGGACGACCTGGTGGGAATAATCATGGGCGGCACTGAACGTAAGCAGGAAACAAGGAGCAGGAAGGACACTCTGGAGCCTTGTGATAACCTGACACACACACGGTGGAGACATGGCTCCGGGTCCATCTGTGCAAGTCAGATCTGCAGGAGGAGGAGAGATGAGGGGCACATCAAAGGCAGAGTAATCAAGGACTGACAGCTGACAGCGTGCAGAGAAGATGACAGACTTACTAACATAGAAGCTGGGTTAATGCTGTTTAATAGAGAAGGGAACCCAGAAAAGTAGGCTTACAGTGAAAGACAATGAGCTTGGTAACAACTTTCCACGGTGAGTATGCCATGCCCATAGGACCTCCACACAGAAGTACTCAGTGTATTGCTACTGAACTCAGGTTCAGCTGCGCGCCACTCAAAAGCCAATGCTTGAGAGGCAAATGTTGGTAGAAAGGAAAGTTGCTTTAATCAGAAAACCTGACCATCTTGGGAGAAGGCGGACTCCTGTCCCTAAAACCAACTCAGATGAGTCTGCTAGGCCATGACAGCTTTTAAAGGGAAAGGGGGGAAGGAACTCAGTGAATCACTGAGGCAGGAGGCCAAGCCCTGCATCATTTTACATTACGCGAGACTGACTGACTCCTCATGATCTTTCTTCAGATGTTGTCTTGTCCTCAAGGTCTGCCCACAAGATAGCTAAGGGGGCTGCTCTGGGTAGATACCTAGTCATTCTTAAACTACTTAATTCCTCTTGTAATCTAAGTAAAAAATCAACAGGTTAGGCAAGGTACGTGTACATTTAGTAGAGCATAAGTCAGGAGTTAGGTCAAACATTACCTACTGATCTCATTTTTATGATAAAAGTTTTCAGGGGGAACAGAAATAAACCAATGGGGAAAGGACAAAAGAGCTGCTTACAAATTCTCACTTGTCAAGACATCATTCCCTTTCTATGGGACTACAGACAAAGGTCCATCTTCGGTAGCTTCTTCATGCTAACACAGTGTTGTATTCTCAAGCAGAAGATGTTGACATGGGTCTGTAGCATCTCTTTGCTGACAATTTCAGTTGCCTGCTTACATACATGGGCAAAGTAAGCTACAATTATTCTGATGCTCACAAAGATGCAGACTATTATGAGCAATAATGTTGATTCCATTCTCTTGAGGCCAGTTCTTAGGATTGTGCTAGCCATAGATGGAGTAGCTCATGTCATAGCTGCAGTCTGGTCATCATATAGTTAGCTTTCTTCCCCTGGTGGCTTACACTATCTGTAAGACAACTCAGTAATGTATACCAGTTACTGAAACTCTTACTCTATTGTCCTAATCCTTAACCACTTGAATCCACTCTTTTGTGACTCAGGGAGGCCTAAAAGACCAGCTTTTCTACAGACAAGAGGCAAGGGACATAGAAGGACCTTTGTACTTGTGGGGGGGCACTCAGGGTTCTGCTCTGTTTCAGTATGATTTAGGGCTAGGACTGCAGAGGAGAGGAACTGAATATAAGTGATGGTCAGATGTGTGAGAAGCTGGGATCTTTGCTTCTCTCGCCTCAACCCCAGTGCCTTGCACACTGTCTGGAATGTAGTAGGCACTCAGTGAACTTGTACTATTCGATAGCAGTTCTGAAAGAATGAGCCTAAAAGGAAAAGTAGGCATTAAAAATAGAATCTTATAATTAAGCTGGGGCACAACTAATATTTAAGGGTAGACAAAAGACACAAAAATAAGAAAAATATTAGAGAAAAGAGAGAAACACAGGAAAGATGCCTTAGAAGCCACAAGACAACACAATAAGGTGCTGGTAGCAAATTACAAAGAAGGAAGCCAACACCAAAATGAAAATTAAGTAATTTCTAGAGCATATTTAACCTTTGTGGGCAGATCATCTTCTTTAGACCCACTTTAGGGAAGCAAAATTTTAATCTAATAATTAGCAGTTATATTTGCAAATTTCAAAAAAACAATCTATGTGTTTAATACTATAATCATGCAAAGATAGCTTCATTCAATCTCACTTATTTAATAAGGCAAGTGGGACCAAGAGACTTGTAACAGTCTGGAATTGCAACAAAATTCTAAATTCTTCTTTTCAACAATTTGTCATACATCTCTTCATTACATCACATTTCAATGACAACAGTCTTTTGTCCTGAGCTCTTTGTAGAAACTGATCAGAGAGCCAATCCCACCCTACTCCCTCTCAACTTTAATACCCCAATGGCTTCCTGTCACCTCCTCTTCTGGAGACAGAGTTGAGATACTAAATTCTCATATCTATTTCTCATCCTCATTTTCTATCTGGAAATACTTCTCCAAAGTGCAATATCTTTAGCCAGAAACTAAACTTAATCAAATAAATATACAGAGAAAGAAAAAGACACTTAGCAAGTGTGTCCAAGGAATTTTAACTCCAAGAATCATAGAAACCATAGTTTGAAATCCTTGACAATCATCTAATCTCAAAGATTCCAAGCCTTACAGCTTATCAGAATCACCTGGGAATTATTTATAAATCAGTGTTTCTCAACTTTTCCTACAACACTTGCATCAGAAAAGGGATCTACTCACAGTGATACCACCTGTCATGGGGGCTCTGATCTCTGGAGTGCTGAAGGGGTCAGTTGGGTATCTCAAGTCACACCAGTATCCCTGTGCAGTGAAAGGTCATCTCCACAACCTGGGTTGCTCAAACACTGAGCTTTCCAAAGAAAGAACTAGCCCTTGGCTTGTTCTTGGGTGGTGTTTTAGCAAGGACATTATACCAGGAGCAGAGTTAAGAAGTTGCTGGGATGACCTCCAACTGCCAGAACATCAAGAGCCCCTTTATTAAAGCCCATGAAGGAGGGATGAAGGCCAGTGTTGGAGCTGGCCAGAGGAAGGTTCAATCTAAGAGTGAATGCTTATATTGAGAAGAATGTGAGTTCTAATTCTTAATGTGTCCTAAAGGTGTTTTTACTGTATGTATGCTTCACTATATGGCCAGACATTATGTTATTAAAGTTTAGGCTCAAGGACAAAAAAATATCTCTGAGCCCTTGAAATTTCCTGCCTGATAAGAGTGTGGCTTTGTGCCATAGTGTATCAGTCTGCTGTCTGTGAGGCAGAGACTAAATGCTAAGTTCAGTGTCTCAGGTGCTGAATGCCTGACTGACAGCCAGTCAAAACCCTGGACACCAAGGCTTGGGGGACCTGACCTGACTGGCAGTTAACTTACTTAACTTTTGTGAACATTGTCACTCATCACTGTTGAGAGTGCATCCCATCTAACTCTGTAGAGAGAATGCTGACACTTGGCTTCTCCTGGACGTTTTTTGTTTTGTTTTGTTTTTTTAATGGTAATATATTTATGGGTAAAGTAAAACTACAAGTGAGCAATAGCATAAAGTATTTGAAGATTATAGTCAAAAGCTCAATTGGTTTTGTCAATTATCTCTAAGCTTTCATTGAATTCTGTTTTTAATCTTCCTTTTCCTTTTTTAAAATTAATTTATTTATTTTAATTGGAGGCTAATTACTTTACAATATTGTAGTGGTTTTTGCCATACATTGACATGAATCAGCCATGGGTGTACATGTGGTCCCCATCCCGAACCACCTTCCCACCTCCCTCCCCATCCCATCCCTGGGATGCACCAGCCCTGAGCACCGTGTCTCATGCATAAAACCTGGACTGGACTTTTCCCTGCATGACTTTTTCATTTGCTGATATCAGTCTGTTTCCTAACACAATAAGCTGTAATCATAGTGTCACAACTTCCCTGAACCCTGTGAGTCCTAGTGATCATGAGTCTGAAGGTGTCCCAGGGATACCTCACATTACTGAACTCAGGTTCGACTGCTTGACACTTGAAAGCCAGTACTTAAGAGATAAGTGCTGAAAGAAAGGAAAGACTGCAGGCAGCCTATGTGGGCAAGATAACATCTAAAGAAAGATCCCAAGGATCAGCAAGTCTGCATGCTGATTCTTCATCATTTTCCACTGCATGCAGACTTGCTAATCCTTGTGATCTTTTGTTAAATGTTTTCTTGCCCACATAGGCTGCCTGTAGAATGGCTTAAGAGGAAGCTGGGAGGGGAAAATATCTAATCATTCATTAACCATTTATTCTTGTTTCCTACTTCTTGAAGAAAAAAATCAACATGCTAGGCAAGGTAAAACCAAGGTCTTGGAAAATAAATAGAAGCTAGTGCTAAAGGTTGGGATTTACAGCAGAACCAAGCTCTTGGGCCAAGGGGCTGTTTGCACTAACAGAAGCCCATTCATGGCATACCTCATGACAATCACTGGGATGTTCTGACTGCAGTTATGGGGATCTCCCAAAGCTCACTGGATGAGAATTTCTACCCATAAATCTTTATATTTTACACACTCTCTGGGTTAATCTGAAACAGCCACTGAGCCATTAGTTTTAGCACAGGCTTTTAGGAGATTCTGATCCAGCCAAATGGACATGTAACAACAGACTAGTTTAAAATTGGCAAAGGGGTACATCAAAGCTGTATATTGACACCCTGCTTATTTAACTTATATGCAGAGTACATCATGCAAGATGCCAGGCTGGATGAAGTACAAGCTGGAATCAAGATTGCCAGGAGAAATATCAATAACCTCAGATACACAGATGACACCACCCTTATGGCAGAAACTGAAGAAGAGCCTCTTGAAGAAAGGGAAAGAGGAGAGTGGAAAAGTTGGCTTAAAACTCAACGTTCAAAAAACTAAGATAATGGCATCCGGTCCCATCACTTCATGGCAAATAGATGGGGAAACAATAGAAATAGTGACAGATTTTATTTTCTTGGGTTCCAAAGTCACTGCAGATGATGACTGTAGCCATGAAAGTAAAAGAGCCTTGGTCCTTGTAAGAAAAACTATGGTCAACATCGACAGCATATTAAAAAGCAGAGACATTGCTTTGCCAACAAAGATCCATCTAGTCAAAGCCATGGTTTTTTCCAATAGTCATGCATGGATGAGAACTGGACCATAAATAAAGCTGACCACTGAAGAATTGATGCTTTTGAACTATGGTGTTGGAGAAGACTCTGCAAGGAGATCCAACCAGTCCATCCTAAAGGAAATCAGTCCTGAGTGATTTTGGCCACCTGATGTGAAGAACCAACTCATTTGAAAATACCCTGATGCTGGGAAAGATTGAAGGTGGCAGGAGAAGGGGACAACAGAGGATGAGATAGTTGGATGGTATCACCGACTCGATGGACATAAGTTTGAGTAAGCTCCTGGAGTTGGTGATGGACAGGGAAACCTGGTGTGCTGCAGTCCATGGGGTCACAAAGAGTCAGACATGACTGAGTGACTGAACTGACTGATCTAGGCAACCAGCCATATGCTGCTTAAAATAACTTTTAAAAAACTCCTGTCATTTGACATGTACATCTCTAGAGATAAGTTCACAGTCTCCTGAGAAAACTGGCTTCAATATTTAAGTGGTTCATATTGTTGGGAAATTTTCCCTTATGTGGGTAAAATATCTCCACATGACTTTTTAAAATTTTTATTTTTAGTTGCAATCAATTTTTACTCTTAGATGCAAGCCACTGAGACTAGTCAGAGTAAATCTCCATGTGCTTTCCACATGATGGCCCAAACACTTGCAGTTTTGTTTGTTTGTTTCTCCTAAGTCTTTTCTCATCTTATCATCCAGAGTCTCTTTAGTAGCTCTCAGTCAGGTGGATGAAAAGGAGCTCACCAGCAACCAACTGCATCAAGACCCTCAGACAATAAGCATAATCCATGAGGATGGAATATATCTGTTGCTTATGGAAAGAGGTTTAATTTTCAAGTATTACAATATTTTCTTAATGTTTTATTAATATCATATCAAATAGAAAAAATTTAAAAAGAAAAAAATACACTATAAGAACATTATATATATATATACATATATATATATATATATATATATATATATACACACTGGACAGCACAAAAATGTACAAATTTAAGGAAAGATAAATGATGTTGTTGTTCATTTGGTTGGTTGCATGGAAATCCACTTACAGAGTCCATTAAAAAATAAAATAAACTCTGGGAAATGATATCAGGCAAGCGGATGGGGGAGAGGGTATATTTCCAAGAGAGGAGAAATGCTTTTCTGACTTGGGCACCCTGGAGAAAGTGCTAAGCCAAGAGGTATGGCACCTCTGAGTTCTCCTTCCTGGCTGCCTGGCTGCAGAGAAGATGCATCTTGTCTGCTTTCTCCCATGTGACAGGACCATATTTCTGTGGAAGGTGGCCTGTGGTTGTCCAGCTCTTCCAGCAAATGGCAGCTAATTCTGCCTACATCTGCAGCAAAGCATTAGAGTGCATACAGCTCACACCACCCAGGTCCTCCAATGGAGCCTCCATCAGTAGTTAAGTTGATGTTCTCCTCAAGGTTCTGACTCCTGTATTTCTCTTCATATATCTGAGTTTTGTATGACTAAACAATTAATCTTTTTTAAGATTGTGAGTACAACACAAATATTAATTGATCTTCTGAAGTCCAACCCAGCTCCAACCCCATCCTCTCTAAGTTGTCTGGACCCCTCTAGACTAGACAAAAGAAACATTTATCTAGTCTTCTCCATTCTATTATCCCCTCAATATCTTTGCACTATTAGTTGAAGAAGACGTTCTTATCTCTCCTTGCTATTCTCTGGGACTCTGCATTCACTTGGGTATATCTTTCCCTTTCTCTCTTGCCTGTTTCTTCCTTCTTTCCTCAGCTGTTTGTAAAGTCTCCTCAGATAACCATCTTTCCTTCTTGCATTTCTTTTTCTTGGGGATGGTTTTCGTCAACACCTCCTATACAGTGTTATGAACCTCCATCCATAGTCTTTCAGGCACCATGTCTATCAGATTTAATCCCTTGAATCTATTCATTACCTCCACTGCATAATCATAAGGGATTCCATTTAAATCATACCTGAATGGCCTAGTGGTTTTTGCTACTTTCTTCAATTTAAGCCTGAATTTTGCAATAAGCAGCTCATGATCTGAGACACAGCCAGCTCCAGGTCTTGTTTTTACTGACTCTATAGAGCTTCTCTATCTTTGGATGCAAAGAACATAACCAATCTGATTTCAGTATTGATCATCTGGAGATATCCCTGTGTAGAGTGGTCTCTTGGGTTGTTGGGAAAAGGTGTTAGCTATAACCAGCGTGTTCTCTCAACAAAGCTCTGTTAGCCTTTGCCCTGCTTCATTTTGTACTCTAAGGCCAAACTTGTCTTTTACTCCAGGTATATCTTGACTTCCTGCTTTTGGATTTCAATCTCCTATGCTGAAAAGAACATCTTTTCTTGGTCTTCATTCTAGAATGTGTTATAAGTCTTCATCGAACCAGTCAACTTCAGCTTCTTTGCTATTTATGATTGAGGCATAGTCTTGGATTACTGTGATATTGAATGGTTTGCCTTGGAAATGAACCAAGATTATACCGTAGTTTTTGAGGTGGACCCAGGTACTACACTTCAGACTCTTTTGTTGACAATGACCATTTCTTCTAGGGGATTCTTGCTTTCAGTAGTAGATATAATGATCACCTGAATTAAATTCTCTCATTCACATCCAGACTTAAATTCAGACTTAAATTGAAGAAAGTAGGGAAAACCACTAGACCATTTATGTATGACCTATATCAAATCCCTTACAGTTACACAGTGGAAGTGACAAATAGATTCAAGGGAATAGATCTGATAGACAGAGTACCTGAAGAACTATGGATGGAGGTTCATGATGTTGTACAGGAGACAGGAATCAAGACCATCCCCAAGAAAAAGAAATGCAAAAAAGCAAAAAGGTTGTCTGAGGAGGCCTTATAAAGAATTGAGAAAAGAAGAGAAGTGAAAGGCAAAGGAGAAAAGGAAAGAAATACCCATTTGAATGCAGAGTTCCAAAGAATAGCAAGGAGAGATAAGAAAGACTTCCTCAGTGATAGATGCAAAGAAATAAAGGAAAATTATAGAATGGGAAAGACTAGAGATCTCTTCCAGAAAATTAGAGATACCAAGGGAGTATTTCATGCAAAGATGAGCAAAATAAAGGACAGAAATTCTATGGACCTAACAGAAACAGAAGATGTTAAGAAGAGGTGGCAATAATACTCAGAAGACCTATACAAAATAAATCTTCATGACCCAGATAACCACGATGGTGTGATCACTCACCTAAAGCCAGACATCCTGGAATGTGAAGTCAAGTGGGCCTTAGGAAGCATCACTACCCACAAAGCTAATGGAGATGATGGAATCCCAGTTGAGTTTTTTCAAATCTTAAAAGACGATGCTGTGAAAGTGCTGCACTCAATATGTCAACAAATTTGGAAAACTCAGCAGTGGCCACAAGACTGGAAAAGGTCATTTTTCATTCCAATCCCAAAAAAAGGCAATACCAAAGAGTGTTCAAACTACTGCACAATTGCACTCATCTCACATGCTAGCAAAGTAATGCTCAAAATTTTCCAAGCCAGGTTTCAATAGCATATGAACCATGAACTTCCAGTTGTTCAAGCTGGATTTATATAAGGCAGAGGAACCAGAGATCAAATTGCCAACATCTGTTGGATCATCAAAAAAGCACAAGAGTACCAGAAAACCATCAACTTCTGCTTTATCAACAATGCCAAAGCCTTTGACTGTGTGGATCACAACAAACCATGGAAAATTCTTCAAGAGATGGGAATACTAGACCACCTTACCTGACTCATGAGACATCTGTATGCAGGTCAGGAAGCAACAGTTAGAACTGGACATGGAACAACAGACTGGCTCCAAATTGGGAAAGGAGTATATCAAGGCTGTATATTGTCACCCTGATTATTTAACTTATATGCAGAGTACATCATGCAAAAAATGCCAGGCTGGATGAAGCGCAAGCTGGAATCAAGATTGCCGGGAGAAATATCAATAACCTCAGATATGCAGATGAAACCACCCTTATGGCAGAAAGTGAAGAGGAACTAAAGAGCCTCTTGATGAAAGTGAAAGAGGAGAGTGGAAAAGTTGCCTTAAAACTTAACATTCAGAAAACTAAGATCATGGCATCTGGTCCGATCACTTCATGGCAAATAGATGGGGAAATAATGGGAACAGTGACAGACTTTATTTTGGGGGGCTCCAGAGTCACTGCAGATGATGACTTGCTCCTTGTAAGAACAGTTATGACCAACCTAGACAGCATATTAAAAAGCAGAGATATTACTTTGCCAACAAAGGTCTGTCTAGTCAAAGATATGGTTTTTTCCAGTAGTCATGTATGGATGTGAGAGTTGGACCATGAAGAAAGCTGAGAACCAAAGAATTGAGGCTTTTGAACTGTAGTGTTGGAGAAGATTCTTGAGAGTCCCTTGGACTGCAAGGAGATCCAACCAGTCCATCCTAAAGAAAATCAGTCCTGAATATTCATTGGAAGGACTGAGGCTGAAACTGAAATTCTAATACTTTGGCCATCTGATGTGAAGAGCTGACTCATCTGTAAAGACCCTGATGCTGGGAAAGATTGAAGGTGGGAGGAGAAGGGGCCGACAGAGGATGAGATGGTTGGATGGCATCACCAACCCAATGGACGTGAGTTTTAGTAAACTATAAGAGTTGGCAATGGACAGGGAGGCCTGGCGTGCTGCAGTCCATGGGGTCACAAAGAATCAGACACGACTGAGCAACTGAACTGAACTGATTCACATCCAGTTTAGTTCACTTACCACATCAGTGTTCTCTCTTGCCATCTTCTGCTTGACCACATTCAATTTACCTTCATACATGAACCTGACATTCCAGGTTCCTAGGCAGTATTGTTCTTTACAGCATCAGACTTTACTTTCACCACTGGTCACATCCATAGCTGAGTGTTGTTCCTGTCGTGGCTGAGCCACTTCTTATTGGACCTATTAGTAATTGTCTTCTGTTTTTACACAGTAGCATATTGGACATCTTCCAACCTAGGGGGCTCATTTTTTGGCATTATGTTTTTTGCCTTTTCATGGCATCCATGGAGTTCTCCAGGCAAGAATACTGGAGTGGGTTGCCATTTCCTTCTGAGAGGGTAACAGGCAAGAAGGACAGGGGTCTCCAAATGGAGGAAACAGGCTGCAAGTGCCAGACATTTTTATCTCTCTTAAGTGGCAGGAGGAAACACACTGGCGATATTTTTTTCCTTTTCTATACAAATTTAAAAGGAAGTTTCTCTTAAAATGCTGTGCTGCTATGACACCTGGTTTCACCTGAAGCTAACTATTCTCAAACCTTGAGTTAACCAATACATCTTTTCTTATGGAAATGTTTGTCTTAAGCTATGTTAATGTGCTATGCATTTGCCCCAAACTCTGTCTTCAAGTGGGTTCCGCCAAATGGCTCAGAGCCTGCTTGACAAACCAGTATGTTATACTCAGATATTGTTCCCCTAATCTATGTAAATGGAACTATTTGTATGGTAATCTGCCCTTCTACAAGATTCAAGTCAATCATTTTATGGCCTGGGATGAATTATCTGGTGCCATTCTGAGTTTTAAGACATTCCTTTCTTTTCATTAACAGACTGCTAGTGACTATATAACATCCAGCCGAAGACTAGGAGGGGGGTACTCTTTTTACCCCCTTCTGATGCCTATGTCAGAAGCTTTCTTTATCTCCTTTATACTTTAATAAAACTTTTTTATACAAAAGCTCTGAGCCATCCAGCCTCGTCTCTGGCCCCAGAGTGAATTCGTCTCCTCCAGAGACCAAGAATCCCTATGTCTTACTGTTCAGCAACAACCTTTCACTTCTCCAGTGAACCAAGTTTTGCTAGAACTCTTCACTATGACCTATCTGTCTTGGGTGGTCCTGAAGAGCATGTCTCATAGCTTCATCAAGTTACAGAAACCCCTCTGCCACGACAAGGTTGTGATCCATGAAGGAGCTTCCTTAGTGCTATCTATAATGTGACTCACAAACCATTTCAGTTGTGGAAGGATTGTTTGGCCACAAGAATGCCATTAATTGCACAGTCAACAAATAACTAGCCTCTCCTTTTTTCCAGTTTGATCCATAGCAGCATATGAAACTTATTACTGTGAATTCCTGCCACTTGACAGGGTTGTTCTGCCACTGTGAGTCAGGAGCCAGTGTGCCCCTGAAACTTCTGTCCATTTCACTTACAATTACTTTCCTTTCAGTTCGCCACACACCAGGGCCCTGGCATCCTTGTATCATCCTTTCTCATTGCGCTATTGGCCAAGCATCATGGAATTGTGATAAGCTTGGCATGAATACCAATGGAAGGTCTCTGCATCCATCTCCCTTTACTAAAGACCATTTAATATGAAATAAAGCAAGCAGGTATGGTAATGAACCCTTTCCTAAAGTGAAAAGAATATTGGCTTCCAGGAGGTCCAAATGTCACACCAATACAATAAATAGAGTGAATTTTGCTTTGTTGACCTTTGCATTCCTTAAAGGCCGAGCTCTCTTCTCTGCTATAAAATCTGGTAGAAAATTGCCTCTTGGAGCCAACTATAAATGTTTCTGTGTGATGTGGAGCCCTAGGAGGGAAGTGTTAAATAATACCAAATTTCTTATTCCTCCTAACATGTTCCTAATACTTTTGTTTTGCTCAGGAGGGCAAATGGGTTAGAACCTTCCAGCTGAACTGGAAAGTCCTCAGGATGTGGTATATAATTTAATACCTCCAGTACAGCTGACCAACAGGGGCACTCACAGGGACTTGGGGTTAAATAAGTTGGTGGAGTCAGAAACTTCAGTATATGGGTGTAAGGGAGACATTCAAGGTTGACCTGCAGGCTGAGGGTGATATAGGCCAGAGGCTCCCAGAATGCAGTCCATTGGCCACCAGGCAGCTAGCATAATCAGACGCCTCTGTGAGGGAGGACAAAGACTTCCTGGAGTTCAGACCCTGGCAGGGACAGGCGAGTCAGCAGTGTTGCCCCTCTCACCCTGATCTCTTCAAAGAGTTAGTGCCAGCTAGAAACACCAACACCGTTTACACAGCAGTGCTTCTCAAACTTTTAATGTCTATCAGAATTTTGTTGCAATGCAATTCTGATGTGGGCGATCAGAGATAGGGCCTAAGAACCTGCATTTTGAATAAGCTGCTGATGCCGCTGCCACGCTCTGAACAGCACTGTGAGCCGGACACTGCTTTAGGCTTTCCACAGACGTTCACTCATTAAACCCTCACTGTAGGCAAAGTCCTTACGGCCTATCTCATCTCAGAGGGCTCACAGAGGTTACAAGTGTGCGCACGCTCCCATCATTAGTTAACGACAAAGCAAGGTTTGCACCCCGGCACATGGACCCCGCATCTGTGCTGCGGTAACCACTAGGCTCTGTTCTGCTTGTCCAGGCTCTGGGTGAACCTGCATCTCAGCATCTCTGCAGAGACCCCCAGTGCTGAGCTAATCACTGCTGGGCAGTCATCCCCGAGGTCCCGCGGAAACCACACGAAGAGAAAGCGACTCTGGCCGGTCAGGCTGTGGCATCAGGGTCACGTGGCCCACCCTGTGTCGGCTGCAGCTTCCCTGATGTGTTTGTCTGCTCTCTTCTCTGGCGTATATCTGCTGTGTCGTCGCCATCTGCATCCAGCCCTGAGAACTGAAACACACAGCGGATTAAGACAACCAAGGGTGCACACGCATTAGCGCGAATGTTTTCCCCCACAAGAGAATCAGGCTGCCTTTCTCCGCAAGACTTCCTATCTCACCAGCCTTTGTGTTTGTACAGTTCTGTTTGTGTTTGTGAGGCAGAAAAATGCTGGCATCTCCCGTGGATGAGAATAAGTGCAAAAACCCTGACTTAAAAAGGCCTCTGAGCCTGCGGCCTGGCCTTTCCAGGCAGTTAAAGATTTGGATTCTATCGAATCACGATCTACAGGATAGGAGGCATGCCAATGGGCCAGGGGACACCGGGCTGCCCCGCTGCCCAAGGCCACGTCCCCGGGCAGGCCTGCGCCTGGCGGAGTGCCTCAGCCAGAGGGGTGCAGGGCAGAGGGAACAGTGATGCGACCCAGGGTACCCAACCGGGAGAGCAGAGAATGAAAAGCGTGTTTCCTTAGAAACAAGGGGAAGCAAACGCTGCTCTCCTCCCACCCACCTCACTTGAGAACGCTTTCCCTCTTTAACATTTATTGAATTTTTTTTTTTCTGATAAATTTCCATCTCAGGCACAAAGTAATAATATGTAGAATACGCAGGAAGCTTCAGGGTAAAAAGTGGCATGTGGGTTCATTCAGTGTTAACCACAGGGAAGTATGCAGTGACTCGCCTTTTTCTGTGGTGCTATCAATTGCATAAAAAAGACAAGCAACTTTCCTATAAGGATACATGTTTTAAAGGCACATTTGGATTTTGGAGGTGAACCATTATGTGTATATAGAACTTAGAGAACATCCAATTTACATCTCTGCTTAATGTTGATTAAAAGTGCTTTTTGCTTTTTATATTTGATTCTTTCAAGATAGGTGGATGTACATATACATGCAGTTTGGATAATACAAATATTTCCCAATTAGCTGAGAGTCTGAAATGCAACAAAAAAATTACTTGGTTTATTTGTCAATTCTGCTTAATTTTAATTCATTAGAATACAAGGATAGCAAATATTTAACTCACAAGTCAATTCAGATGTGCAGAGAAAATGTAATTTCCCAATTTGTCTACAATTAGCTTTGCTCTCAGTTTGCTCTCAAGCTGATTCAGTTCAGTTCAGTTCAGTTGCTCAGTCGTGTCCAATTCTTTGCAACCCCATGAACCGCAGCGCGCCCGGCCTCCCTGTCCGTCACCAACTCCCGGAGTCCACCCAAACCCATGTCCACTGAGTCGGTGATGCCATCCAACCATCTAATCCTCTGTCATCCCCTTCTCCTCCTGCCCTCAATCTTTCCCAGCATCAGGGTCTTTTCCAATGAGTCAGCTCTTGAATCAGGTGGCCAAAGTATTGGAGTTTCAGCTTCAACATCAGTCCTTCCAATGAACATCCAGGACTGATCTCTTTTAGGATGGATCTCCTTGCAGTCCAAGGGACTCTAAAGAGTCTTCTCCAACACCACAGTTCAAAAGCATCAATTCTTAAGTGCTCAGCTTTCTTTGTAGTCCAACTCTCACATCCATATATGACCACTGGAAAAGCCATAGCCTTGACTAGACGGACCTTTGTTGGCAAAGTAATGTCTCTGCTTTTTAATATGTTCTCTAGGTTGGTCATAACTTTCCTTCCAAGGAGTAAGCGTCTTTTAATTTCATGGTTGCAATCACCATCTGCAGTGATTTTGGAGCCCAGCAAAATAAAGTCAGCCACTGTTTCCACTGTTTCCCCATGTATTTGCTGTGAAGTGATGGGACCAGATGCCCTGATCTTAGTTTTCTGAATGTTGAGCTTTAAGTCAACTTTTTCACTCTCTTCCTTCACTTTCATCAAGAGGCTTTTTAGTTCCTCTTCACTTTCTGCCATAAGGGTGGTTTCATCTGCATATCTGAGGTTACTGATATTTCTCTTGGCAATCTTGATTCCAGCTTGTGCTTCCTCCAGCACAGCATGTCTCATGATGTATTCTGCATATAATTTAAATAAGCAGGGTGACAATATATAGCCTTGATGTACTCTTTTTCCTATTTGGAAACAGTCTGTTGTTCCATGTCCAGTTCTAACTGTTGCTTCCTGGCCTGCATACAGGTTTCTCAAGAGGCAGGTCAGGTGGTCTGGTATTCCCACCTCTTTCAGAATTTTCCACAGTTTATTGTGATCCACACAGTCAAATAAAGCAGAAATAGATGTTTTTCTGGAACTCTCTTGCTTTTTTGAATATCCAGGGGATGTTGGCAATTTGATCTCTGTTTCCTCTGCCTTTTCTAAAACCAGCTTGAACATCTGGAAGTTCACGGTTAACGTATTGCTGAAGCCTGGCTTGGACAATTTTGAGCATTACTTTACTAGCATGTGAGATGAGTGCAATTGTGCTGTAGTTTGAGCATTCTTTGGCACTGCCTTTCTTTGGGATTGGAGTGAAAACTGACATTTTCCAGTCCTATGACCACTGCTGAGATTTCCAAATTTGCTGGCATATTGAGTGCAGCACTTTCACAGCATCATCTTTCAGGATTTGAAATAGCTCAACTGGGATTCCATCACCTCCACTAGCTTTGTTCGTAGTGATGCTTCCTAAGGCCCACTTGATTTCACATTCCAGGATGTCTGGCTCTAGGTGAGTGATCACAGCATCGTGATAATCTGGGTGTGAAGATCTTTTTTGTACAGTTGTTCTTTGTATTCTTGCCACCTCTTCTAAATATCTTCTGCTTCTGTTAGGTCCCTACCATTTCTGTCCTTTATTGTGCCCATCTTTGTATGAAATGTTCCCTTGGTATCTCTAATTTTCTGGAAGATATCTCTAGTCTTTCCCATTCTACTCTTTTCCTCCCTTTCTTTGCACTGATCACTGAGGAAGGCTTTCTTATCTCTCCTTGCTATTCTTTGGAACTCTGCATTCAAATAGGTCTATCTTTCCTGTTCTCCTTTGCTTTTCACTTCCCTTCTTTTCGCAGCTATTTGTAAGGCCTCCTCAGACAGCCATTGTGCTTTTTTACATTTCTTTTTCTTGGGGATGGTCTTGATTCCTGTCTCCTGTACAATGTCACGAACCTCCATCCATAGTTCACCAGGCAGTCTGTCTATCAGATCTAGTCCCTTAAATCTATTTCTCACTTCCACTGTATAGTCATAAGGGATTTGATATAGGTCATACCTGAATGGTCTAGTGGTTTTCTCCACTTTCTTCGATTTCAGTCTGATTTTGGCAATAAGGAGTTCATAATCCAAGCCACAGTTTGAGTAGTTTGGACAATTTAACATTAATTCTCCCAATCTATGAACATAGTATAGCTTTCCATTTGTTTCTTTCTTTTTCTATTTCCTTTATCAGTGTTTTATAGTTTACAGATGGCAGATCTTTTGCCCCTTTGGTTAAGTTTATCCTAGATACTTTATTCTTTTTGATGAGATTTTAATAGGAATTTTTTCTTGCTTTGTATTTCTGATAGTTCACTATTAGTTTATAGAAAAGCAACAGACTTCTTTTATTATTTCACATATTAATTTTGTGTCCTGAAATGTTACTGATTACATTTATTAGTTGTAAAGTTTTTTGGTGAAGACTTTAGGGTTTTCTATACATAGTATCCTGTCGTCTGCAAACAGTGACAGTTTTACTTCCTTTCCAATTTTGATGACTTGTTTGTTTTTCTTGTCTGATTGCTCATATAACAGAGATTCTGGAGGTCTTGCTCTCCACTTCTGCCCTATGAGGACATGGTGAAGAGACAGTCATCTATGAACCAGGAAATGGGCCTTCATCACACACTAAATCTGCCAGTGCCTTAATCTTTGACTTCTCAGCCTCCAGAACTGAAAAATAAACTTCCTTTGTTTATATGCCAGCCAGTCTATGGCATTGTGTTAACATGTAGCAGAATATTCCATTGTGTATATGTACCACAACTTTTTTCTCCATTCATCTGTTGATGGACATCTAGTTCCATCCTGGAGATCTACATTCCTAACAAATTGTAAGTGCACAGTAGAGTAGCGTGATCTATAGGCACCATTTTCTACATCAGACCTCTGGAACGTTATAACAATGAAACACTGTGTCATTGGATAACATCACCTCCCTCCCAATTCCCCTACCTCTGCCAATCACTCTTGAATTCTCTGCTTATCTGAATTTTATTGCTTTAGATACCTTTTATAAATGGAATCAAGCAACTCCTAAGGACTAGCCAGACTCCTCAAGTTGAGTCTCTGTCAAAGCTGTGACTTTGGAAACTCCTCTGCTCCACATCCAGCCAGAGTGGATTGGATGCACTCATCAGATAGGCAGCACTCATCTGCTTTGTTTTAATTGCAGGCAACTTTCCTCCAATTCTATGAAACATCAGAACTAAGATCACAAGAGCAATAAAATTTTCAATTCACATTGCAGAATAACTTTTTTCTGAGACTTTGTCATCGTACTGGTTTTTCCAACAAAAACCACAGTAGCAAAGATATATGTAACTTTAAATAATCTAACATCTTAACCAAAAATTGAATCATTACAAGCTTCTGGTTTGCGTGAAAGAGCCAGTTCACATTAAACTGTTAAAGAGTGTAGCAGAGGCTGCTGGGGTCCATAATATCCATTTCTTCTTTTCTGGGCACCCAGGTAAAATTCATTTCAGTTCTTTTTCAATTGGGCTGAGACCATGGGACTAATTTCTTGTCAACAGAATGAATGGAAGAATTACATGCTACTCCTTTGTCTAAATCATAAATATATAACCTGCAAGACTACTCCAGTGGTCAGCAAGCTATAACTTGGCAGCTAAACCCAGCCCATCATATATTTTTGTAAATAAAGCTTTATTGAAACAAAGCTACAGTTAAAGCTGCTTTTCTGTTACAATTGCAACAAAACCATACAGATCACAAAACCAAAAATATTAACTCTATAATACTTTAGAAAAAGTCTGCCAACGCTGCTCTAGTCCCTCTCTCTTCCCATTATTCTGTGAAACTTAAAGGCCAAATTTGAACATGTTCTTGTTGTTCAGTCACCCGGTCACGTCTGACTCTGCAACCCGTGACTGCAGCACACCAGGTCTCCCTTCCCTCACCATCCCTCAGAGTTTGCCCAGGTTCATGTTCACTGCATCTGTGAGGCCATCCAGCCATCTCATCCTCTGATGCCCTCTTATCCTTCTGCCCTCAATCTTTCCCAGCATCAGGGACTTTTCCAATGAATCATCTGTTTCTTTCAGATGACCAAAATACTGGTGCTGCAGCTTCAGCATCAGTTCTTCCAATGACTATTCAGGGTTGATCTCCCTTAAGATTGACTGGTTCAATCTTGTTGTCCAAGGGACTTTTGGAGTCTTCTACAGCACCACAGTTCAAAGGCAGCAATTCTTTCTTGTTCTGCCGTCTTTATGGTCTAGCTCTCACAATCATAACGACCACTGGGAAGACCATAGCCTTGACTACACAGACTTTGTGGGCAGAGTAATGTCTCTGCTCTTCAACACACTGTCTAGTGTGTTGCTTTCCTTTGCTTTCCTGCTAGGAAGCAATCACCTTCTGAAGGCTGCAGCACCTTCCCCAGTGATCTTGGAGCCCAAGAAGATGAAATTTGTCACTACTTCTACCTTCTCCCCTTCTATTTATTTGCCATAAAGCAATGGGGCTGGATGCCATGATCTTTTTTTTTTCCCTCCCAAATATTTACTCTTAAGCAAACTTTCACTCTCCTCCTTCACCCTCATTAAAAGTCTCTTTAATTCCTCTGTGCTTTCTCCCATTAGAGTGGTATCATCTGCATATCTGAAAACTGCAGAACAATTATACCAAAGAAATTCTTGTACTGTTAAGAAAGTTCTAGGACCCACAACAGATTCCCTACCAGGGGATCCGGCAAAGGGACTGGCTTTGGAGGCCAGCTGTACTTGATTACAGAACTTCCAGAGGACTGGGAAACAGATGCTTGGAGGGTACAAACAAGACCCTGTGGGCACCAGGACCCAGGAGAAAGGAACAGTGTCGCCACAAGAGACTGAGCCAGATTTGCCTGTGAGTGTCCAGGAGTCTCAAGCAGAGGTGCTGGTCCACAGTGACCTGCTGCAGGGTGGGGGTACTGAATACAACAGTGCATGCACAAGTCATTTTGAAGGAGGTCCTCATTATCTTCATTACACCTACCTTAGTTTGGCCTCAGGCCAAACAACAGGGAGGGAGCACAGCCCCACCCACCAACAGAAAATTGGATTAAAGATTTACTGAGTATGGCCCCACCCATCAGAACAAGACCCAGTTTACCCCACATTCAGTCTCTCCCATCAGGAAGCTTCCATAAGCCTCTTATCCTTATCCATCAGAGGGCAGACAGAATGAAAACCACAATCATAGAAAACTTATCAAATCTATCACATGGACCACAGCCTTGTCTAACTCAATGAAACTATGAGCCATGCCCTGTAGGGCCACCCAAGACGGACAGGTCATGGTGGAGAGTTCTGACCAAACGTGGTCCACTGGAGAAGGGAATGGCAAACCACTTCAGTATTCTTGCCTTGAAAACCCCATGAACAGTCTGAAAAGGCAAAACAATATGACACTGAAAGGTGAACTCCCCAGGTCAGTAGGTGCCCAGCATGCTACCGGAGATCAGTGGAGAAATTAACTCCAGAAAGAATGAAGAGATGGAGCAAAAGCCAAAACAACACCCAGTTATGGATGTGACTGGTGATGAAAGTAAAGTCCAATGCTGTAAAGAGCAATAATGCATAGGAACTTGGAATGTTAGGTCCATGAATCAAGGTAAATTGGAAGTGGTCAAATAGGAGATGGCAAGAGTGAACATAGACATTTTAGGAATCAGTGAACTAAAATGGCCTGGAAGGGGTGAATTTAATTCAGATGGCCATTATATCTACTACTGTGGGCAAGAATCCCTTAGAAGAAATGGAGTAGCCATCATGGTCAACAAAAGAGTCCAAAATGCAGTACTTGGGTAAAACCTCAAAAATGACAGAATGATTTGTGTTCGTTTCCAAGGCAAACCATTCAATATCACAGTAATCCAAGTTTATGCCCCAATCCTGAATGCCAGAGAAGCTGAAGTTGAGCAGTTCTAGGGAGACCCACAAGACCTTCCAAACTAACACCAAAATAGAAATCCTTTTCATAATAGGGGACTGGAATGCAAAAGTAGAAAATCAAGAGATACCTGGAGTAACAGACAAGTTTGGCCTTGGAATTAAAAAATGAGGCAGGGCAAAGGTTAACAGTTTTGCCAACAGAACAGATTGGTCACAGTAAACACACTCTTCTAACAACACAAGAGACAACTCTATACATGGACATCATGAGATGGTCAATACTGAAATCAGATTGATTACATTCTTTGCAGCCAAAATGGAGAGGCTCTACACAGTCAGCAAAAACAAGATTGGGAGCTGACTGCGGCTCCTATCATAAACTCCTTATTGGAAAATTCAGACTTAAATTGAGGAGAGTAGGGAAAACCACTAGGCCACTCAGGTATGACCTAAATCAAATTCCTTATGGTTATAAAGTGGAAGTGACAAATAGATTCAAGGGATAAGATTTGATAGACAGAGTACCTGAAGAACTATGGATTGAGGTTCATGACATTGTACATGATTAAGCATCATCCCCAGTGATCAAGATCAACCCCAAGAAAAAGAAATGCACAAAGGCAAATGGCTGTCTGAGGAGGCCTTAAAAATAGTTGATAAAAGAAGAGAAGCTAAAGGCAAAGAAGAAAATGAAAGATATACTCATTGAATACAGAGTTACAAAGAATAGCAAGGGGAGACAAGAAAGCCTTTTTAAGTGAACAACGCAAAGAAATAGAGGAAAATAATAGAATTGAAAAGACTAGAGATCTCTTCAACAAAACTAGAGATATCAAGGGAACAATAATGGATGGAAACTGTATGGACCTAACAGAGGCAGAAAATATTAAGAAGAGGTGGCAAGAATACACAGAAGAACTATTCAAAAAATACCTTCATGAGCCAGATAACCACGATGGTGTGATCACTCACCTAGAGCCAGACATCATGGAGTGTAAAGTCAAGTGAGCCTTAGGAAAAATCACTACAAACAAAGCGAGTGGAAGTGATGGAATTCCCATTGAGCTATTTCAAATCCTGAAAGATGATGCTGCTAAAGTAATGCACTCAATATGCCAGCAAATTTGGAAATCTCAGCAGTGGTCACAGGACTGGAACATGTCAGTTTTCACTCCAATCCCAAAGAAAGGCAGTGCCAAAGAATGCTCAAATTACTGCACAATTGCACTCATCTTACATGCTAGCAGAATAATGCTCTAAATTCCCCAAGCAAGACTTCAACAGTATGTGAACTGAGAATTTCCAGATGTTCAAGCTGGATTTAGAAAAGGCAGAGGAACCAGAGATCAAATTGCCAACGCCCATTATATGATTGAAAAAGCATGAGAGTTCCAAAAACATCTACTTCTGCATTATGGACTATGTCAAAGTCTTTGAATGCATGGAGCACAACAAACTGTGGAAAATTCTGAAAGAGACGGGAATGCCAGACCACCTGACCTGCCTTCTGGGGAACCTGTATGCAGGTCAAGAAGCAACAATTAGAACTGGACATGAAACAACAAACTGGCTAAAATTGGGAAAGGAGTAGGGCAAAGCTATATATTGTCACCCTGTTTATTTAACTTAAATGCAGAGTACATCATGCCAAAAATGTCAGGCTGGATGAAGCACAAGCTGGAATCAAGATTGCCAGGAGAAATATCAATAACCTCAGATATGCATTTGATACCACCCTCATGGCAGAAAGCAAAGAGGAACTAAAGAGCCTCTTGATGAAAGTGAAAGAGGAGAGTGAAAAAGCTGACTTAACACTCAACAGTCAAAAAACTAAGATCATGGCATCTGGTCCCATCACTTCATGGCAAATAGATGGGGAAATAATGGAAACAGTGACAGATTTCATTTTCTTGGGCTCCAAAATTACTGTAGATGGTGACTGCAGCTATGAAATTAAAAGATGCTTGCTACTTGGAAGAAAAACTATGACCAACCTAGACAGTATGTTGAAAAGCAGAGACATTACTTTGTCAATAAAGGTCCATATAGTCAAAGCTATGGTTTTTCCAGTAGTCAAGTATGGATGTGAGGGTTGGACCATAAAGAATGCTGAGTGCTGAAAAATGTATACTTTTGAACTGTGGTGTTGGAGAAGACTCTTGAGAATCTTTTGGACTAGAAGGAGATCAATCCAGTTAATTGTAAAGGCAATCAGTCTTGAATATTCATTGGAAGGACTGATGCTGAAGCTGAAACTCCAATACTTTGGCAATTGATGCAAAGAACTGACTCATTTCAAAAGACCCTGATGAGAAGGGGATGACAGAGGATGAGATGGTTGGATGGCATCTCAACTCAATGGACATGAGTTTTTGAGCAAGTTCCATGATTTGGTGATATACAGGGAAGCCTGGAGTGTTACAGTCCATGGGGACACTAAGATTTGGACAAGACTGAGTGACTGAATTGAGCTGATCTGCATATTTAAGGTTGTTGATATTTCTCCAGCCTATCTTGATTCCATCTTGTAACTCATCCAGTTGGGCATTTCTCATGATGTGCTCAGCATGTAGGTTAAACAAACAGGGTGACAGCAGACAGTCCTGCCATACTCCTTTCTTGACCTTGAATCAATCAGTTGTTCCATTCAGGGTTCTAAATGTTGCTTCTTGATCTGCATACAGGTTTACTTGAACACGCTGCCCCACAAAATGAAAAAAGTCTGAATTCTCAGTTTACACCATGTAACAAAGCTCTTTCTCCCCCAGTAGATTTTGTGTGAATGAAAAATGGGATTTAACTGTACAATGTGACAGGGATTTTAGGATTGTCTGTTACAACATTGAGAATTGCTTTCCTTGGAAGACCCAAAATCCATCAATAATATTCTCTGTGTTTTTGGTTAGTCATTCGTAGTCTTAGCTGGGCTGCAAACTGGAAATATGTCACTTCATAATGGAATCGCTCTAAAAATATTTTCCTTATCAATGCCTGTGACAGGCATCTCATAACCTAACTTGCTCAGGATTCAAATCACCAGGCAACTCTAGAAAAGATACAGTAATCTCTGTGTTCAATGTCCCTGTAAAACTCAAACTTCTGCTGTTTCAGGATAGGACAAAGAGAGAAAATGACTCTCAGTCAAGACTGTGGACATGCACAGCTCCAAACAGGACCACTTTCCAGCACATTTACCAGAAGAACAGTTGCCCCGAAGGCCTTGTGGGAAAAATGCTGATGGCTGCAACCCCTCACCTCCGACAGGAGACTTGGATGTGATAGATGAGGACAGGGCCAGTGCAACTGCTGCATATGGAGTTTCCTCATCAGAACAGCACTTGTTCTTCTCCAACAAGGCAGGAACTTCCAAGATTTGATGTATACTTTAACTCAGCAATTTGGACCCGAAGGGTGGTGGAGAAAGCATGTTAATAAGGACTCAGAGAAGTCTTGACTCTGAGAACATGGAAGAATAGCCATAAAATGACTCTAAGACCTTCGCTACCTCATTTATGTGCAGCAGCTGTAGCCAGAAAAAGCACAACATGGCTTTCAGTGGAGCTAAGCAACTCTTCTGGCAGTGGGGTATCAGTAAGAGGTTTGTCTTGAGAATGGCTTCTCAATAGTATCAGTGTGTCTTGATGATGGAAATAAACTTCCTTCTGTCATCTGGTGCCGGGAAAGTTAGAGGGAGAAAAAAGCAGTCAGGAGGATGAGTACATTTCAGATTTTCAGTTTTCCTTATTGGGTAGTTTAGGGGAAAAACAGGAAAGATGGCAAAACAAATCTGAAAATGTGCAATCCAAAAAGAAGAAAGAGATGCCAGATGTTCCACAGCCTATACTACTGAAGACTGTTAAATTATTTACAAACTCTCCCAGTTTCCAGCAGGCCTGGTGTATGTTAGGAACACGTCCTTATCTTTGAATTGCACTATAAATGCTAATCTAAGCATATTGGTTTTTAACCAGAATTGTATTTGTAAAAGGACATATGAACATTTATTCTGTGCACAAATGCCCTTATCAGAAATCTCTTTAAAATGTATTTCTTTGTACAAACATGTATAGAGAAAAGTAATAATATTTTACCCAGGCAAGTTTTGTGATGGTGATTATCAGAAGAAACCACTTATCTTTTAATCTTTAAAAAAATATATTGAGGTATGTAAGTGACATATAGAATTATATTAATTTTAGGTGTTTGATACTACTTATACATATGTATAGTGAAATGTTTACCACAATAAGTCTAGCTAACCATTAGTTTTTAATCTTACTAGGAGACTGGTCATAAAATTATGACAATGCAAAAGACGGACAAATAAACAAGCACTTAACCGCAAAGTTTACTTCCAATTATCACCCTCCCTCCATGAAACCATAAACCACCACCACCACTCGCTGCCACCATCTGGAGAGAGAAGAGGTGGGTTTTCTGTAAGCCCTTCCTGTCCTGCCTACTCCCCAGACTGTTACTGTAAGTGCTGCCCCTAACATTTAGAGCAGCAAAGTGGACCTGCCTGACACCCCCAGCCCCTGATGTTGAAGTTGTTCCCTCATTATAGCTCTTGAGAACTGACGCAATTCACATGTCCGTTTACCCTCACTTTATTCAGAACAGTTCCCACACACAGCTGCTCAGGAGTATCTGATTTTACTGACGGGCTGGAGAAATTAAAGAGGATTACATCCAGGAGAAAACTGAAACTGTCTAGTAAGCATGGCTTTTCTGAGAGTTCAAAGGAAAAGCATCCAGAGAAATGAATCTTCCCAGGGCTCCTTGCTCAGACACATCCCCTTCAGACCTGCTCCTTACTGTACTAAGAGATGCACTTTTCCACCTCCTTTTTCCCTGCCCTCCCACCCCCTCAAGTGGCTGGGGACCCACCTCGAGGCAAATCCCCTTGTATGCTCACAGGTACTATTTTCAAACCAGATTCATTTCTTTCTCCCAATCTGGGCATTTCCCCAAATCTGATTAATGTGCCCTAGAATAAAGTCCTGGGGGCCTTAGCCAAGCAGTCATTGGTGATATTTGGCATCCCTCTGAAGAGCAGACTTGAGGAATGAGGCCAAACCCTAATACTCCAAAGTTTTCCAGAACAGAGCGGACACTTCAAGGCTGGTGCCCTTCAAAATTTCCCCACCAGCTGACTTTCCTAACCATGGAAACACTTGCTCACCTACATGTACTATCACCAACATACAGAGACCTCTTCACAAGACAAGCATTAATTGTCTGAGAAAGTGCATGCTAAACATTGAGCCATTTTTTCTTTTCAAAAAGTTTTTATTCAGGTATAGTTGATTTACAACCTCGTGTTAGTTTCAGGTTCACAGCAAAGTGACCCAGTCATATATATTCTTCTTCGGATTACTTCCCTTAGAGTTTATTACAAAATATTGAGTAGAGTTCCCTGTTCTATACAGTAGGCCCTTATTGATTATCTATTTTATATATAATAATGTGCTTATGTTAATCTCAGTCTCACAATTTATCCTTCCCCTGCCTATCCCCTTTGGTAATGATAAATTTGTTTTCTGTCTGAGAGTCTATTTCTGTTTTGTATCATTTTTTATACCCCACAAATAAATGATTTCGTATGATATTACTTTTTCCCTCCGGATGTCAATATATCTGCTCAGACCTGCTAAGCATATGAAGTAGCCGTGGCTCAGCTTTCTGTCTTTTAATACCTGCTCCTTACATAGCACACTGACTGACACTGAGTTAATTTCCAAGTTTGGAGGCAGTAAGAGAGCTGGGCCTCATTCACTTTCCAATTAAAAGACCCATGAAGACAGGAAAAGACTCAAAGTTGTAACAGAATTTAAATAAATAATATCAAGGAGTTTCTCATTTTGGAAAAAAAAAATTCTAAATACAAAGCAAATTAATGGATTTTAAGAAATGATTAGTACCTGGGTTATGTCTAAAGCATTTCCATTTATAGAGCTAAGATATGAGGAAATGCTTCCAGACACCCCTAATTTAAACATTTGAATCTTCAGTTATGTCCCAGACAATCAAGAGTTGCTCCCCATCAGCCCCATTTTACAAATAGGATCTTTACTCAAAGTTCGTATCAGTGTCCCTTTAAATCCTTTCAGGAGACCACAGCTCCTAGGCATATAATACAGGGCAGTGGTGACACCCAGAGTTCATCTCTGGTGGTTGTGGACCATGACTCGCTGCATCAGGTGACAATCAAGATGAAGGCAAGACAGTTTGGTAATGATTCTAAACACTAGCGTTAGATAGATGTGAATTCTTATCCTGACTCTTCAACTTACTTGCTGTGTGACCTTGGGAAAATAATTTAAACTTCATGTGTCTCTCTTTTTTCATTTTCTAAATGAGAATATTACCTCATATGATTATTTTGAAGATGAAGTAAGTTAATTCAAGAACTTATCACAGTGTCTGACACATGGTAAGCATTTAGTAAACAGTCTTCAAGAGCAGATGGAATAATGAAACAGTTTAGGCTACAAGGCTGGGAGCCTGAGCTTCCGATCCAGCAAATGTGATTAGGTTCAGCAGGTCTAATTTCTGGCCAATAGGACATAAGCAGAAATGAGTATCATTTGATCATGTACTTAAGGGGAGGTTCTCCTATTTCCCTTTTCCTTTTCATTGAATGAGATACAGACAAGGCAGTGAGACATTTTGGACCCTACAGATTAAGGCTACACACACTAGAGATAGTGACCCAACAAGACCTCCTACTCCAACCTAGACTAATTACCTTCTGGGTTTTAGCCACACTTTTTATAAGACTGCCTGCATTTCTCTCCTTAGTTCTCAGATGTCAAGTCCTTTTTTTTATTTCATTCCCTCACTTTGCTTCCTTAATGAAAGCTCATGGTAGGTAAACTTCTGTGTCTCTGTGCAGCTGAAAATGTATCTTTTCTTCATGCTGAGTGATAATTGGACCAGGTATAGAAATCTAGGTTGAAATTCATTGCCTAACAGATTTTTAACACGGTACTCCACTGCTTTCCAGAATCTAGAATTTCCCATAAGAAGTCTGATAATAGTCTTTTCATTTAGCAGTTAATAATTCTCTTCCATTGGAAGACTCATATCATTCTTTAGCTGTGAGAAACTACCTGCTTTTATTCCTGTTATAACTTTCTCTGTTAAATCTGTTCTCTCTTTCTGGATGGCCCATTATCAAATGTTGAAATTTCTAAAATTATCCTCTATGTCTTTAAACTTTAGTTCATGTTTTCCCTTGGTTGTCTTATTTTGCTTGTGTGCGTGCTAAGTTGCTTGAGTCATGTCCAACTCTGTGTGACCTCATGGACTGTAGCCTGCCAGACTCCTCTGTCCATGGGATTCTCCAGGCAAGAATACTAGAGTGGGTTGCCATTTCCTCTTCTAAGGGATCTTCCTGACCCAGGAATCGAACCTGTGTCTCTTACATCTCCTGTATTAGCAGGAAGGTTCTTTACCACTAGCATTACCTGGGAAGCCATTCTCTTATTTTATATTACGACACTTCCTGACATTTTTCTTTCTTCTATCAAAATTTTATATTGATAAGCTTAACTATATTTACCAAGAATACTTTATTGTCTATAAGCTTTCTTTTTTATCACATGCTGTTCTTGATTATGGATGCAATGTTTTCTTAAATTATCAAACTGTGCAATCTTTAAGTGATTTGTCTTATTTCCTGAAATCACTGTGGAATGAAGAATAATTATTATTACTTTACATTTAAGAAAAAGAAGCTTAGCAAAATTTCTTACAATCATAAAACCAGTAAATCTAAGTGATAGAATTACAATTCCCCTTCAAGTAGTCTGACTCTAAAATTAACAGTCTTAATGATGACATTATAGTGCCTCATCTTCATACAGATTATAGTAGATTGAATAATCTACTTTAATGCCTTACATGAAAAAGTGACATTGTAGATGTGATTAAATTAAGGTTATTGAGATGAGGAAGATTATTCTGAATTATCCAGGTAGGCCCAATGTAATCACAATCCTTAAAAGATGTGAGAGGGAAACAGAAGAGTCTGCGAAGAAGTAGAGGTCAAAGTGATGCAAATGTTGTCTAGTAAGATAAAAGAATGATTCATAAGCCAAGGAACACAGGTAGTCTCCAGAAACTGGAAAGGGTAATAACATGTATTCTCCTCTAGAGACCCCAGAGAGAATGCAATCCTGTCTAACTATTTTGAACTCCTGACCTTGAAAACAATAAAACAATAAATCTGTGTTGCCTTAAGACACTAACTTTGAAAAAAAAAACCACTAACTTTGTGGTAATTTGTTACAGCAGCATAGGAAACTAATTCATAGATGTTGCTCATTTTGATTAGATTTATTCCTGGATGTTCTAAGTTTTCCAGTTATTTTAAAGAATATAATTTCATCATTTACATTTCTAAATGGAAATGTATCCATATAGTATAGTTACTTTTTTTTTTTTTTTTAGTGGAGTGCAGTTTATTACACCGGCGGGCCCAAGGCAGAGTCTCCTCTTAGCCAAGGACCCCGACCAGCATTTGTGAAAATCTTTTATACCCCATGTGTACGCGTCCAAACCCACTACCTTGAGACTTACATAAACAAAGGAAGGGTAAATACAACTACAATAACCCCATCATTCACGTGTTATGTGTTCAAACAGTCAATAATCAATAAGCCCGCAGTTACATAACAAATAGTTAATAACTGATAAGCCTGTGCTTACATTCTGATAGCTAGTGTCCGGAGGCAGGGGTGATTAGTGTCTGTTCTTCAAGATTCCCCTGCCCAGAGGGGGTCTTATCCTTCCATTGTCATTCCCACAGGCGCTAAGCACAGAGTTCAGAGTCCACTGGAGAGGTGGCCGCGCACGATCAGCACAGACAGGCCTGAGATGGAGTCCAGGCCCTATGAATTCCTTCTTCATTCCCCCCTCTTGATGCTCTTAGTTTACATAACGAGCATCATTTATTGAGATATATTGTACCTTAGCCCTCCTGCCACCCACATGAGAGAATGCTATCAACCTCTGGGTTACAAAATTCACAAGGCATTGTAGGAAGCAGGGTCCACAAAGCAGTATGATCAAGATTACTATAACAACAGTTCATTAGACATGGCTTTCACTTGATTTTGCATATCCTCCAAGGCAGCAGGTACATCTTCAGACAGGTCAGGGATGTACACACCATTTGCCAAAGTCCCTCCTTGGGCTGCTGTGAGTATGTCTAATGCCATCCTATTTTGAATTACTGCCTTCCTCATCTGAATCTGTTCTTCGTTCACAGCTTGAATGGCTTTAATACTGTCTAAGAGGGCCTGTTTAATGAAATTAGTTAAGGCCTCTACCTTAACCATGATATCCGTTGTCCCTACAGAGGGTATAAACAAGGCAGCAAGATAGTCATATCATTGGAACACAGATGGTGTCCATCTTGCATGCAGATAAGGCAGGTTTACTGGAGGCTGCTGTAGGCTAGGCTTAATTCTGCCATGGGCGAAAGCAAATCCTAATGTGCAACGCCCCACCCAGCCAACTGGTAACCATGGCCATAAGTTAAGCCCACAGAGCTACTGGGTCCCATTGGGGGCTACCCAGCGGATTCCAGGATTATATTTCCAGTCGGAACCGGGCCACGGAGCAGACTGATTGGGGTGATAGGTAACTTCCAAGATTTCTTTACTTTGTTCAGGGGACAAATAACAATTCTTTTGGGTCCAGGGGATGGTCTCCAAATCCAACTTTCTGTTCTTTTTGTTCCCAGCAAATAGTAGCAGGGGCAATCAACTGTCCTTTCTCAGGAGTCATCCAGAAATATTCATCCCAGACCTAGTAGTATTGCTCAAGGCACCGGGAGGCCTGTCCCCCTTTTGTAAGGGAGCCCTTTTCCTCTTTAATTCTCATATATGAGGTATAAGCCTTTGTTATCTCCGTAAGGCTGGTGTTCATGTTAAATGTAACCCTATGTCCCCGGCCCACTGATGGCTTCTTCTAACACCAGAGGGCAAAGAAAGGTTATGGTTGGTGAGAGAGAGGAAAGTTCCTTTCTGTTGTTAAAGTCCCCATAACGGAGTGACGATACCCACCAGGGGAGTCTGTCTATTACTGACAGGGGCATAGCCCCACATACCCAAGTTCAAAATTGCATTGGTGAGGCTGAGCAGCAGGAGTCGTTTACCCAGCTCCATCCTGTAGAGGGCTCGTCTGGGACCTAGTTTTCTTCTTCCTCCTCAGAATGATCTTGGTTTCCTGTGGGTCGGTGGGGTCCTTCTGGGTGGTCCACTCGGCGTCCTCCGGGTCAGCGTGGTATGTCTTCTTTGCTCTGGTGTGATGGATCAAGGGACAATACCTGCAACTTTAACTGCAGTAGGGATAGTTAGAATAACATAAGGGCCCTTTCACCAAAGGGCTAGCAAATCATGTTTCCAATCTTTGACCCATACTTGGTCACCAAGTGTAAACTCATGAATCTGTTCCCCAAGGGGGAACGGCACCCTTTCTTGTACAAACTTAGTCACCCGATTTATTACCTTACCCAGTTCCATCTGCTGTGAAATCCTATCCCCCCTTACCTGAGGCAAATTTGTTGACACCTGTTTTCTTATGGGAGAAGGCCTCCCATACACAATTTCGTGTAGAGAATAGCCTTGGGACTGTGGGGTCATCCTGAGTCTGAGCAGAGCCATTGGGAGCAAGTCCACTCAGGAGCAGTCAGTCTCTCTGATCCACTTGGAGAGTCTCTTTACGTGTCCGGTTGGTTCATTCCACCATCTCAGAACTCTGGGCCTCCTCTTGGTAGATCTGTGCCTTCTTCTTCGACACCCGGTAACCTGCTTCCATCAACAGCTGGAGCAGTGCATTTGTCCCTTTCCAGCATTTTTCCTTGGTCTCAGGCAGCCAGCAGCAGGTCATCCCCCTATTGTAGGAGCTGACATCCATACTCTTCCGGATGGAATGAGTCCAGATCAGAAGCCAAGGCTTCCCCAAAGATGGCTGGGAAGTTTTTAAACCCTTGTGGGAGAGTCCAGATGAGCTGTTGTTTGGTGCTCCCCACTGGATCTTCCCATTCAAAGGCAAAGATGGGCTGTGACGCTGGGGCGAGGCATATGCAGAAGAAGGCATCCTTGAGATCTAGGCAAGTGTAAACTTTAGTCCTCGGCGGGAGGAGGCTAAGTAAGGTATAGGGGTTTGGAACAGTGGGTGTAAAGTCACAGTAGCCTGGTTGACTAGCCTGAGATCTTGTACAGGCCTATAGTCCTGTCCTCCTTCCCTTTTGACTGGCAGGATTGGCGTATTCCAAGCCGACTGGCACTCTACTAGAATGCCTGCTTGTTTCAATCTATTGATGTGGGGCAATATGCCGGTTCAGGCTCCATCCATAGCGGGTACTGGCGCCCTCTAACCGGGATGGTGCCTGGTTTGAGTTCCATTATCACTGGGGCGTGATGTTCAGCCAGCCTGGGGGGAGGGGGGGTTGTCTTCCACCCAGACCTCAGGGAATAATTGAGTTAGCTCCCTCATGCTCTTCTGGCCCACCCGGTTCTGCCTTCAGAGGCTCATGCAACCTCCACTCATCTTGGGTTGGCACTGAGAGAGAGGGCAAATAAGTCATAGAGTCCATCCAGAAGGTGGGCCTCTCCTCAGGGGAGAAAGTCACTTGTGCTCCTAGTTTGGAGAGCAAGTCTCTTCCCAACAGGGGTACTGGGCACTCAGGAATGTTCATGAATCACTTGGTGCCCCCCCCCCATCTGACATTTTCTGGGCTGGCAAAACGATTTAATCATCTCTTCTCCCGATACCCCAGTTACAGCGGTAGTCTTTTGGACAGTGGTGCCACAGGTTTTGTTACTACCGACAGTTCTGCTCCTGTATCCACCATGAAGTCAATGTTTTGGTCCCCCACTTTTACGGTTACCATGGGCTCTCAGGGACCTGATATCTCTGAGCCCTGGCAGCCCTAGTTAATTTCCAGGTCAGCAAGCCCCACAACTGCGGGAGCTTCCTCTTCCTTCCTTGCCTTAGGGCATTCATTCTTCCAGTGGCCAAAAGCTCGGCACCGGGCACACTGGTTTGGCTGTAACGGGCCCAGGGCCTCCCTTGGGACCGGCTGAAGGACTGTCCTGTCCCTGGGGCAGATGAGGTTTTCTGGAGGGCCCGAGTTAGACTTTCCCAGAGCAGCAGCTTGCACTGTAAGTCTCTTGTCTGTTCTCTTTCATTCCCTCCAGCTCTCTGGCAGAGCGCGGTCTCTGCTTAATTCCAACGTCTCCCTCCCCTTCTTGTCAGTACTCACCGGGAGAGGCGGGTATAGCTTGGGCGGTTCGGTTGGAGCGGGATCCTGGAAGTGTTGGCCAGAGGCTTCTGTCACCGGGATCGGAGCCTGCCCAAATGGCGGCTCTACGAACTCCGGGAAAGCTGGCGGAGGAGCAGCGGCTGTTGCAGAAACTTCACCTGGCCCTGGATCGGGCATTAAGGCGGCCTCCGGTCCTGGTGAAGCACTGGGAGGCAGGCATGTCATTATCCAGCATGGGGGAGGGGTCAGGTCATCCCCGTCCAAATCCTGTAGAATTTCCTTTTTTATCATCAGTCAATTTTTGTGCCATTAATATTTTTCCCTTTCCCTTCTGGATACAGAACCTTGTCCAAGTAGGAGGGTCTCAAGCTAACCCTAGCCATGAGTCAATAGATGGATATTGATCCAGGTGTCCTGGCTCTCCTGTGACTACTGTGTAGATTGCTTCCACTATTTTTAAGTTCACGGTGTTCTCTGGTGGCCATCCTGCTCCCATAGGGGTCCATTCGACCTCACAGAGTATGTGGAGGCAGTTAGGCTTCATCTTCACCCCATAGTCTCCTCCTAATCCCTTCTTTAAAATTTTTAATCATGTCCATACAGTTGCCTTAGATTCACTTCCCCCATCTTGCTTACCTTCTCAGACCTTCTTCTACTTTTCCTTTTCGTTCTGTCTACGAAGTTCTCAGTACCCTATGTACTTCTGATATTTCCACTCAGTGACACTTAAATTGCCATTCTGCCTCCTTCCTAATTGGGGTGAGAAGAGCCTTACCTGCCATATCCCAGAGGGAGAAGGGGGATCAGCGTGTCTTCACCTGCTGGTCAGCACAGCTGAACCAGAACATCACATGGTCCAAGACTGTTTCTCCCTTAAAGTCCATTCTGCCTTGGTGGGCTTGATCAGGTGCGGATGAAAACACAGATGGGTTAAATATCTCATGTCCCAGGCCATCTCCGGAAAAGCCAATTCATACTCACTTCTGTTTCCCCCTCCTTCTAGCCTAACAATTCCGGGGTGGGGGTCAAGAATTTCACAGCAGACGGGACACCTCCTGGGGGAGGGCAGAATACGAGCATACAAGGACCAGTTTCCTATCCTAAAAATCCCCTGGCGATCGCTTGGTAATAATTTTCCCCGAGACGGCGTGGACACACCTCCTAAAGGTCCTTCACAAATTTCCTTCCTAAACCCCAGCACGCTCGTCGACCTATGTACCAAGCAATCGCTGCCTGCCTATTCCAGGCTCCTGTGGGTCCCCGCTCCTTCTAGTCCCTCCCAGGGGGGTGATCAGGCCCCCTCTTCCACCCTGCCGGGTGGGCTCCTCCTCACCTGAGCGCTCAGTTCCCCTGCTGCAGTCCACTACCTGCCAAAGCGAAGAAACCGGGCTTTGAAAGGCTGAATTCTTCCAGAGGGGCGAGGCGCCTTCCCCCCTCTAGGAGATTCAAGCCACAAAGCCTCGGGGTGGCCTCAAATGAGACCTTTCTCCTCAAAGTGAGGAGTTTCCCGGCCCATGCACCAAATGTTATAGCCACGCTTTCCGGGAAACAGACTCACTCAGAAGGACAATGCAGATAGTGGAGTGCAGTTTATTACACCGGCGGGCCCAAGGCAGAGTCTCCTCTTAGCCAAGGACCAGTATAGCTACTTTTATATGTTGACTGAATGGCAATCACCTTCCTTAAATATTTGTAGAAACCTTAATAATTTTTGGTTGAGGAGAAAATCAAAATGTTTGAAAATTAAACATAATGTGTTCTTTCTAATTCTCTTTTTTTTTGTTTCTTTGTGTATTGGAGCTATTTGTTGATTTTTTTATTCCATTCATTGGCTAAAATCACCTGTACAATATTAATAGTGATAATTTCTGATTTTAATGGCAGTTCTCATGATATTTCAAATTTAAGTATATTTGATGAGCTTGATTTGCTGATACATTATTAAAGCTACTCATGTTTTATCCTCACAAACACAATAAATAAAATAAATAAAACATGTCTGTCATTTCCTTTGTGGTATACTCACTCACTCAGCTTTCTTATATATATATAGGACTTAAAAAATTAAAAAGGCTTCCATCTTTTTCACATTCAGTTCACCCTTGAGCAAGGCAGGAATTAAGGGTAGCAACCAACTGTGGAGCTGAAAATCTATGTACAACTTTTGACTTGCCAAAACCTTAGCTACTAATATCCTACAGTTGGCTGGAAGCCTTATCAACAACATAAACTGTCAGTTAACACGTATTTTGTATGTTGTATGTATTATAAATGGTATTCTTCAAATAAAGTAAGCTAGAGGAAAGAAATGCTACTTAAAAATTCATAAGAAAGAGAATATATGTTTATATTACTGTACTTATTGACATTATTACTTTATGTTGTCTGCTTACAAGATAAATTGTCAGTACCTTCATCAATATTGCCTTATATGACACAAAACACTATATATGTTACATGTATTACTACACAAGACATCAAAAATGAAAAGATATTGGAAAAAAATTGAAGTTTTTATAGAGGTATAACCATTCATGCATTAGTAATAAAGAAGCAGCAATATGATTGCTTTAATGTTGTCTAATGTAATTGATGGACTTCTCTGATGACTCAGACTGTAAAAAATCTGCCTGCAACACAGAAGACCCAGTCTTGATCCCTGGGTTGAGAAGATCCCCTGGAGAAGGGCATGGCTACCCAGTCCAGTACGCTTGCCTGGAAAATTCTATGGACAGAGGAGTCTGGAGGGCTATAGTCCATGGGGTCGCAAACGGTTGGACACAACTGAGCAGCTAACAACAACGTAATTGATGCAACTGCTTCACAGTAGCCTAACCTACACACTAATGAATGAATTGTGATAAAAATTCTATGGCACAGAGTATCACAGTCATATTCATAACAGTATAGAAAACTGTGTTGTTTTTTAAAAACAATTTACCTGTAATGATAGACTGATACGAAGTTTCTACAATTCAAGAGAGAAAGAGGCATACAGTACTTGTAATTGTTTGAAAGCAAAGTTATAAAACAATAAGAAAACTAACACATTATTAATATTACATTAAATATCACTCACTTTATGTCTATGTAAGGACAGGCAATCCACTTCAATACAAATCTTGCACATGATGTTCTACATAATGGACACTTAGGTGATGATGATGAAGATGACACAAAAACATCTCATACAGTTTTTGCCAGACAGTTATTAGATTTTCACATGAGACGCTCACACACAGAAATAACAGATTAAGTGCATGAACTGTGCTTCATGGTGATTATATATTATTTGGTAACCAGAAGTGGATCATAAAGGTCTTCAGGTTGAGCAAGCTGGGGAGGAAGGGGAGGGGTTGGTCCAGCTGTCTCAGGGATGGTAGAGACGGAAGAAGTAGAGGAGGTGGAAGGGGAGGTAGGACAGGCAGCCTCACTCAGTGTAACTTTACAGAAATATATTGCAATGTCTGCCTTTTCACTTTTTCACTTATCTAAAAATATTTCTATATAGGACCAGTTCTCTTTCCCTGTTTACTTTAGTCTCAGTGCTCATGTCACAGAAGGGTCCATGTCACAAAAGAAGTCAAAAGCAGTCGAATAGCCAAAACCTTTCTGTCAGACTCTCTACCGTCAATCTGCTTCCTGGCACTGCTTATTCAACACGTTCATCCTCACTGTCTGGCGCTGGTTCAAAGCACTCATCTCCATCAAGCTGTCTTCTGTTAATTCCTCTGGTGTGGTGTCTATTAGCTCTTGAAGTTCTCCAAGATCTGTCTCTTGAAACCCTCTACCTTTTTTGACACATCCACAAGTTTCTTCATCATGTCCTTGATTGGTTCTGTAAATCCTGTGAAGTGATGCACAACGTCTGGACACAGTTTTCTCCAATGGGAGTTTATCTGAGGGGTGTGGTAGGGGAAGGAGTCGATGGCTTTCACAGTTTTCTTTTCTTTCTTCACAACAATGATGGCATCTTTAATGGTGTAATCCTTCCAGAATTTCATAATGTCCAAGGTTCTCTCCTAAAGCATTAATCACCCTTTCCATAGAGCCTCAAAGGTGCTTACAAGCTCCTGATCTAGAGGCCGAAGCAGAGACATTGTATTTGGGGGCAAGTAGACCACTATGACTTTGGTGTTGAAGTCACGCAGTTCTGGTGGGCAGAGGCATTGTCTCCACGGTCAAAAGAACTTTACAGGCAATGCTTCCCTGGCAAAATACTTCCTGACTTCAGGGACAAAGCATCAGTGGAATCAATCCCAAAAAATAAAAAAAGGGTTCTCACACTCCAGGCTCTCTTGTTGTCCAATCAAAAGACTGGCAGCTGATGTTTATCTTCTGCCTTAGGTTTTGGAGGTTAGCAGCTTTATAGGAAAGGGAAGTTCTGACCACAACCTTGACTATATTTGCAAACAACAGAGTTGATATTGTTCAGTCACTCAGTCATGTCTGACTTTGTGAACCCATGGACTGCAACACGCCAGGGTTCCCTGTTCTTCACCATCTCCCGGAGTTTGCTCAAACTCATGTCCAGCGAGTCAGTGATGCCATCCAACCATCTCGACCTCTGTTGTCCCCTTCTCCTGCCTTCAATCTTTCCCAGCATCAGGGTTTTTTCCAAAGAGTCCCTTCTTCCTGTCAGATGGCTAAAGTATTGGAGCTTCAATTTCAGCATCAGTCCTTCCAGCGAATATTCAGGAATGATTTCCTTTAGGATTGAATAGTTTTATCTCCTGCAGTCTAAGGGATTCTTAAGAGTATTCTCCAACACCACAGTTCAAAAACATCAATTCTTCAGTGCTCAGCCTTCCTTATGGTCCAACTCTCACAACCATACATGAGTACTGGAAAAACCATAGCTTTGACTGTACAGACCTTCATCAGCAAAGTAATGTCTCTGTTTTTAATATGCTGTCTAGGTTGGTCATAGCTTTTCTTTCCAAGGAGCAAGCGTCTTTTAATTTCATGGCTGCATTCACCATCTGCAGTGATTTTGGAGCCAAAAAAAATAAAATCTTTCTCTGTTTCCATTGCTTTACCATCTATTTGTCATGAAGTGATCAGACCGGATGCCATGATCTTAGTTTCCTGAATGTTGAGTTTTAAGCCAGCTTCTTCACTCTCCTCTTTCACCGTCATCAAGAGGCCCTTTAATTCCTCTTGACTTACTGACATGAGGGTGGTGTCATCTACATATCTGAGGTTATTGATATTTCTCCTGACAATATTGATTCCAGCTTGAGCTTCATCCAGCCCAGAATTTGGCTTGATGTATTCTACATATAATTTAAATAAGCAGGGTGACAATATACAGCCTTGATGTACTCCTTTCCCAATTTGCAACAAGTCTGTTGTTCCATGTCCAGTTCTAACCATTGCTTCTTGACCTGCATACAGATTTCTCAGGAGACAGGTCAGGAGGTCTGGTGTTCCCATCTCTTTAAGAATTTTCCCCAGTTTGTTCTGATCCACACAGTCAAAGGCTTTAGCATAGTCAATGAAGCAGAAATAGATGTTTTCCTGGAACTCTCTTGCTTTTTCTATGTTCCAACAGATGTCAGCAATTTGATCTCTTGTTCCTCTGACATTTCTAAATACAGCTTGTACATCTGGAAGTTCTCAGTTCATGTACTGTTGAAGTGTAGCTTGGAGGATTTTGAGCATGACCTAGGTAGCATGTGAAATGATCATTCTTTGGCATTGCCCTTTTTTCCAATTGGAATGAAAACTGACCTTTTTCAGTTCAGTTCAGTTCAGTTCAGTTCATATTGAGTGCAGCACTTTAACAACATCATCTTTTAGGATTTGAAACAGCTCAGCTGGAATTCCATCACTTCCATTAGCTTTGTTCATAGTGATGCTACCTAAGCACAAACAGTAGAATTAACCTATCCCTCCTGCCTTAAATCTTAGGGCTCACTTCTCTCCTTTACTAATAAATGTCCTTTGTCAACATCTTTTTCCAAAGTAAAGCACTTCTGTCTGCATTAAAAGCCTAACAGGCAGATATTCTTTCTCCTCACTGATTTTCTTAATGGCATCTGGAAATTGTCTGCTGTCTCTTGGTCAACAGAAGCTGCTTCTCTTGTCATCTTGATGATTTTTTAGGCCAAGCATCTTTCTGAAATTATCAAACCATCCTTTGTTGGCATTAACTTCTCCAGCTTTAGATTCTTCACATTCCTTTTGCTTTAAGGTGTCATAAAGTGACTTTGATTTTCCTTGAATCATGTTAGAGACTTTAGATATAACTTTCTTAAAAGAATCCTGCACTCACATAAAAGCTGCATTTTCAATTGAGATAAAAGCTTATTTCACAAAGAGTGCCAGGCTCTCATGCTTGCTGGTGTAAGTGCAGCCACAGTTTCACAAATTTCCTTTTCTTGTTCCATTATAGTAGTCCCTATACTGGATTCGTTTATCTTGAAATGGTGGGAATCGCAGCTGCAGACCCCAACTCATCTTATATAAAAAGTAGTTCAATGTTTCCTGTAACGTCATGACTTTTCACTGCTTCCTGGGAGCTCTTCCACCGTCACTAGTAGCACTCCGTGGGTCCCATGGTGCTACTCAAGGTTTACAATATTACATTAAACATGATGAACATTGTGCAAGGATGGCAAGAGGTCACTTTTTACTGTGATACACAGCCTATGTGAGCGATGAACTGCTCATGTGGAGGTGATGAGCATCACATGCATTTCAAGTGGATCCTCACCACAACTGAACTCAGCACACTAGTAACCCAGGTGACTAGAAAGTTACTGCTGTAGAACAGTGTGCCCCATGTAAATTTAGCGAGGTGTGATTCAATATTATGTCTTTATACTTTTTTTTAATGGAAGCTGAGAAAACTAAAAATTATCTCCAGTTATGAGTGGTTCTGTGAAGAGGCCACTGGGGCAAAAATTACTTTTAGAAAATGGTTTCTCCATAAAACCATGGATCTGTCACAGTGCAAACTCACAGAAGGTGCTCAAGAACATGACTGAATGAAGACTTAAATAGACATTTCTCCAGACATACAGATGGCCAACAGGCACATGAAAAGGTGTTCAACATCACTAATTATTAGAGAAATGTAAATCGGGTGATATATGGTAATATATGATAATAATAAATAGTCATTATTTAAAAGTCTACAAAAAAATAAATGCTGGACACAGTGTGGAGAAAAGGGAACCTTCCTACACTGTCGGTGGGAATGTAAATTGATGCAGCCACTATGGAGAACAGCATGGAGGTTGCTTAAGATACTAAAAGTAGAGCTACCATATGATTCAGCAATTCCATTCCTGGGTGCATATCTAGAGAAAACCATAGTTCAAAAGGATACATGTACCAGAGCGTCACTGCAGCACTCTTCACGATAGCCATGACATGGGAGCAACATAAACATCCATCAATAGAGAAATGGATAAAGAAGATGTGGTACATTTATACAAAGGAATATTATACTCAGCCATTAAAAAGAATGAAATAATGCCATTTATAACAACATGGGTGGACCAAAAGACCATCATACTATGTGAAGTAAGTCAAATAGAAAATGACCAATATCATATGATACTGTTTATATGTGAATTTTTAAAAAAAAAAATGATACGGTTGAACTTCTTTACAAAATAGAAACAGAGTCACAAAGTTAAAGAATGAATTTATGGTTCAGTTCAGTTCACTCGCTCAGTCGTGTCCGACTCTTTGTGACCCCATGGACTGCAGCATGCCAGGCCTCCCTGTCCATCACCAACTCCCAGAGTTTACTCAAACTCATGTCCATCGAGTTGGTGATGCCATCCAACCATCTCATCCTCTGTCGTCCCCTTCTCCTCCTGCTTTCAATCTTTCCCAGCATCAAGGTCTTTTCAAATGAGTCAACTCTTTGAATAAGGTGGCCAAAGTATTGGAGTTTCACCTTCAGCATCAGTCCTTCAAGTGAACACCCAGCACTGATCTCCTTTAGGATGGACTGGGTGGATCTCCTTGCAGTCCAAGGAACTCTCAGGTCTTCTCCAGCACCACAGTTCAAAAGCATCAATTCTTCAGCTCTCAGCTTTCTTTCTTTCTTTTTAATATAAATTTATGTATTTTAATTGGAGGTTAATTCCTTTACAATATTGTGTTGATTTTGGCATACATTGACATGAATCCTCCATGGGTGTACATGTGTTCCCCATCCTGAACCCCCCTCCCACCTCCCTCCCCATCCCATCCCTCTGGGTCATCCCAGTGCACCCTGATTCATGCATTGGACCTGGACTGGCGATCCATTTCATATATGATAATATACATGTTCCAATGCCATTCTCCCAAATCGTCCCACCCTCACCTTCTCCCATAGAGTCAAAAGTCTGTTCTATACATCTGTGTCTCTTTTGCTGTCTCGCATACAGGGTTATTGTTACCATCTTTCTAAATTCCATATATATGTGTTAGTATACTGTATTGGTGTTTTTCGTTCTGACTTACTTCACTCTGTATAATAGGCTCCAGTTTTATCCATCTCGTTAGAACTGATTCAAATGTGTTCTTTTTAGTGGCTGAGTAATATTCCATTGTGTATATGTACCATACTTTCTTATCCATTCATCTGCTGATGGACATCTAGGTTGCTTTCATGTCCTGGCTATTATAAACAGTGCTGTGATGAACATTGGGGTATGCATGTTTCTTTCAGTTCTGGTTTCCCCGGTATGTATGCCCAGCAGTGGGATTGCTGGGCCATATGGCAGTTCTGTTTCCAGTTCTTTAAGGAATCTCCACACTGTTCTCCATAGTGGCTGTACTAGTTTGCATTCCCATCAACAGTGTAAAAGCGTTCCCTTTTCTCCACACCCTCTCCAGCATTTATTGCTTGTAGACTTTTGGATAGCAGCCATCCTGACTGGCGTGTGATGGTACCTTATTGTGCTTTTGATTTGCATTTCTCTGATAATGAGTGATGTTGAGCATCTTTTCATGTGTTTGTTAGCCATCTGTATGTCTTGTTTGGAGAAATGTCTGTTTAGATCTTTGGCCCATTTTTTGATTGGGTCGTTTATTTTTCTGGAATTGAGTTTCAGGAGTTGTTTGTATATTTTTGAGATTAATCCTTTGTCAGTTGCTTTGTTTGCTATTATTTTCTCCCATTCTGAAGGCTGTCTTTTCACCTTGCTTGTAGTTTCCTTTGTTGTGCAGAAGCTTTTAATTTTAATTAGGTCCCATTTATTTATTTTTGCTTTCATTTCCAATATTCTGGGAGGTGGGTCATAGAGGATCCTGATGTGATTTATGTCAGAGAGTGTTTTGCCTATGTTCTCCTCTAGGAGTTTCATAGTTTCTGGTCTTACATTTAGATCTTTAATCCTTTTCAAGTTTATTTTTGTGTGTGGTGTTAGAAAGTGTTCTAGTTTCATTCTTTTACAAGTGGTTGACCAGTTTTCACAGCACCACTTGTTAAAAAGACTGTCTTTTCTCCGTTGTATATTTTTGCCTCCTTTGTCAAAGATAAGGTGTCCATAGGTGCATGGATTTATCTCTGGGCTTTCTATTCTGTTCCATTGATCTATATTTCTGTCTTTGTGCCAGTACCATACTGTCTTGATGACTGTGGCTTTGTAGTAGAGTCTGAAGTCAGGCAGGTTGATTCCTCCAGTTCCATTCTTCTTTCTCAAGATTGCTTTGGCTATTCAAGGTTTTTTTATTTCCATACAAATTGTGAAATTATTTGTTCTAGTTCTGTGAAAAATACCATTCATAGCTTAATAGGGATTGCACTGAATCTATAGATTGCTTTGGGTTCAGTTCAGTTCAGTTCAGTCACTCAGTCGTGTCCGACTCTTTGTGACCCCATGAATCGCAGCACGCCAGGCCTCCCTGTCCATCACCAACTCCCGGAGCTTACTCAAACTCATGCCTATTGAGTCGGTGATGCCATCCAGCCATCTCATCCTCTGTCGTCCCTTTCTCCTCCTGCCCCCAATCCCTCCCAGCATCAGGGTCTTCTAGTATACTCATTTTCACTATATTGATTCTTCTGATCCATGAACACGGTATATTTCTCCACCTATTTATGTCCTCTTTGATTTGTTTCACCAGTGTTTTATAGTTTTCTATATATAGGTCTTTTGTTTCTTTAGGTAGATATATTCCTGAGTATTTTATTCTTTTCATTGCAATGGTGAATGGAATTGTTTCCCTAATTTCTCTTTCTGTTTTCTCATTGTTAGTGTATAGGAATGCAAGGGATTTCTGTGTGTTGATTTTATATCCTGCAACTTTACTATATTCGTTGATTAGCTCTAGTAATTTTCTGGTGGAGTCTTTAGGGTTTTCTATGTAAAGGATCATGTCATCTGCAAACAGTGAGAGTTTTCTTTATAGTTTATGGTTGCCAGAGGAGAAAACTGGGGTGAGGGAAAAGGATAGATTGGGAGTTTGGTATTGACATGTAAACACTGCTATGTTTAAAATAGATAACCAATAAAGACCTACTATATAGCACATGGAACTCTGCTCAGTACTCTGTAGTAAACTAAATGGAAAAAGAATTTCATAAAGAATAGTTACACGTATATGTATAACTGAATCACTTTGCTGTACACTTGAAACTAACCCAACAATGTTTATCAAATATACTCCAATATAAAATAAAAATTAAAAAAAGAATAAAAATCCCTGTGTAAAAATGAAATATATCATGTCTTTATGTGGGCTTATATTTTTCTCAGCTGTGAGTGGTATTATGTACATTCTATGTTTGTGTGTTTAAATTTTGATAACTTTTGATAATAGATTTTTGTATATTGATAGTTGATAACATACACAAGTTTCTACATCCATTTTACACATTCACAACACACAATTTTTCCAATATTTCTAGGTTATATAGTTTTCAAATTTCTTCAAATTATCTCAAAAAAATTTTTCCAATATGTTTATTGAAAAAAAATCATGTATGTATGGACCCATGAAGTTCAAACCCATATGGTTCAAAGATCAATTGTAATATAAATTAACAATTTCTTACCTTTGGTAAGAATTGTTCTTAAATTCTTCTGGGCCAGGTACTTTTTTTCCTTTATTTATTTTTAATTGAAGGATAATTGCTTTACAATATTATGTTGGTTTCTGCCATACATCGACATGAATCACCCATAGGTATACATATGTCACTTCCTTCTTCAACCTCCCTTCCACCTCCCACCCCATCCCACCCCTCTAGGTTGTTACAGAGTCCTGGTCTGTGTTCCCTGAGTCATACAGAAAATTCCCACTGGCCATCTATTTTATATATGAAAGCGAAAGTGTTAGTCATTCAGTCCTGTCCGACTCTGTGACCCCATGGACTCTAGCCCGCCAGGCTCCTCTGTCCAAGGGATTCTCCAAGCTAGAATACCTAAGTGGGTTGCTATTTCCTTCTGCAGGGGATCTTCCTCACCCAGGGATCAAACCCAGGTCTCCTGTACTGCAGGCAGATTCTTTCTCATCTGAGCCACCAGGATAGCCCATTTTACCTATTGTAGTGCATATGCTTCCATGTCACTCTCTCCACTCCTCCCAACTTCACCTTCCTCAACCCCGTGTCCATAAGTTTGTTCCGTACGTCTGCCTCTTCACTGCTGCCTTGCAAATAAGTTCATCAGTACCATCTTTTTAGATTCCATATATATGCCTTAATACACAACATTTGCTTTCTCTTTCTGACTTACTTCATTCTATATAATAGGCTTTAGGTTCCTCCACCTCATTAGAACCAACTCAAGTGTGTTTGCCTTTATGACTGAGCAATATTCCACAGCTTCTTTATCCATTCATCAGTCAGTGGACATCTAGGTTCCTTCCATTTCCTAGCTATTATAAATAGTCCTGCAAAGAACATTGGAGGCACATGGGTCTTTTTAAATTTTGGTTTGCTCAGGGTATATGGCTAGTGGTGGGGTTGCTGGGTCATATGGTAGTTTTATTCCTAGTTTTTTAAGAAATCTCCATAGTGCCTTCCTTAGGGATTGTATCCATTTACATTCCCACCAACAGTGCAAGAGGGTTCCCTTTTCTCCACACCCTTTCCAGCATTATTGTTTGCAAATTTTTTGATGATGGCCATTCTGACCAGTGTGATGTGATATCTCACTGCAATTTTTATTTACATTTCTCTAATATGGAGTGGTGTTGAGCATCTCTTCATGTGTTTATTAGCCATCTGTATGTCCTCTTTAGGGAAATGTCTGTTTAGGTCTTTTGCCCACTTTTTGCTTGGGTTGTTTGCTTTTATGGTATTGACTTACAGGAGATGCTTGTATATTTTGGAAATTAATCCTTTGTCAGTGGTTTCATTTGCTATTATTTTCTCCCCCAATTCTGAGGGGGTTGTCTTTTCACGTTGTTTATAGTTTCCTATGCTGCACAAAAGCTTTTAAGTTCAATTCAGTCTCACTTGTTTATTTTTGTTTTTATTTTCATTACTCTAGAAGGTCTGTCATAGAGGATCTTCTGTGGTTTCTGTCAAAGAGTCCTCTGCCCGTTTTCCTCTAAGAGTTATATAGTTTCTGGCCTTACATTTAGGCCTTTAATCCATTTTGACTTTATCTTTGTGTATGGTGTTAGGAAGTGTTGTAATTTCATGTTTTTTTTCTTTTTTACACAAAGCTGTCCAGTTCTCCCAGCACCACCTATTGAAGAGACTGTCTTTTCCCCATTGTATATTCTTGCTTCCTTTGTCAAAGATAAGTTTAGGCCAAGTTCTTTTTACATGGATACATTTATGACTAACTTTTTTAATATAAAGAACTATTTCTAATAAGAAGTATCAATTCTTCTAAATTCAGTTGGGTGACATTTTTCTTAGAAAATATCCCATTTCATATAGATTTTCTTATTTCTTGGCACAGCATTGTACATAATGGTGGTTGAACAGCTCCAGGGGGGGAAAGCATTTAATCTATTTAATATGATTTAAAATTTATTAGTTTAAATATACAAAATAGTCTCTTGGTACTGTGATCACCAAGAAACAGAAGAATTAGCCTTTTGATCATATTATGTTAGTATGCTAAAATTACCACAGCAGACTGCAATAAAGATATTGGGAGTATGAATCTAATCACTGAAAACAAGCAAAATAATATATTTAAAATAATACTTTTTCAGAATTACTTTTTTTACAATGTGAACAAGAATATCTTTATATACTCTGAAAAAGGATAAGCATACTGGTTTTTATTTTTAAATGAAAGATGTATATTTTCTAATCAGTATTTTCATATTTAACCACAAGTAATAAAATTTCCATACTGATATCTGCTCCTACATGTCTATTTTTTTTGAGATCATGTTTGCCAAACTATAAGCATCTTGGTATCAAAAATATGTCCTAATACCTAGAAAAGTGTCCAGAGCATAAGCACATAGGGTCACAGTTAAATGAATGAATAAAAAAATATGTGGAGATCACCAGAGCAAGTGGTATTTATTCATCATTTCACTGTGCCCTACTTGCTTATGTCAAATGACAACTGATCTGATCTGTGATCAGAAACAAATGGAGAGGGAGCTCTCCAAAGTATGGTCTTTGGTTACTATTTATTGAAGGATACCTTTGGTTAATTCAATTGTGTATTTAAATAAACTATTCCTTAAAAAAGTCAAGTTTAAGTGAGATTTAACTTTGTCATTAACTTGCTTCAGGAGTTTCAATATGACACAGGTTACTCTTCTATGTAGTTCTTAGAGGCAAGTGAAACTGCTACAAATATTTAGATACATCAGGAAACTAGGCATCTGTTTCCACCCCTGTACTTAGAACTCAGCATTTATATGACATAAGACTAAGTGTTTTCAGGTAAATGACCACATCAGAGTCTATTCTCATCATATCCCACTGAAGACATGATTTCCTAATTTTCTTCTTACCAGTTCAAAAATCCTCAGTTCTGAAGTTTTACATGTAGGGAAGTGCAACCAACTATCCCTCCTTTTTAGATCTGCCAAGCCCTGTAATCTTCTCTGGCTCCTTCTTTCACTTGCATTGCCTAAACCACAGCATCCCCATCCCTGCGAATGTTACCACAGGCTCAATCTGATCTAATGCCTGTCATTCCCCACTAAGTGGATTGTCCAGAAATCAAACTTCTACAATAACTTCCTGCTTAAAACTGTTGGCCATTCCCCTTTGGCAAGATTGAGGTAGGAGAACTCTATAGCCTATCCTACAAGGCATTTTTCAGTCTAGATATGACCCAACTTTCCAGGGTCATCTCCTGCCATCTCCTTGCCATAAATCCACTTCACTGACCTTGTAGCCAGATTCTCAGCTGTCTAAATGCTAAAGTCTCTTCATGCCTGCCTGCCTTAGAAGGCTGTTATTATGCAATCCTGTTTGTCAGACTTTTATCATTCAAGCTCCAAATTTAACTCTTACTTTTTCTGTGACCATGCCTGACCTCTCTTTCCTCAACCAGAAAACATAATACATTAATATTAGTTTTGTTTATTTATTGCCTTACTCCACTCACTCTCCTATTACACATTGAAATGGAAGCATTTCAATTTCAGAGACCAGGTCTTACTCATCCTGTACTTGGCAGCTTATACAATGCCTAATATATAGAGGTGATCCAATAAACACATGCTGTTGAGAGTACTGTTAACTCTTATTGTGTTTAACAGGGGTAGGGAAAAGAGAAACAACCCAAAGTTGCCATTAAAACAAACAGACATCTCCTCTGAAATGTCTAGTTTAGATTACCTCTGGTTTCATTAGCCAATCTCTTCCCCCGTGGGGCTCAGCATTGAAAGAGTGGCTCATGGGGAGTCAGAGGAGAACAGCAAGTCTTGGAACCAGGCAACCCCAGAGGACCCGGAGACAAAGCATGCCTGGGGAAGTGTTGGGTGGGGACGGGGAGTAGGGCTGGGCCCTCTGCCTCATCAGCCCCTGGGACCAAATAACTCCTCTCCTCCCAGCCCCCACTGCGCTGAGCTCGACTTCAGAGAATCCAAAACTTTGTCAGAGTTGCCCGTATGTGAAAACGGTGAGTTCTTCTTCACCATCTGAGTCCCCATTACTTTAAAAACAAAAAATTTAAAAGCCAGTCTCAATAAGAAGGAGATCCAAGATAAGATAAATGATGGGCATTGATGAAGGAGAGAGCAGGATTCACAGTCTGCTCCTTTGTGAGTCATAATTGGTGTGTGGTGGGAGGTGGAGGTGGGTCCACCTCAACCTGCCATCAGCTGTGACGTGAAAGACCGCAATGGTCGTAATGTAAAAACTGCTACACTCAAGTTTCCCCTCACCATGCCAAGTTCACACACACACACACACATTCTCTCATGGCCCCTGTCCTTGTCAGCTCAGGCTGACATATAAAATACAATAGCTTGGACAGCCTAAACAACAGAAATTTATTTCTCACAGTTCTGAAGGCTGGGACTCCAAGATCAAGGTGTTGGCAGGGTAGGTGTCATCTTCTCTCAGCCCATAGCTGGGTGCCATCTTGCTATGTGCTCAGATGACTTCCCTGTGTGCTGACGGAAAGGAGAGGGGGAGAGAGAGAGAGAAAATGGGGGGTGGGAGGGCTGCTCTAGTGTCTGCTGCCAGAGCACCAACCCCATCATGAAGGCTCCACCCTCCTGACCTCCTAACCCTAGTTACCTCCCAAAGGCAGTCTGTCCAAACTACCATTACATTGAGGGAAGGTCCTTCACACGTGAATTTTGAACACAACCATTCAGCCCATAATGGCCCCCAACACATAAGAGAAATAGCATCCAACGCTTTGCAAGCTTTGCATGGCTTGAGCTCTATAAATCACATCCTCTTCTCTGGAAAGTTCTGCCACTAGTGAGATGACATCCTCACTCTATGGTTATATAAAATAAGATGATACATGATCCATAGTTCTTTTTATACTCCTATTGTCTCCCTTCCATTACTACTGCTTGTTAGACTTGTCACACTGATGCACACGGCTCCTTCACATCAGACAATACCACTTCCAGTATCTAGCTTCCACACAGTCCATCTGCTGCTGCTGTTTACAATTACCAGCACGCTGGTTCCAGTGATGCTTTTCAGGGGCTATTTCCATCCTTAAAAAAAAAAAAAAAGCTCAATGTTTGCAAAAACTGTTCATGCAAATGTAGAAAAAGTCCACCTGAGGCAGGATGCATCCTTTTCTTGGGCATGATACAAATGCACAGTGCTCCTAGCTGTTAAAACACAAGACATCAAAACAACCTTATATGAAACAAAATTGATTGTTACAGAAATTCTACTGGGAACATATTTTTATGGACATTTTAAATTCCCTTGAAGCAGAATGTTAATTTCTGTTTGGTTTATTTTCAGAAAAGGAGAAAAAAACTTAACTCCTGTAACCAGCTTAGAAGAGACAAGATAGAAAGGAAATTATTGAAAACAGGGATGAACAGAAGTGCATCCCTTTGAACTAAGTAAAGGAACAAATCCTATAGTCCCGTGACATGAAAAGAAAAATCCATCATTGACAAAAGAGACTGTCTAAGGACACTGGTCTCCTTTGAAAATCTGGAGAAACAGCTCAGAATAACAATGATGGCCACTGCAATGACTACAATCTGTGCATTATAAATGGTATATTTTTAATAAGTTCTTACACTGATATATATCTTCGTTAGAAAGAGCCTATTTCTCCCCAGGTCATTTTTCATGTTCTTCTCCCTGAATAGAGCCTCCTTTTTCTAGCAAAATAACAATGTCCATATTAAGGGTGTAAAATGGATCCAAATAAAAAACAAATTATGCAACGTAGCTGTAATAACTCTGTTCCTGTCAATTCAACTACACTTGACTTTGAAGGGAAAGTTAGGTGTTATATCCCTGAGGACACTCACTCAAGCTTAAAAAGCTGACTGTGGAGGCAACAGCACAGAGAGGAAGATGGACAGAACAACAGATGTTTGTGCCACCAGTCTGAATGCTGCTTGATTCACAGTTCAGAAAGTGCTGCCCACCTCCAGGAGAGTCAGGAGCCATGGAATGGCCTCCCTTTGACAACAAACACCCCTGCTTGGCAAGAAAAATCACCACCTTTATTTCCAGAAGCTAGAAGTCACTGTGGCTGCCTCTCTAATCTATGACAGGTACATCCAAATGGGGGTCAGCTCTCAGGGGACCCCTGGGAGCTTCACACGTTTGTTCTGCTAGAGACATTATTCAAACCACTTTAAGTTCACCCACCTCACTAGAACTCACTCAAATTCATTCTTTTTATGGTTAAGTAATATTCCATTGTATATATGTACCCAGGGGTGGGATGGATGGAGGGGAGGAAGGCTCAAGAGGGAGATGATATATGTATAATTAATTACTGCTGATTTGTGTTGTAGTAGGACAGAAATCATAAACATTGTCAAGCAATTTTGTAAAGCAGCATTGTAAAGCAATTTTCCTCCAATTAAAAAATAAATTTAAAAAATTTAGGATAAAATGGGGCAATTTATTTCAAATGAGGGGAAGAACAGATGGGACACAGCATCTGGGGGGCATCAAGGCCTATGTGGGTAGCTGGGGGGAGCAGGCAGGAGAGGCTGGCAGTCGGGGGGTGTGGGGTGGCACCAGGATGCACTATGGGACCTGAGCGACGTGAAGGCGAGTTTGGAACTTATCCTTAGTTTGATGGGAAAACATTAAAATTTTTTAACCAGAGCAGTGATGCATTTGTAATCTATCTGTGTCAGGGAAGAGAAGGAGCAGTAAGTAGAAAACAAAAAGCAAAAAGAATGTAAAACAATAGATATTTTTTCACTCTTTCAAACACTGAAGATATGAGATTAGGAGACTCTGACTCCTGCATTTCTCCACAAATAATTGCCTCTACTTTACTTCAAGAAAAATTAAGAAAAATTTAAGTGAATAAATATAATGCTGGTTTAAGCTTATAATATAATTTGGCCCCAGTTTCTCTGCAATTCAGAATATCCATCTGTTCACTTATTCCACCATTATTTACTGACATGTACTGCAAGTATAGTGCCAGGCTAAGTCACAGCAACTCAAAGAGGCATGTACCTACTGTGCTGACTCATTGGAAAAGACCCTGATGCTGGGAGGGATTTGGGGGCAGGAGAAGAAGGGGACGACAGAGGATGAGATGGCTGGATGGCATCACCGACTCGATGGGCATGAGTTTGAGTAAACTCCGGGAGTTGGTGATGGACAGGGAGGCCTGGTGTGCTGTGATTCATGGGGTCGCAAAGAGTCGGACACGACTGAGCAACTGAACTGAACTGAACTGAGGTGTACAGTAGAGTTCAGCAGTGTCAAAACACAAAATTGTCATCCATGTCACAAATATAAACACTACCTCACAGAGGAATCCACCACCATAGGTCAAATTGTACCCCAAACGTGTATTTTTCCCGTGTGATAAATCCATGGACATTGCAGTAGGGCAATAATCATGTGAACTATTAGTTTAAGTTCAGTCTCATAGTTATATGAAAAAGGGGTAATTGAACTTGAGGTACAATTCAATTTTAAAAGGCAAAATATCTTAATAGACACTTCACCCAAGAAGATACATGGATAGCAAATAAGTACATTCAAAGATGCTCCATGTCACTAGTCATAGGGAAATGAAAATTAAAACTACAACTGGATGACACCACACAGCTCTTGGAGCATCTGAAATTAAAGCTTGATCACAAGTGTTGGCATGAGGAGGAGTTAGAACTCACTATTACTCCACTACTAAGTGGTAACATAAAATGGAACAAACATCCAAGAAAGAGCCTAGACTTTATTAGAAAGTTAAATATACACGCACCCTAGAACTCATTGTGCACCCACAGCTGTTTTCCCAAGAGGAAAGAACACATATGTGACCACAAAGACTGATACACAAGGGTCATAACAGTTTTATTTGTGATTGCTCAAAACCGGAAACAATTCAAATTTCCACCACCAAGAGGATGAATAAACAAAGTGTGGTGTATTCTTACCATGGAACACTACTCAGCATTAAAAAAAGAAATGCCATGAAGTGGTTGATTTTCAAAATAATTGTTCTAAGTGAACAAAGACCAAAAGGTCACATACTATATAATTTCATGTATATAAACCTTATAAAATGCCACCTTATCTCTATAGTGACAGAAAAATTGGTGGCTTCCTAGGGATGAGGACTAGGTGGGAAAGGAGGGGGGTTTTGGGGGGCATAAGGAGACCCCTGGTGGTCATAGAAACACTCACTATGCAGATTGAGTAGATGCTTCCACTGGTGCAAATGCATGCAAAATATATCAACATATACACTACAAATGCATGCTGTTAACTATATGTCTATTATACTTCCAAACAGCTGTTAATTGTTTTAATATAAAAGCAAACATAAAACTGCCATATGACCCAGCAATGCCACTGCTGGGCATACACACTGAGGAAACCAGATCTGAAAGAGACACATGTACCCCAATGTCCATTGCAACACTGTTTACAATAGCGAGGACATGGAAGCACATGTACACCCATGGCTGATTCTTGTCGATGTATGGCAAAAACCACCACAATACTGTAAAGTATTTAGCCTCCAACTAAAATAAATTAGTTAATTTTTTTAATTAAAAAATAAAGCAAAAGCAAAAATAAATAAAAGAAACTGAGTTTTTAAAACTAGGATTGTCTTTTTGGAGTAGTTACAGAGTCACAGCAACATTAGGCAGAGGTGCGTATACCCCGTGCCCCTGCGCATGCACAGTCTCCCTCATTATCAATGCCACCCCGAGGTGGCACATATGTTGCGATCAAAGAACCCCTGCTGACATGTCATAATCACCCAAACTCCAGAGCTGATATTACAGTTCACTCAGTGTTGTCTATTCTATGCCTCTGCACAAATGTATAATGACAGGCATCCATCATCTTATTATCATAGAAAAATAATTTTGCTGCCCTAACATACTTCTCTTCTCCATCTGGAAAATGAATTTTTATTTAACTTCTTTTAATACTTTAATTTTATGCATATCTTAAGTGGTAATTTTTATCTCTTTGGTTAACTGCCTTTTAGAAAATGAGTTAATGGTCAAAGAATGGCTTCCCCCGTGGCTCAGTGGGTAAAGAATCTGCTTGCGATGCAGGAGACACAGGAGATGTGGGTCAAAGAATACATATTTTGCCATACTTGGAAAAGTCATCTTTAAGTGATATATGTTTAAATGCATTAAATGTAAAACTTTATACACAAGAGTTCAGTAGTTCACATGTCTTTTAAGAATCTTGTCATTGCTCAATTGATCTCCTGCATGCTTTAGGCTTTTTGACTCAGTGTTGAAATGAGTCTTGATGTGAAAAGATTTCATACTGAGACTCCCTAGTGAACACAATAATAAAGGTTATTTGGTTGATATGTTTATTTTTTCAAACTTTACCAGCACTGACCTCCAAGTATTAAATCTCAGCATGAAGATATTTCTAAGTTATACACTGTACAACTTGTATACACCTGTAAGTTATACACTGTAAGTTATAGACTATACACTGTAGTCACCCACAGCACTTTAGGGATGTTATATTGTAGTGCCAAGATCATCTTCTTGTAGCCACTGGAGCTTTTCAAAATCATCAGGCCCTAAGTTATGGCTGCAGCTTATAAAGACAGTGTAGTGTTTTTAAAGATTTCTCTTATCAAGTTCATGCCCCGCAAGTATTACTGCAAAAATTTCCTGTACCATTATTGAATAAAAGTCTTTTGTCATCTTATTTTTTCCTGTATAGTTGGATGTATACATGTGATGTGTTTTTTAGTCCATGGGATTCTTCAAATAGAGCATTTACTGATTTGAAAATTTGGGGGGAAATATTTTAGAAAAAAATATTCCTCTGATTTTTCAATTTCATTTTGATCAATATATAACCAACTGTTTTCATTGTTGGATTTTATCACACCACTGATAGGTATTAAATAATGATTCTTCATAATTCATTACCCAAAGAAAAATAAAGGAATGAAAGGTTTATCTAGCAAATATCATACAACAAATTTTTATAAGCACAAATCACATTAATATTCAGACAATACTAGGCTACCTTTCAAAAATAGAAAATCACATTTACAATGTATTTGATTTCTTGTTAGAAATAAGACAACACAAATTTTCAGGAGAACTAAAAATTATTTTGATATCTTTGCTTCAGTGTTCTTGGAATGGCACCATTTTTTAATATTTGGTGTAAGTCACTACAGGTAAATAATCCATGCCTTTTACTCTTTAGTGGGGTGAGGGATTGGGGGTGGCTAGACAAATGTTAGTATAACTAGAGTTACAGTAACAAGAGAATCTGGTGTTGATCATCTTAGTGACATTGTTTTATTCTTGTCATGAGAATCCTACAATTTATACATTGAGATTTCATCCAATGAGCCAAAGTATGCATTTCAACAGGAAACGTCTATTTCACCTTGCAGTAAAATCATGATGGTTCAAATACACAGATAAAGCACATGCAAACAGTTTTAAAGGGGAAATTTAAAGAATCCCTGGGCTATGATTAACTAAGAAACAACATAATGGAAAGATAACACCCTTTTATTCAGGCCCAATTGTACATCAAATCCTGGTATTTTCAATTATTATGGCAAGATGTCCTCCTTGATGCTGGTTTTCCTGGTGGTACGGAGGCCACAAATATGACCTGAAAGTAGAACAAGGTCAAAGAGAATTTTGTTGTTCAGTCACTCAGTCATGTCCAACTCTTTGCCACCCCATGGACTGCAGCACGCCAAGTTTCCATGTCCTCCACTATCTCTGAGTTTGTTCACACTCGGGTCCATTGAGTTCATGATACCATGCAACCGTCTCATTCTATTTTGCCCCCTTCTCCTCCTGCCTTCAATTCTTCCCAGGGTCGGGGTCTTTTCCAGAGGGTCAGCTCTTTGCATCAAGTAGCCAAAGTACTGGAACCTCAGCTTCAGCGTCAGTCCCCCCAGTGAATATTCAGCGTTGATTTCCTTTTGGATTGACTGCTTTGATCTCCTTGCGTAAGAAATCTAAAAGTCAAAGTAACTACCAAAATTAACCTATAAACGTGGCTATAGGGCTGGCTAAGCAACAGGGGTGTGTGGACACTCTGCAGGACAAGGACACTAAAAATGCTCAAGAGAGGGGGCCTTCTCTGGGTGCTGGAAACTTCTCTGCTCCCCAGTAGTTAAAAGGCTGGAGCAGGAAACATTTACGAAGTGGACATCTTATCAGAAGAAAACTTGGGGCTGCAATTAAGGAAATGTTTCATCTCTGATCTTACCAAACAGTGTTCTATACACATAAATTATGGGTTTCAGAGTAACTGAGCAAAGACAAAACCAAGGCAGGCAAGAACCACCATGTACCTAGAGTCCAGGGGACAGGTAACAGCAATATCAGGTATAAGGACATGAGTGTCACAAAGACGTTTGGGCCTCAGATGTAGCCAGTCATTGTAATGGCTAAAGACTTTGGGTAGCATACATATCAGTCATAAAATAAACACAAATTGTAACTAAAATGAGATACCATGGGTTATATCAACTTGGAAAAAACTTTTTCCCACTGGTGAAAGAAAAACAAAACATTTTTTTATTGAGGTATTTATTGTTGTTCAGTCACTTAGTCATGTCCGACACTTTGCAACCCCATGAACTGAGGCACATCAGGCTTCCCTGTCCTTCACTGTTTCCCGGAGTTTGCTCAAACTCATGTCCATTGAGTCGGTGATGTCATCCACCCAGCTCATCCTCTGCCGCTCCCTTCTCCCCCTGCTCTCAATCTTTCCCAGGATCAGGGTCTTTTCCAGAGTTGGCTCTTTACATCAGGAGACCAAAGTGCTGGAGCTTCAGTTTCAGCATCAGTCCTTCCAAGGAAGATTCAGGGTTGATTTCCTTTAAGATTGACTGGTTTGATCTCCTTGTAGTCCAAGGAACTCTCAAGAGTCTTCTCCAGCAATTCACAAGCATCACTTCTTTGGCACTCAGCCTTCTTTATGGCCCAACTCTCACATCCATACATGGCTACTGGAAAACCCATAGCTTTCTCTATCTGGACCTTTGTCAGCAAAGTGATGTCTCTGCTTTTTAATGTGTTGTCTATATTTGTCATAGCTTTTCTTCAAAGGAGCATGTGTCTTTTAATTTTGTGTATATTGAAGTATAGCTGATGTACAATGTTGTGTTAATTTCCACTATATAGCAGTGACTCCGTTATACACACATATATATGTGTGTATGTATATAGAATATATATTCAAGGATATTGCATATACTTCCCTGTGCGATACAATAGGACTCTGCTGTTTATCCATTCTATGTGTGACAGCTTGCCTTCTACGAACTCCAACCTCCCACCACATCCAATCTCACCTTCTTATCAACCACCAGTCTGTTCTCTATGTCCGTCATTCTGTTTCTGTTTCATGGATAAGTTTATTTGTGTCATATTTTAGATTCCACATATAAGTGATATCATATAGTGTTTGTCTTTCTCTTTTTGACTTACTTCACTTAGTAGGATAATCTCAGGGAAAAATTTTAAGTTTGTTTTTGTTGGTACATTGCTGATGGAAGGATAAATTTCTACAATTTGGAAAAATCTCCAGCACCCATATCCTTTAACGTAACAATTCCACTTATAGCAATTTTTCCTAAAAAATTACTCATACTTGCAAAATGACCTATGCATTTCATAAGTATACTTAGTGGGCACCAACTGCATACCAGCTACGAGTGTAGGCACCGAAAAGGAACAGCAAAGTGTGGAGTCTCTTGAGGCTTATGCTGGGTGGGGAGGTAGGCTGCCAATACACCAGTGCAGGGACTTCCCTGGTGGTCTAGTAGCTGGGATTTTGCCTTCCAGTGCAGGAAGTACAGGTTTGCTCTCCAGTCAGGGAGCTAACATGTCTGCCTCATGGCCAAAAAACCGAAATATAAAAAGAAGCACTATTGTAAGAAATTCAATTAAGGCTTTTAAATGGTCCACATCAAAGAAGAAAAGAATTTTTTAAAAGCATAATGTCAAGTGATACATGAACAAAATTCGAGCAGGGTGAGAGGGGTAGGCAGGAAGGGGGGATGGAGGCTGTTTCCATAAGGCAGGTGAGGAGGTGGCATTTAAACAGCCCTGAGTGAGATGAGGAAAGAGCCATGCAGGTACCCACAGCAAGTGTGTTCTAAATACACAGCTCACAGCTTTGTTCATAGATATCATCAATAGGGGCCTGATTAAATAAATCATAGATAGGATGGATGTAATATAATGTGTGTATTACACATGTGTATAAGCAAAAAGAAGAAAATGATGGGGTGACTTTGGGCAAGTTCTGGGCAGTTGGGGGTACTGATTTATTTTTCACTGATTCTCTCTCTATACCTTCCAGGTTTTGTACCAAATGTATGCACTCTTATATACAGAACACCATAAGACATGGTTTAGATTAAATAAATGTCTCCATTTGACCAAGATTAAATATCTATTCTGCTTAAAATTTTCCTGGAAGCTTCCAAAATTCCAAAATAATAGTCTGCAACCTAAGATGCCTGGAGAGATTTCTATATAAATACACATCATGTATGTTACACCAAGAATCTTTCTGAACTTTCTGATAAAGACAGGCCCACAGCAAGAAAACAACAATGTACCTTTGAAAGAGCAGTTCACACAACATGTCATCATCTATGTCACTAAACAGAACAGATTCTCACAGATCCAGTCTTTTGTCAAGTTTTTAAGAATTCATATTATGACCCTCTCTTACATACAAAAAATATTGTATTTTCTATTTCTATGCTTTAATTAAAAAATGGTGGTAAACTCACAGCCTATATTTGTAAACAGATTAGAGCCAGAAAACTGGTGAACCAAGTCAGAAGAAACACATAAACACTGAACTCAGAGCCTTCATGGAAACTAATATTAAATAAACTGAATATATTCAATTTCCGTATCTTTTCCTTGATTTTTTGGATGAACTACCTGGAGTCATAGGTTCACTGCTGACAGATAAGTCACAAGACAGCAGACAGCTTTAGATGGCAGACGAGTTTCCAACATGTAACTGGGGAAGCTGAACCGTGCTGACTCACCCACTGCCCAGGTTGCACATCCCCAGAGTGGAACTTGGTCCCCAGCTGGTACCAGAAGTGCTGAGGTGAGACGGTGTCCCTTCAAGCAGATGCTTCCGGGAGGGTGATAGATCCACCCTCAGCGCCCTTCACAAGATCTGGCCGCATCCTCTCCACTGCCAATAACCCCAACTTGAAAAGACGGCATTGAACAGCCACAGTAAACAGAATCCCTGAGATTCTATTTGTTTTACTTATTTTCAAGCTTGGGGTAAAAGTATTGTAGGTCATAAGTACGAGGTTGTGGTTGTAGCTGTGGGATCACTTCTCCAAAGCGCCTCTGTGCAGTTTGGGATAACACCGTCCCCTCAGCTGTTCCTTGGTTGTGCTCAGGGTGCTTTAAGTTTGGACTCCAAGGAGGAAGCGAGTGTTTGCAGACAAGCTCAGAATTTTCAGTCTCTGCCCTTATGTTCTTGTCATGTATATGTTTATCTTTCCTGGTGTTTCAGAAACAAAGCATCCCCACTGCATTGTCAAACAAAGAGAGAGAGACCTACACCCCAGCCGGCACTTCCTGCTCATTCTCTGAGAACACTCCTCCAGCTACCTCCAGCCCCACCAAGGTCCATCTGAGCTGGGCTCAAGTAGCATCCTTTCCATCTATTTTTCAGAGTGAAGTATAGTTTCAAGGTGTCCTTTTCCATGCTCTGGTACCACAGACCAGGGCCATGAGTGGTATGCTCGTAGATCTAATCCCAAATCATTTCAGAGGACAGAGAAGTCAGTGAATGCTGAATAGCGTGTCCAACTCTCAGCCTGGACATATGATAAACACTAATTTTTAATAGCTTGAGGTGAATCTACTGTAAGAGTTTTATTTTATTACATTACTAGGTAAATATATATCAGTAAAGAATTTGCATATGAAGACAGGAGAGGGAAGGAAACAGAAAAGTGAGAGTAGCAAGGGATACGTTTGCCCAGAAGCAACAGCTAAAGATTTAAAAAGCTCTCTAAAAGCATCTCTATGATTCTGGCAGGCTCAATGATGAAATCATTTTATTGAACATTTTCATGCTCATGTTTTCCCCATCCTGTCCTGCACTGCCAGTCAATCTGAACCCAAGGGACCAAAGATGGGAGGCCCAGGTGTTGCTCAGCCCTCCCGGAAGTGACAGCAGGAAGACCAGGTCCCGCTGGATCTCAAAAACCCCATTGCTTCAGTCCCACAAACGGTTCCAGGATGTGGAAGCTGTGTTGGACCTGGCCTTTTTGTTTCCTGCACAGATGTAGGTATATGTGGTGAATCACAATGATCCCCACACTGTAAAACTTAAGCTGTAGCTTCTTTGAGACTGTATTCTGCACAAACTTGTCTCCAAGGCAATTGGAATTTTATGCCTTATAAATAAAAGAACATTGTAGTGGAATCTTACTGATGGAGATTTCATCTTGGGTACAAATTTTGAGGTCCTCAAAAGTGATACAGAATACTTATCAATAAAAGATCAGAGTAAGCTTGTTGGATAAAATTGGAATATCATTGTAAGATCTGAGTATGCTCTCTATTTATATCAAAGACGTTACAGTGGTGATACAGGAAAGGATGAGAAAAAAGGATGTGAGACTCTTAATGACAAAGAACTCTGGCTCTGGGTGAGCCAGTCAGCCAGGTTGCAGAGGCTCGGCCACATCTATGGCTTCTGTGAATTAAAACAGACACAGTTACTGTCACCAACAATCAAGCATTTGCAAAGAATGCAGTGAAAACTAATTGCATGGAGTGCAAATGTAGCCCTGAAAATTCTGACCATATACCGAACAGCCTGCTTTCACCAAGCAAAGAAAATACGAGGGCAAGGGCAGAGAAGTACCAGACTGGTGGCAGAACACAGATGTACAAGCCCATCATCAATTCAGAATCAACTTGCTTTTCTGTGATTAAAAATGCTTCAGAAATTTTTAACACTCTGGATCCAACTTAAACCATGGTCTCTAGGGATGTGGGTTAATAAAAGCAGATTTTCTTGCCTTATAAGTATATCATTATAGGAAACGTGGCACTTGCTTTTCTGGGTTATGAAACCTGGTTTGTGCCAGATTCAACATCAAAATATTTTAATAGTAATCAGAATAGTAAAATGGTAAATGTCAGTTATTTTACCTTTTACCTTCCCCCAAGTTTGACTTTCCAAATGAGATTTACCTCTCTTAGTGTTCCACGCAAGGCCATTTTCACTTAGAGATTTTTCTGAACAGAGGAGCAAAGAGAAACATCTTCAGAGCAAGATGTGCCTCCAACACAGTATGTGCCTCCAACACACCCACCAGGCTTCTCACCTCCCACTTTTCATTAATCCGTCACTGAGTGCTCCCTGGGGTCCTGGAAAGCTCAGAAAATGTGACCATGGCTTTCAGCCATGCTCTTGGTGGGGGAGCTGTTGACACCTTTGTTGTCCAGCCCTCAATATTCTTTGGTGCATTTTATTTCTTAGAGACAGAAGTTATGTTAGAGTGATTGACTGAAGCAGGGCTTCTGGAATTAGAACAGGTGTGATTTGCATACACATCTGTCTGGTCATAAAATATTGGCAGGCAAGTGGAATCTGCAGGTTCACAGCTGCTTTCCAAAAGCTCTGCATGGCAGTTAATACCCTTCTAAGACAGCAAGAGTAGGAAATGAAACAGTCTCTAATCCAGGACAACAAAAATTAAACTATCCATGCTGCATTTACCATTTATCCTATATTTCTGACTTTTTAATAAAATTAAGTCATCTAATTTCATTGATTCAAAGTTATTTCTTTCTTTTAAAATGTCCGTTTTGTTTTCTTATGGAACCCATAGGAAAAGGGAAAGGAGAGTTAGTTGCATAGCCATGTCCAAATCTTTGCGATCCCAGCTACAGCCCCCCAGGTCTTTTGTCTGTGGAATTCTCCAGGCAAGAACACTGGAATGGGTAGCCTTTCCCTTCTCCAGGGGATCTTCGCAACCCAGGAATCGAACCCAGGTCTCCTGCATTGCAGGTAGATTCTTTACCAACTGAGCTACTAGAGAAGCCCATAGATGAGGTATAAATATCTAACAAAATAAACAATTTTAACCACACATAACTGTTTCCATTTGCTTTCATTATGTCCTTAGAATAAACTCTGAAGAATAAGTACGATATTTCTTCTTAAGAGGAAAGAGCATTCCCAGAAGATATGCGTGCTCACATATGTGCTAACTCTCTTTAGTCGTGTCCGACTCTGTGCGACCCTGTGGACTGTAGCCTGCCAGGCTCCACTGTCCATGAATTCTCAAGGCAAGAATATTGGAGTGGATTGTGTTTTCACTTACCCCTAAGAAAGAAAAAAAAAAGAATACTGGAGTGGGTTGCCATGCCCTCCTTCAGAGGATCTTCCCAACCCAGGGAGCCAACCCACATCTCTTACGTTTCCTGCGTTGGCAAGCAAATTCTGTACCACCAATGCCATCTGGGAAGCCCACGCATTCTCACACTTGGAACCAATTAGGCTATTCCATGGATGTTTGTGTCTCTTCTTTTTTAAAGATATATTTAATAAGTATTGACCAATTTTGTGATGGATATTTTTAGAACTACTTTATTAATGTTTTCAGATGGTGAGGCCTTTGCATTTTTGTAGTATTATAGTAACACATGCTCAGAGAAACTAAATTATAGCTTCTGTAATTCTCTCTTTTTTTTTAATTAATTTATTTATTTATTTTACTTTACAATATTGTGTTGGTTTTGCCATACATTGACTTGAATCCTCCATGGGTGTACATGTGTTCCCCATCCTGAACCCCCCTCCCACCTCCCTCCCCAGCCCATCCCTCTGGGTAATTCTCTTTATACACAAATATTTTCTCAGGTCAGGAAACAAATTACCAGAGGAAAAATCATCCTAATTTTCATATCAATATGTAAGTTCTCCTTAGTTTCTCTCTCCATGAGGCCAGTATTTCCATTGAGATAGATTGCTTAAAGCAAGATTTCATATTCATTAGAAATCATGCCTTGAAGGTTATTTTTATCTGTTTGGCACCTACTAGGAAACTTGATACAAAAACCATTTGATTTTAAGCAGCTCAATTCCAAGAGAAATACCTAGCCATCCCTAGTTTCCTCACATGTTATTCTTCCCCAAGACCCACTGTAAACATGCGTTCCCCAACTGTCAGCCAACTTTCTAGCCACCATCAAGGCCCTAATTGGAATTACCAGGCATTTCACATAGTAATTTTCTAGCAGTTTTGAAACATGTAAAGCATGGGCACAGGGTCAAATGTCAGTGAAGCCTGGCAGACAGTGTGGCCAACACCCAGGCTGAACTCGTGGAAGGTAGGCCCTCCCAGCCCTCGCCCACAAGCATCTAAGGCTGATGCCTGAGAGAAGCAAAGGAGCTTCCAAACGCTCGAGGGTAAGAAGGCAGGAGCATGAAGGCTGGGAGAAGCTAATCTGCTTGAATGCCCAGCTCTGGCTTCAAGAGGGTGTGGGAACCAAGAACCCTCCGAAGAGCCAGGTCAGTTACTAAGAACCTCTCCTTAGGCAATTCCCACAGGTCCTATCAGAATTCTGCCAGGACTGCATTAAATTCACAAACCGGCTCATCGTTTAGTAAACAACTCATTCATCACAAACAGAGCAGTCTTTCTGCCTATTCCTGGCTTCGCTGATCTTCTACACCATTCATTTTGGCCATTGATGCATTATCATCCATTCTAAGATACCTGTTTAGGTGTATGAGTCCTATTTCTAGTTACATTGGCTGTTCCTAGACAATAAGGCCTCCTCTTACATCTTCTCCTGAGCACCGAGCAAAGCCGGTGTGTGTTAAGTACTAACAGAAGGATGAATAAATGCACCAACATGCAGAGTGGTTTTACAAGAAGTAAAGAGCCAGGAAGCAGTCGGAACAGAAGCCCAAGCTGGGAAGGTCCACACTCTTCTTGTTGAACCTGATTGCCACTGCTAAATACCTGTGTCAACTCCAAATTCTTAAATACATTGTAAAACTCAGTCAAACATAAAATTACTTCTTGTGAGGAAAAAAACCCTTGATGTAAAAGTATCACTGAAGCACTAGATTCAATCTAAAATGTTTGGAAAAAACCTCCAGTTCAGTTCAGTTCAGTCGCTCAGTCGTGTCTGACTCTTTGTGACCCCATGGACCACAGCATGTCAGGCCTCCCTGTCCATCAACAACTACCCAAGCTTACTCACGCTCATGTCCATCGAGTCAGTGATGTCATCCAACCATCTCACCCTCTGTTGGCTCCTTCTCCTCCCACCTTCAATCTTTCCCAGCATCATGGTCTTATCTAATCAGTTACTTCTTCGCATCAGATGGCCAAAGTATTAGAGTTTCAGCTTCAGTCCTTCCAATGAATATTCAGGACTGATTACCTTTTCAATTGACTGGTTTGATCTCTTTGCAGTCCAAGGGACTCTCAAGAGTCTTCTCCAACACTACAGTTCAAAAGCATCTATTCTTCAACTTTCAGCTTTCTTTGTAGTCCAACTCTCATATCCATACATGACTACTGGAAAAACCATAACCTTGACTAGACTGACCTTTGTCGGCAAAGTAATGTCTCTGCTTTTTAATATGCTGTCTAGGTTTGTCATAACTTTTTTCCAAGAAGCAAGTGTCTTTTAATTTCATGGCTGCAGTCACCATCTGCAGTGATTTTGGAGTCCAAGAAAATAAAGTCTGTCACTGTTTCCATTGTTTCCCCATCTATTTGCCATGAAGTGTTGGGACTGGATGCTGTGATCTTCCTTTGTTGAATGTTGAGTTTTAAGCCAGCTTTTTCACTCTCCTCTTTCAATTTCATCAAGTGGCTCTTTAGTTCCTCTTTGTTTTCTGCCATAAGGGTGGTGTCATCTGCATATTTGAGGTTATCACAAACTTACTTTGGTTTATTTATTTATATGGTTGGTATTTCCTGATATTATATTAATATATAGGGGGAAAAGTAGAAAATGAAAGTCATTCAGTCATGTCCAACTCGTTGCGACCCCATGGACTGTAACCTGTAAGGCTCCTCTGTCCATAGGCTTCCCCAGGCAAGAATACTGGAGTGGGTAGCCATTCCCTTCCCCAGGGAATCTTCCCAACTCAGGGATCAAACCCCAGGTCTCGCTCATTGCAGGCACACTCTTTACTGTGTGAGCCATGAGGGAATATAGGGGGAAAATATATTGAAATTGCACTGACCAAAATAAAAATCCTGGAAGGACAGCAAACATAGAAGTATTTTTTTTAAATCCACTTTAATGTCAAAAGTTTAGTCTACTTTTATACACAACAATTTCTAGTCAAGTCATCATGATATACAAATATGAAACTAGAAAAGTCAACAATATCTGTAAAATATAAACTATTTTAAACTCTGTAGTCATTTGAGAAATATCTAGTTGACAAGGTGGAGCTTAATAAAGAAAAAATAACTATATATTTACTATGCATGAAGTCCTGTGCCATGAGCATGCCCATTTAGTCTTGTCAATAAATCTATAATCAGATATCATTGTTATCCCCATGTACATTCTGGAGCATCAGAAAAGTAAGAGAGTTCCAGAAAAACATCTATTTCTGCTTTATTGACTATGCCAAAGCTTTTGACTGTGTGGACCACAGCAAGCTGTGGAAAATTCTTCAAGAGATGGGAATACCAGATCACCTGACCTGCCTCTTGAGAAACCTGTATGCAGGTCAGGAAGTAACAGAACTGGACATGGAACAACAGACTGGTTCCAAATAGGAAAAGGAGTACGTCAAGGCTGTATATTGTCACCCTGCTTGTTTAACTTATATGCAGAGTACATCATGAGAAACGCTGGGCTGGATGAAGCACAAGCTGAAATCAAGATTGCTGGGAGAAATATCAATAACCTCAGATATGCAGATGACACCACCCTTATGGCAGAAAGTGAAGAGGAACCAAAGAGCCGCTTGATGACAGTGAAAGAAGAGAGTGAAGAAGTTTGCTTAAAGCTCAACATTCAGAAAACTAAGGTCATGGCATCCAGTCCCATCACTTCATGGCGAATAGATGGGGAAATAATGGAAGCAGTGGCTGACTTTATTTTTCTGGGCTCCAAAATCACTGCAGATGGTGATTGCAGCCATGAAATTAAAAGTCGCTTGATCCTTGGAAGGAAAGTTATGACAAACCTAGACAGCATATTAATAATCAGAGACATTACTTTGCCAACAAAGGTCTGTCTAGTCAAAGCTATGGTTTTTCCAGTAGTCATGTATGGAGGTGAGAGTTGGACTATAAAGAAAGCTGAGCACTGAAAAACTGATGCTTTTGAACTGTGGTGTTGGAGAAGACTCTTGAGAGTCCCTTGGACTGCAAGGAGATCCAACCAGTCCATCCTAAAGGAGATCAGTCTTGGGTGTTCATTGGAAGGACTGATGCTGAAGCTGAAACTCCAATACTTTGGCCACCTGATGCGGAAAGCTGACTCATTTGAAAAGCCCCTGATGCTGGGAAAGATTGAAGGCAGGAGGAGAAGGGGACGACAGAGAATGAGGTGGTTGGATGGCATCACTGACTCGATGGATATGAGTTTAAGTAGACTCCGGGAGTTGGTGATGGACTAGGAGGCCTGGCGTGCTGCGATTCTTGGGGTCACAAAGAGTCAGACGCAACTGAGTGACTGAACTGAATTGAACACATGAGGAAATTTAAGCCAGAGGCTGAGAGACTTGCCCACAGTCGCCCAGCCAGTAGGGGACAGAGCAGGATCTGTACTCTGCAACACAGGAACATTTGAGGAACAAGCCCTGTGTCAGCTTCCTTCTCCAGGCATATGGGAATAACACATGATGGTCCAGGGTTTTAGATGAGTCCTGGGTTAACTCAGAGAAACAGAAAAGATGCTGTACATTTTCAAAATATTAACTCTTGGTTAGAATCTGTTTTAAGACTCTTGCTGTATTGTTCGTTTCACCATCATTATTGCCTTATTCAATAGATCTAATGGACTTCCAACTGTGTCACCAGTTTAGGGAGAACTGGGTTAAGAAGTAGAAAGCATCCCTACTGATATTTTAATCCCTGTTGAAATGTGAGCAAAAAATAGCAGATATATAAAGAATAAAAACAAAATCCTTGAAAGCCCTGTTCTCTCTGACAAAGGCTAATAGAATGAGCTTCCTCAAGCCAGCAATCTGGAAAGAACATTTCAAGTATTCAAAAGCCCATATTTGATGTTCAGTTGCTGTATAAAACTCACAGAAGTGGAATCTTATACACATTAATGGGTGACCTTATGAGAGTTAATTTATTCATGGATCTACATCGTAATCTGTCAAGTAGAGACAGATGGTTTCTACTAACATCATTTACTCCTTAATATACTTCGATTTTTATTCCTTATATTTGCCTTAATTTATAAGAACTTTGAAGTAATTGCATGATCTATAAATATCCATATATATATAAATGATGATTTGATGGTGAAATTTTTTGCCTTTATTCCTCTACTTTTTATTTTGAAAAATTGCAAAGCTATGAGATATTTGCATGGCATCACCGACTCAATGGACATGAGTTTGAGCAACTTCTGGGAGATGGTGAAGGACAGGGAAGCATGGTATGCTGCAGTCCATGGGGTCACAAAGAGTCGGACATGACTGAGTAACTAAACAACAAGAAACTGAAAGAACAGTTCAGTGAACACCACACATCCTTCATCTAGACCCACCAATTGTTAACATTTTCCCACCTGTGCTGTATCCAGCTGCCCCCCATCTCTCTCACACACAAGAACACACACCTTGCATTTCATGACACCTCACCACTAGTCATATTCCAAACATCTCTTTGAACCAGGACATTCTCTTACATAAACACACCATTACCATAACCCAGAAATTTAACAGTGGTACAATAATGTCTAATATACAGTTTATGGTCTACAAAGATGTCCTTTCTAGCTGTATTTTTTAAACAAGATCCAGTCAAGAATTACAAATTTCCTTTAGCAGTCATGTCTCTTTAGTCTCCTTCACCTTAGACATTATCATCTTTTTTGTTTTTCATGACTGAAAGTTTTTGAAGAGTCCAAGTCAATAGTAAAACCAAGCAGGACCCTGAAGGGCCTTCCCCAGAACAGACAGGATCCTTTTTTCAGACCTTTTTTTCTTTAGCCTCTTATGCCTTCCCCAAGTTTCAAAGATCAGATTTAATCAGAGAAGTGAAAAAATGCATAAACAAAGAAAACAGTCAAATAAGACAAAATAATAATGGTTTAGCCATAAAACAAAGTCAGAGACTTTTAGTTCCTCCTGAGGGGATGAAAGCAATATCCGGAACCATATCCATGAGTTGTTTTGCAGAAACCCCCATCAGATGGAGGAAGTTAACTGCATACTGTCCACAAGTGCATAGACCCCAGTCACTTGTGGAACCAGAAGGTTGATGAATGAGATTCCCAAAACATCACGTTACCTCACCATCGACTAATCAGAGAGTAGGGTTTTGTTTCCTTTTAATTTGCTTGTTTTCTTTTAATTTTATTGAAGTATGGTTGATTTATAATGTTTTGTTAATTACTGCTATACATAAAAGTGACTCAGTTATACAAATAAGTACATTTTTTCATATTCTTTTCCATTCCAGTTTATCACAGGATATTTTATATAGTTCCCTATGCTATACAGTAAGACCTTGTTGCTTATCTTTTCTATTTGTAATACTTTGTATGTACGAATCCCAAACTCCCAGTCCATCCCTCCCTCATCCCCTTCCCCTTGGCATCCGTAAGTGTGTTCTCTTATCTGTGAGTTTGTTTCTGTTTTGTAGATAAGTTCATTTGTGTTGTATTTTAGATTCCATGGGTCAATGATATCATACGATATTTTTCTTTCTCTGACTTCACTTAGTGTGATAATCCATAAGTTCATCCATGTTGCTGCAAATGGCATTAACCCATTCTTTTTCATGACTGAGTAATATTCCATTGTATATATACACCACTTCTTCTTTATCCATCCATCAGTCGATGGACATTTAAGTTGTTTCTATGTCTTGGCTGTTGTAAATACTGCTGCTGTGAGCACAAGGACTCGTGTATCTTTTTGAATTATAGTTTTCTCTGGGTTTATATCCAGGAGTGGGATTGCAAAGAATTATACGTAAACCATGACCCTCTCACTCACACTGTCTTTAAAAGCCATCGAGGAGTTTGGGTCTTTTGAGCATGAGCTGCCCATTCCCTTCACTTGGCCTTGCAGTGAGAGCTGCACCTTTCTTCACCACACCCCCATGTCAACAGGCTGGCTTTACCACATGCGAGGCAAGCAAGCCCAAGTGTGGGTCGGTGACAGTCTTGAGAAATGTCCCAGGATCTGATTGCTTCTTTGTCATTTTTTATATTCAATATGCTTTAATCTATTACTGTGCCATTTTTTTCAAAGTTTGTACAATACTTTCTGGAATTTGGGCTTCCTGGGTAGCTCAGCTGGTAAAGAATCTGCCTGCAATGCGGGAGACCCTGGTTCGATTCCTGGGTCAGGAAGATCCACTGGCGAAGGGACAGGATACCCACTCCAGTATTCTTGGTCTTCCCTGGTGGCTCAGATGGTAAAGAATCTGCCTGCATGGTGGGAGACCTGGGTGCGATCCGTGGATTGGGAAGATCCCCTGGAGAAGAGAGCGGCTACCCACTCCAGTATTCTGGCCTGGAGAATTCCACAGGCTGCACAGTTCATGTGGTCACAAAGAGTCAGACACGACTGGGAATTTAACCCATCAAGCAGTTGTTCTGTGTTCTTTTGACATGTCCTCACTCTTTCAGCTCTTTTCTGGCACAAGATGTACCAGGGTATCGCATGCTATCTCCATGCAAGTTGTGGAACTACCCAGCACTGCATCGAGCCCTGGTTATGTTTAGCAGGAATGGGGCTGAGAAACTAAGCTCTCAGCACCTGCCACATGCCACTGCATCTGGGCCCTTTCTCAGAGCTGGGAAAGAGGACTGTTCAAATCACAAGCTCACCAAAACAGATGACACATGTGGAGCTTATTAGGAAGCATGGTTTGAATATAGATACTATGTTCTCCTTTTCAAAGATTATCCAATTTTTCCAACACCATTTATTTAAAAGTTAGTCTTTTCCATTGTAATTTACTTTATCATATGCCTATTTTCTATGGTTTCTTGGAGCCAATTCTTTTACATATTTGGGTCTGTTTCTGAACTTTCTATTATTTTCCAGTGGTCAAGATATTCATGTGCCAGAATTATGTTCTTTTTTAACAAACTTATTAGGACTTCCCTGAGAGGACGAGTGGTTAAGACTCCATGCTTCAAATGCAGGGGGTGCAGGTTTGATCCCTGGTCAGGGAACTAAGATCACACATACCATCTGGTGCAACCAAAAACAAATATTTCCTTGTGATATAAATACTTAACATGAGATCAGTAGATCTCCTAAGAAATTTTCAGTGCACAGTACATTATTGTTGACTATAGTATGATGTTATAAAGCATGTCTGTAGGGTTTCTCTTGCTTAACTAGAACTTTTTGCCTGTTGATTAGTGACTCCTCCAGCCTCTGGGAATCACCATGCCACTCTTTGATTCTATGAATTTGCCTATTTTGGATACCTCATATGTGTAGAATCATGCAGTATTTGTCTTTCTGTGATGGCTTATTTCATTTAGCATAAGGTCCTCAAGTTTCATACATCTTTCTGCATCTTACAAAATTTACTTCTTTTTTAAGGCTGAATGGTATTCCACTATATGTATATACTACATTTTATTTATTCATTCATCTGCCAAGTATATGAAGGTTGCATTCACATCTTGGATATTATGAATAGTGCTACAACATAAGAGTGTTAATATCTCTTTGAGATCTTGATTTCAATTCTTTTGGCTAAATACCCAAAAGTAGAATTCTATTTTTAATTTTTTGAGGAAACTCCATCCTGTTTTCCACACTGGCAGCACCATTTTGTATTTCCATTGTGCAAGAGCTCCAATTTTTCCACATCCTCACCAACACCTTTCTTTTGGCTTTTTGATAATAGCCATCTTGACAGGTGTGAGGGACAGTATCATTAATGATAGAAGCTCTAGAAGATGCCTTGTATTTTAATAATTCTTCACTACTTTTTTTTTAGGATCTTTGGTCCATGTTTAATTTTTCTTTGTGAATATTTTTACATTTTATTTTTAAGTGATTTCGTGTTTACATAAAAGTTGCTGAAATATGTCCTACATACATTTCATCCATAACAAAAATTATGCACTCCTCAATTTAGCAGCTTCAACCCTTTCATGTACTTTGGTGGCTCTGAGCAGTAAGAGCTCTGAATCACAGGTTATTCGATTTCTACTGAGTTATCAGATCACTACTCAGAGTCTTTGGGGTTTTTTTAATTGATTCTTAGATAAACTTTTTAAATGATTGAAAATTGAGAATACAGTATATCAATAGTAAAAATAATTTTAATTATTCATAAACCACCTTAACAGAAAAATTACCTACATTTTTGCATATTACATTTCAATCTTTGCCCACATGCTTCTTTCTGTATTTTTTAATGTAGCATAAATATTGAAACTTCTCATTCGTATTGTCTTATTATAATATCAAGATCTTTCTTCAGGTTTATGTATAATCTATATAATTGCTATTTTGGAAGACTGAAAACATTCTGAGCTTTGTTGACATTTTTTATACCATTACTTACCTCTGGACAGTTGTTCCAGTGGTTATATACCTGAAAACACGGAGTTTGTTCCATGTTGTATACCTGACAAGAACACCACCTACTCGTATCCCCATAAAAGACAGCTTTTATTCTAAATTTGTGTCTATCATCCTCATACATTTCTTTATGTTTATTTTAGCCACAAGCATAAAAATATATGTGCTGCTGAGCAGTATCCAGTAGTGTTTGCATGTTTATAAAGTTTATAGGAATGGCATCACATTGTAGGCATTCCTCTACAATTTATACTTTTCATTCAAAGTTATGTTGTAGGAGTCACTTGGGTGGGTATATGTTGCCCTAGTTCCTTAATTTTCACTGCAAATTGCCAGTCTACTATCTGATTCCACCATAATGCGCTTATACATTCTTCTTTTATTGGATATTTAGGTTGTTACTAACTTTTGCTGTGGCAAATGCTATTATCATTCCTGTAAGTGCATCACGTCCCTGAGTGAGAGCTCCTCAAAGGTGTGAGTGCAGACATGGACTGCTGAACCATAAGAAATGATGTCTTAAAATTGTCCAGTTATTACCACCTTTTTGTCCAAAGCAGTTGTTCCACTTTATTCTCCCATTATAGGTGCTCTCTTTGGGAGGGGCTGAAGTCATAAGAGTGGAGCCCTCGTGGGCAGAGTTAGTGCCCATCTCAGAGAGGTCCAGAGAGCTCCCTTGCCCCTTCCACCACGTGAGGACAGAGCGAGAAGGCTGAGACCTGGACCAGGGCCCTCGCCTGACCATGCTGCACCCTGACCTTGGCCTTCCAGCCTCAAAGACTTGTGAGCAATAAATGTCTCCTGTTTATAAGCCACTCAATCTGTCACATTTACTGTAACATTGTTTTAACAGTCCACACAGACTAAGACAATAGGTATCCTCTGATTTGTAATAATTGCCCAGCTGACAGAAGTTCCATTTTTGTTTTACATTGTGATTTTCTAATCACCAGTGCATTTGATCATTTTTTCATATGGTTTCGACTGTTTTTGACTCCTGCAAATTTCATTATTCCTATTTTTCTGTTGATTTGTTTTAGCCCTTTTTGATTTAGGAATTCTTTTACGTTTTTCTCCCAGAGTCCAGTCTGAGACAGACGAGTGTCTTTTTCTCGTCCCTTTGCTATGAGATGTGAATCTCCAGCACACTGTTACCTCAGCGGGGATCCAGCCCCAGGACAGAGCCGCAGGACAGAGCCCCAGCCCCAGCCTTCCTCTCTCCCTGTTTTGAATGGCTGCTGTAAACAAAAGCCCTCAGAGCATCCTGTTGTTGTTTTGTCACTAAGTCTGGTCCAACTCTTTTGTGACTCCATGGACGATAACCCACCAGGCTCCTCTGTCCGTGGTATTTTCCAGGCAAGAAAACTGGAGTGTATTGCCATGCCCTCCTCCAGGGTATCTTCCAGACCCAGGTGTGATCTACATCTCTTATGTCTCCTGCATTGGCAGGTGGCTTCTTTACCACTAGGGCCATCTGGGAACTCCCTCAGAGCACCCTGGGGCTTGCCTAACATTCAAGTTCTTTAATTCTCTCTTTTTGGCCCCTGTGAATATTTCTTAAGTTCTTGCAAATTAAACTATGCTTTCAATTTGATGTCTGCTATATTTATCTTGCAGGTGGTTTTTTCATAGTATCTGTTTTCATTTTGCTGGATGTTCAGGCCCTATTTTATATATGGTACCCCATATTGTGAATGCACCAGAATATGGTCAACCATTTCCCCACTGAAGCACATTTAGACCATTTTTGATGTTTCAGTATTAACAGAAAAGCCTCAATAAACATTCCTGTGAACTTATTGCATCTACTTGAAAGTAGTTCTAGTGCATAAGTTTCTGGAAGTACACTTGCTGTTTCCAAATATATGTGATTTTTAATTTGCTCCCCAAATTTGCATAAACTTGCATTCCCAAGAGCATTAGGTGGCAATGATCAGCTTCCATCAATCAGGTTAAACATTAACAATACTAAATCTTACCCATGTTTGGGTAAGTCTTTTATGTTTCTTCTTTCTGTTCTGAATGGACTATTGGTATGTTTTGCCTGTTTTTCTGTTGCATTATTTTGTTTTATTACTTTGAATAAAGTGTTTGTGTTACTTTGTATTTTGTTTTATTACTTTGAAAGGATGGTTTTGTCATTAACTCTTATCTGTATGATTCAAATAATTGTTTCTAGGTTGTTTTTCCCTCATTATTGTTCTTCCCTTTATGATTCATAATAAACACCTTTTTCAAATAGATATTTTAAATTCAATTTAATTCAGATGTGATATCTTTTTCCTTTATTTCTTTTTATTCCTCACAATTATACAAACATCACACTGTATCACAAACATTGAAAGAAATTTTGATACATTTTAGGTTTTAGAAACCCATCCTGGAATTATCCTTATGTGATAGAAGCAATCAGTAAAGTCTCTTTTCAATCAATGCTAATTTCTCCAACATTATTTAATGCTTCCTTCACTGACTTGAAATCATATATATATGAGTGCTTATTCTAATCTTTAAGCTATTTGCCTTTTCCTAAGCCAATACCATGTTGTTTTGATTAGCAGGACATTGTAGACTCCTTTAATATTTGGTGGGACAAAACGCTAACCAAAAAAGGAGCCTTCTTTCTAAACTCTTTGGCAATATCCAGATGAATTTTAAATTCATTATTTTGTCAAAATCCTCCAAAAGGGATTTTATTTTCTTATTTTCCAAACGCACACTTTCCTTAACTAAATTGAGTGCTTAAAGGATCTTTTATGATTCAATTAGAAGTCCTGAAAATTGAGTTCTAAAGAAGAAATAAAACAATAACAATAAAACACCCATCACAACAACTTTTCTTTCAAATGCTTAATAAGCATGATCTCATTTCTTCCTTTTAACAACCTGCTGGGGATGTTTTGTTAAACTCATTTTAGTAGCAAAGAAACTGAAGTTTAGGAAGCTTTGTCAGCTGATAGTCCACCCAGCTGGAAAGGGGTTAAAGCAGAGATTGTAACTGACTCTCACAATGGATCCCTTAACTCCTTTAGTTTCTCTTCTTTCTAGAGCAATGGTTCCCAGTAGTATCAGGATCAACTGGGAATTTATTGGAAATACAATTCCCTGGCTTTACCCCATGCTTACCAAATTGGAAACTTTGGGAATGGAAGTCCAGCAACCTGAGTTATCAAAGCCCTCCCGGTGTTCTGACATAGGCAGTGTGAGAACCACTGGTCTAGAATCTAAAGGCTGAGGAGTCATTAAAAGGGTACAAGAAACATTGAGTGGAAGGGGCAGCAAAAATCACACTCATTAAAATGAGCAAGAAGAAACACTACAGAGACTCCAGCTAGCTATTGAATGACTATTGTGTTGGTGATAACAATCATTGCGTGGCTCAGAGGATAAAGGGCTTAGTAGAGGACTCCCTTATGCTTTTCAGGTCAGAAAAACTGAGAAACTATTGAACTGGAGCATATAGATATCCAAGATGCATCACCCCAGTTCTCTGAGATCCATAATCAAGAAATGTATTGGTCACCCTTGGCTGAGACACAAATGCCCATCCATATCAATTTTATCTCCAGATCACAAACAGGTGTGAAACCTGAGTGAGGAAGAAGTTTGGGAGAAGTTTAGGAGGCCGGGGCTGGGGGGTGGGGGGCATGCCCTCCTGGGAGGACAGGCCATGGCACCATCGGGGGGGTGAGGGCAGCTGGATGCCCTGCACACTCAGGGCCTTCCGCAGCCACCTCTGTGATTTAAAAGGGAAAGAAATAACTTTTTCATGATTGTTTTTACACTGGATCCACTTACCATCTACATACAGTTTGGCCAAAGTCTCATTTAGTGAAATGAGCATATGAAATGAGCTGGATTTTCCTGGGGCGAAGAAGATGTGGTGGATATAGGTATCCAGCCTCTCTGTGAGAATTACCTATTAATTGAGTGATTAAAGATATCAACCCTTTGGCTGGGCATTCTGGCATGATGAGGGATCAGTTCTTGTGCTAAGAGGCTTGACTGTAAGAGGCACAGGCTTGGATCAAACGCATCTTATATTCAGTCGTGAGGTGCCTGCTTGGCTTGGAAAAACTCAGACTTTCAAAATTACCCTACGAGTGGGAAGACTGTTACTGTAGCATATCTTCACCACCCTCTTAGAATTTAGAGTAGCATTTTCAAGTTTTATTATTTGTATTGGTTTTAATAGGATTCTTTTATGAACCAGTTTAATGAGGAGTATTCAATTATTGCTTCTTGAAGCCACTGCTGTAATATCAGACTTCATGCTGTGCAGTCTCTTTCAGAAAAAGCGTATGTGATCTGAATGGAAAATAAAAGAACTATTTAATAGCCATTCCTTTACAGTATTAACCTTTCTGTCTGACAGTGTTGGCGAGTGGTGGGTATATGCAAACATTCCATCGTTCTGCATTGTAAGGCCACCACATTTAAAAAGAAAATGTATTTAAATCTTAAAATCTGTATGTTGTGACACATCAGATAAGGATTATTTTTCAGACTGAGACCTCTATTTCCTTCAACAAAGCAGAAAAGACTGAGCTGAGGATTTCTTAACCTGTGGGATGATTAATTAGATAAGGTGCCCCAGGCAAAACTCAAGAATCCAAAACCAAATATTCACACTTAATATATAAAGTTAAATCTGGAATTTTACACTGGACCTAGCACCTTGGAGCATATGCCCCAAGGCGAGGCTCAGAGACCACTAAAGAAATGTGACTGATACCCCAGGAGGAATAAACCCATATTGTAAATCCACTTTTAAGCATCAATCAGGAGAACTTTTGCAAATGCTTGGTAAAACAAACCAGCATGCAGCTTGAGCTGAAAGTGTTATTTGCCTTTTATGAATACTTAATTACATCTATGAAAGCTCTCAAGAGCTCATGTACACAGAAGATAATATTTCACTTTTAGGAATGATGACTGAGAGTGTTCAAGACTGGTTTAGGAGGCTCTAGATTCAGACCATCACTGACCGCATGGTTATAATGACTGCAGCAGAGAGAACACATTTAACCTGCCCTGATCACTAATGTGTAATACTCAGACTTTGAATGTGTGTATAAACGAAGGGATATTAACCCTCTGTCACCCAATCTTTTGACGCTTGATAAAAGACGAGGTCATATACGACGTGAAGGGCACCTCACAAAAGAACTTCATCGCCTACCATTGGGGTCTTTGTTTAGCATTTCTCTCTTCCACAGGTGGGCATCATCCTGTGAGACAAAGGCATGGAACAGAAATTATAAGATCAATAATACTTCCTTTGGACAAAGACTGCACAGGAATCATGTCTGCAATAGACATACTGATGGGAATAAATTATTTTGAGTTCTGAAAAGGCAAAGCATCACACATCAAGAAGTACCTTGTCACAGGGAACTATATTCAATATTCTGAGATAAACCATAATGAAAAAGAATATTTTTAAAATATATGTATGTATGTATGTTTGTATGTATGAATCACTTTGATGTACTGTAGAACTTAACAGAACATTGTAAATCAACTATTCTTCAATTTTAAAAAGAAAAGCAACAGCTTGAGGGAGAGAATAAAGAGAGGGAGTGAGGCAGCTTAACAACCTCCTCCTGCCTCCTGGACCTGCCTTTCCCAGACTCCTCCCTCACACACCTCTTCCACCTTTGATTTTAACAGATGCCATTTCCCAGTCTTAGGCAAAGCCCTGTATAGATGTAACCACAAGACAAGCCTCTCAGCCTCCTCACCCTCTTCCAATTAGATCACCACCCTCCTCCCACAAAGAACTTCTAACTCTAATATCACATAATGGTAAACACTCTTGGGGTTTTTTGCTTTTATTATTGTTAATATGATCATTATTATAATTGCTCTCGGGTGGGTTGAGGAATCTCAGAACTTCCTATGACAATTTTCTTCCTCCTCCTGAGCTGGAGATTATTCCAAGTTTTGATTCATCACCAAAGGGATGCTCTGGCGTGGGGATATTTTATTAAAATATTTTTCATAACAGCCTGATGATCTAGTTAACATGATTATCCTACTTAACTGAACTGGGTCAAAAACAGAGACAAAAGATGCCCCATATGTACAGCCCTAAAGTTAACATCACTTTCTCACTAGTAGTCAAGCTAGTTATAAATCAAAAACATTGCCACCCAAGGAAGTGTTTAACCTGGGGAAAGGCACATCAGTACAAATAAACTCACCTTATTAGTTCACAGAACACTGCACCTTAGCACTCATTCGTCAGCTATCAGACAATTCTATCGCTATTGAAAAACCTTAACAGGAAGAGAAATGTCCCATCATCAAGGACATGGCCAACTTAGCCAGCCTTTACTGAGTAGACACCAGTAAAAATGCACCATGCCCACAGCCTTACAAGATTTTCAAAGATAAAAAGTTTGTCCTTACCCTTAAAGATGCTGATGTTTTTGCATCATTGCAACAATTCCGACTAACTGCTCACAGAACCTGGTACAAGCACCACCTTGGGCACTAGGCTACAGGCTTCTGGGACACTGATCTTTGTCAAACTTCCATCCTTGAGCTCATCCTTTTCTTTCCTCTCTTCATCTGGCAACATCAGGAGCAACCAGTCAATCTCAATATACTCATTAGTTTGCCAAAAACGCTGAAAAATGTCATATACACAATCACGTAGATCTTTTTTTTGGTAGAAGTGGTTGGTGAGGAGTACCCAATGTTGATGGTTTTCATATCTCTACTGCCAAATCAGGGCAGGGAGTCAGTGATCTCTTTAGTACCAGAAAGAGTCACTAGTGTCTTTAAAATTAATCAGTGCAGAGAGCCAATTTTCAGAACCAATTCACCTTAAGATTCTGTTTCCCTATAAACACTCTTTGTAGCAAAAGTTTTACTAGTCAAGATACTCCAGAGAAAGAGAAACAATAGGAGATAATAGGTAGATAAATAGATAGCCAGACAGAAAGACACTTAAGTAGATAGATACATACATGCATACATACATAGTTACAAAAATAGAAACATGGATAGATACACAGATACATGGAGAGATACATACCAGATCACCTTCCCTGTCTCCTGAGAAACCTGTATGTGAATCAAAAAGTAACAGTTAGAACCTCACATGGAACAACGGACTGGTTCCAAACTGGGAAGGGAGAACAAAGTTGTATATTGTCACCCTACTTATTTAACTTACATACAGAGTACATTATGTGAAATGCCAAGCTGGGTGAATCACAAGCTGGAATCAAGATTTCCAGGAGAAATATCAACAGCCCCAGATATGCAAGTAATAGAACTCAAAATGGCAAAATGTGAAGAGGAACTAAAGAGACGGTTGATGAGGGTGAAAGAGTGAAAAAGCTGACCTAAAACTCAACATTCAAAAATCTAAGAGCATGGCATCTGGTCCCATCACTCCATGGCAAATAGAAGGGGAACAAGTGGAAGCAGTGACAGGTTTTATTTTTGGGGGCTCCAAAATCACTGCAGATGGTGACTGCAGCCATGAAATTAAAAGATGCTTGCTCCTTGAAAGGAAAACTATGACAAACATAGACAGCATATTAAAAAGCAAAGACATCACTTTACTGACAAAGATCCATATAATTAAAGCTATGGTTTTTCCAGTAGGCATGTACAGACGTGAGAGTTGGACCATAAAGAAGGCTGAGCACCAAATAATTGGGGCTTTCAAATTGTGGTGCTGGAGAAGACTCTTGAGAGTTCCTCGGACTACAAGGAGACCAAACCAGTCAATCCTAAAAGAAATCAACCCTGAATATTCACTGCAAGGACTGGTGCTGAAGCTGAAGCTCAGGTACTTTGGCCACTTGATTCAAAGAGCACTCATTGGAAAAGACCCTGATGCTGGAAAAGATTGAAGGAAAAAGGGAAAGAGGGCGGCAGAGGATGAGATCGTTATAGAGCATTACCCACTCAGTTGAGGCTATGGTTTTTCCAGTGGTCATGTATGGATATGAGAGTTGGACTATAAAGAAAGCTAAGCACCGAAGAATTGATGCTTTTGAACTGTGGTGTTGGAGAAGACTCTTGAGAGTCCTTTGGACTGCAAGGAGATCCAACCAGTCCATCCTAAAGGAGATCAGTCCTGGGTGTTCATTGGAAGAACTGATGCTGAAGCTGAAACTCCAATCCTTTGGCCACCTGATGCAGAGAGCTGATTCATTGGAAAAGACCCTGATGCTGGGAGGGATTGGGGGCAGGAGGAGAAGGGGACAACAGAGGATGAGATGGTTGGATGGCATCACTGACTCGATGGACATGGGTTTGGGTGGACTCCGGGAGTTAGTGATGGACAGGGAGGATTGGCGTGCTGTGAATTCATGGGGTTGCAAAGAGTCAGACATGACTGAGCGACTGAACTGAACTGAATTGAACTCAATTGACATGAATTTGAGCACGCTCCAGCAGAGAGTGGAGGATAGAGGAGCCTGGTGTGCTGCAGTCCATGGGTTCACAAAGAGTCAGACACAACTTAGCAACTGAACAACAAAATAGATACATAGATCCATAGATATATGGATAGATATATACATAGAAAGGTAGATGATTGATAAATAATAAGGCATCGGATCATGTGATTATGAAAGTTGACAAGTCCTAAGACCTGCAGTCAGGGAGCTGGAGCCCCAGTCCAAGTTCAAAGGCCTGAGAACCCAGGGAGCCAGTGGTTCCAGTCCAAGTCTGAGTCTGAAGGCATCAGTGAACCAGTCTGCTAGTCCAAGACAGTCAGGCGTAGGGAACAAATTCTCTCCTACTCCAACTTTGTTCTTTTTTCTCTTTTTTTTTTTTTCATGTTTTTATTATATCAAAAGATATGTCATTTATAATATTAAAATTTATAGCTATTTTTAGCAAAAGACCCTTCTTACCCAGCCACATTGGGGAAAATCATCTACATGACTCTATCAGCGTGAATGTTAATATTATCAAGAAATGCCCTTACAAACACACTGAGATACTAACACATATATATGGAATTTAGAAAGATGGTAATGATAACCCTATATGCAAAACAGAAAAAGAGACACAGATGTACAGAACAGACTTTTGGACTCTGTGGGAGAAGGCGAGGGTGGGATGTTTCTAGAGAACAGCATCGAAACGTATATTATCTAGGGTGAAACAGATCACCAGCCCAGGTTGGGTGCATGAGACAAGTGTTCGGGCCTGGTGCACTGGGAAGACCCAGAGGGATCGGGATGGGGAATACATGTAAATCCATGGCTGATTCATGTCAATGTATGACAAAACCCACTACAATATTGTAAAGTAATTAGCCTCCAACTAATAAAAATAAATGAAAAAAAAAGCCTGGTGCACTGGGAAGACCCAGAGGAATCGGGTGGAGAGGGAGGTGGGAGGGGGGATCGGGATTGGGAATACATGTAAATCCATGGCTGATTCATATCAATGTATGACAAAACCCACTGGAAAAAAAAATAATAATAATAAAAAAAAATAAAAAAATTAAAAAAAAAAATAAATGAAAAAAAAAAACACACTGAGAATAATGTTTAATCACAGAATTGCATACACTGGGGCCTAGCTGACATATCAATTAGCTATCACAAAACTTTTGGGCTAATCCAAGCTATCTTAGAGCTTACCAATTCTGCCATCTCTGTGTTCTATTCTCTGAAGACCAGCAGAGCAAGAAGCCCCCAAAAGTTAATATTACCAAAAAAAGTTTTAGGTTGAATTAAAATCAGGTCAAGCAATAATTCTGAATGCCAAATATGCAAGATGCAGTGTCAAAAGCCAAGACTTCCTCTGTGCTGATGAAATCATATAACTATAATTAATACAGTGGCATTTTCCCTTTAACCTGAGATTTAACAATCTCTGTTCAGCTATACATCTAATCAACACTGAAATAGCATCAGGATGCTCCTCTCCCCAGGAAACTGCGTTATCCATTTACTACAAATGGGTCTTTACTTTACCTTCACTGCTTGCTGATTCTTTTCCTCACCTTTCTAGAAGTTTCTTGAGTGCCTTACTCAGTTTTAATCATCTTTAAATTTTCAATACCCTAAACAGAGATTTGTTGTTGTTGTTTAGTTGCTAAGTCATGTCCGACTCTTCTGCAACCCCATGGACTGCAGCCTGCCAGTCTCCTCTGTCCATGGGATTTTCCAGGCAAAAATACTGCAGTAGGTTGCCATTTCCTACTTCAGGGAATCTTCCCAGCTCAGGGATCAAGCCTGTGTCTCCTATATTGGCAAGCAGATTCTTTACCACCAAGCCACCAGGGATTGGCATACCCTAAATGTAAACTCAGATAGCTTCACAACTCTTATGTATATAAAGTGTGTGTGTATAAATATACACACCTATATGCATACATGATAATTTAAAGATTTTTACCTGCAGCAGAAACATCTGACTCATGCTTTACAAACATGACTTATATGCGATTTTAGATCATCCACTGCCTTGTAATTGGCTTTCCAATTATTTTAAGGATTTCATGTCTTTTGCACAAGTTAGTAAGTTCTTCAAATGTCAAGAATCACAATTTCCTCTTCTTTTGAATCATGTTTATGAGATAAAATGGTAACTGCTCAAGAAAAGCTGATGAATCATACACCTTTTTAGTATTGCTTGAATAAATGAAAGTATAAAATGACTTCCAAGCCCTCTGACATACCTGAAGTATCTGGTCCTCAAAGGGAGGGTAGGGAGGGTTTCTCATGACTAGCAATAAAGAGTTACTCTACATTAAAAACCTGACAAATCCATCTGTTCTTTTCCTAATTTTGTATTTTAGAACAACGTAAATAATAGCATTCTTGGAAATAGTATTCTTTAAAATACTGTATCACTCAAACCAACTCTCAGTTATTCAGAAACTCATTATTCAAGGGTTTTAACCTAAGAAATCAATGTTTGTCCAAGGGGTCTTTCAATTAATGTGATCAAATACAAGGTTTCTAGAAAGATGCCACTCTTGTATCCTTGAAAAAATTATTTGCAGATAAGCAGAAAGAAATATAATTAACAGTTCAAGAACAGGAAAGCTGGCATAAAAGAATAGGAGGTGGATGAAACTGGAGCCCATTATACAGAGTGAAGTAAGTCAGAACGAAAAACACCAATATAGTATACTAACACATATATATGGAATTTAGAAAGATGGTAACGATGGTATGTGAGACAGCAAAAGAGACACAGATGCATAGAACAGTCTTTTGGACTCTGTGGGAGAAGGCAAGGGTGGGATGATTTGAGGGAATAGCAGTGAAACATGTATATTACCATATGTGAAACAGATCGCCAGTCCAGGTTCGATGCACGAGACAGGGTGCTCAGGGCTGGTGCACTGGGAGGACCCAGAAGGATGGGATGGGGACGGAGGTGGGAGGGGGGTTCAGGATGGGGAACACATGTACACCCATGACTGATTCAGTTCAATGTATGGCAAAAACCACTACAATATTGTAAAGTAATTAGCCTCCAATTAAAATAAATAAATTTTTTAAAAAAAATAGGAGGTGAACATGGAGACCAATTAAAATATGATATCTAAATAATTGTAAATCTGGTTGTGAAACTAGAGGAAAATGTCAAGCACAGAAGGTTTCTTAGTGGAAAAGTTTTTAAAATAACATAAACTCCGAGATTTTATTAACAAAAGCTACTAGATAATGAGGAAAAAGTGGAAATCCTCTTAAATAAAAAGTTTTTACCATTAAAATGTCATTTTGGCAATTATGGAACATGTCAATGGTACTTTCGAAACACTTAATCACATGTAAGATAAAAAGCAATATATGTAACTTCGAAAGCATTGAAGAAGGTTAAAGTAAATAATTTATTCACTTATTAGAGATCTTGCGTGCATCTACTCTGCTGGCATTGCTCTGGTTTGTGGGTTTACAGTAGGACTTTTCAATCAAGAGAACAATTGGTAAGTAATGTCTCTCAAACTGGGTGTACAAATGATTTTAAAAGAATATGCTATTTTTGAGAAATAGTCATAAAGCAAAAAAAAACACAAAAAGTTAATGCAAAGACCTACCAGATCCTGAGGCAGGAAACTGCAACCCTTTAATCCCACTGGGCAGGATGCCCCAGACCGGGTATCTCCTTGGGCACCTCCCTGTTACCCCAAGGATCCGCTCAGCGCCTCTCGTGGGGGCGCCTACCCTGGGGAGGGCAGCCTCGTTTGTCACACTGACGGGAGCCTACATCTGACAGCCAGTGAGTGGAGCTAACACAGTAGAGAAGCTTCCCACTTTCCCCACAACTTTAGAATATTCCACCAGGCATCACGTAAGTAAAACTATCTTTTTCAAATTTATTATTATCTGAACCTAATTATATTTTATCTATGAAAACAAATCATTTTGAAGGATTTTGATATAAGCAACTTCTGTCAATCAAGGGAAATAACATTTTCTTTTGTTCAGAATTTTCCAAAAGTTGTTTCCCATGTGGGGATACCATGTGGTCAATGGCACCTCAACTCCTAGAGTTACCATCCAACACACTCCTGAATCAGTCTGAACGTGTAACTGTCACACTCATGGAAGTTGGATGTTTGGGTGCAAACATGTGACAACTTTGTTTTACCTTCTAGGACACTTATAAGTTCACATCTTAAAATTCTTATTAACTTTCTCTGTCTCTCTCTCTCTCTATATATATATATATTTCTTTTTGTTTATTTTTAAATCCTAGTTAGTACATTGTATCGGTTTTTTAATTATATACACAAGTAAATTATATACATATAAACAATGTGGCTCCTGGAAGGGAGGCTGGGAAAGGTGGTCTTCAGCTGGCTGACCTGGTGGAGGATGCTTGATGACGCTCCAGGAGCAGGCTTGGCCTCAACCTTCAAAGCAGGGTAGCACGATGCCAGATAACCTTGTGGTGCTCTTACTGTGATTAGGGATTTTCTTTCAAACTTGGTTAATCTAGAATTGTTGTTAATATCTGCTTCCCATTTTGAGTATCTGGAAATTGACTCTTAGAGATGTTAGGTAATTTACCACACAACACACAGCCAGCAAGTAGGAGGTGTGGGGCTTGAACCTTCACCCCCAGCCCCTGCGGTGATGAGGGGAGAAGATGGGGCAGAGGAGCGCAGGTGCCCGCCAGGCATCAGCGCTGGCTGGCGACAGTCTTGAGAACGTCAGTTCTCCTACAATTACAAAAAGTGAGTGTTTTCTGCTAAGGTTTCAAGACAAAGACACAGGCAACGAGGGATATTTAGAGAATGTAGGCAGCATGTTCTCTGAAATTACCCAGATGTCTGCTGGAGCAAATTTCTAAGCGACAGGCTGTTGACAATGGAAACCAATGAATTTGTTGAACCATTGAAGTTTGTTTTTATAACTGGATGAATATCTCAATAAATTTGATTTTTTGGTTGCCAATAACAGAAGCCCACTTAACCCAATGAGCAGAAAGGAGAAAGTCTTGTGAGGCCCTCGAGGTGTGTCCTGAATGGAAGTTCTGCTGTTGGCATCAGGAGGACTGGGACCAGGAGGAGGAGCCGTCAGGGGCCAAGAAAGCGCCCTCCTGGCCTCACGCTCACTCTGTCCGTGTGGTCTCAACCCTTCGTCTCTCAGCTTGTTGACTTAACTGAAAATCGGTGTGATTCAGAATGGCCACCCCACAATAGCAGCTTCTGCTCAGGAACGTGTCACCTAAGGCAAGACAACTGAAGAAATTAACAGCATTTCCGCAGCCGGGTTCCAAATTTTCAAACAAAGACTCAACTGACCCGGCTCAGCTGGAGGTTAACGCCTAGCGCAGTCTGCTGCGGCCAAAGGCAAGAGCCGCGTGCAGACGAGGTAGGTGGGCAGCCGCGGTGCAGCTCCCAGGGGAGAAGGCTGGGGGCTGGGCAGAACCCTCAGATACCTCCACTAGGGTGGAGTTGGTATTTAAAGACTATAAAGTCAGAGAGTCAGTCAAACTTATATTCCTTTTAATGAAGAAGTTAATGACGATAGAATTGTTTCAAAATTCAGGAATGAAAACCTGCCCTCAATTCCCTTAAAAAAAAAATCACATTATAAACTGCAACACTAGAATTATAGAGGGAAGTGTGGGGTCCATATTGATTTTTTTTCACAAGTGAAAATATCTTATTTATTTATTTATGTTAATTGTTCCTTTTTTATCATTTTATTTCATTTTACTTCACACTTTTCTTCTGTAATTTAACTGTGGTAAGAACACACGAGGTTTACCATCCTAACACATTAAGTCTAACAATATTATATTGTTATCTGCAGGTACAATGTTGTACAGCAGATTCAGGAATTTATCTTGCGTGACTGGAATTTTATGCTTTGATTAGTAATGCCCTGTCTTCCCCACCCTCAGCCCCTGGCAACTACAATCCTATTATTTGCATCCATGAGTTTAACTATTTTAGATACCTCCTATAATGGAATTTTGCAGTATTTGTCCTTCTGTGACTAGCTTATTTCACTTAGTACAATGTCCCCAAAGTTTACTCATGTTGTTACATAAGATAGGATTTCCTTCCTTTTTATGCCTGAATATTACTCCACTGTATGCATATACCATGTTTTTTTAATCCATTCATCTGTCCATAAATGTTTACATTTTTTCCACTTCTTGACTATTGTGAATACTGCTACAGTAAACTTTTAAACACAAATATCATCAAGATCCTGATTTCAATTTAGAAGATAAATGCCTATAAATAGGATTACTGGACCATATGGTAGTTCTATTTTTAATTTTTAATTTTTCTTATTTTTCTAATAATGAAAATATAATAACACATTTACAGGAGACTTGAAAAATACAGAACAAAGTTACCCATAGTTCCACTATATATTAGAATTGTTTTAAGTAGATGAATTAAGATTTTTAGTTGGAGTTTTAATATCAAGCTCTCAGAAATTAATAGAATGAACAGAGATGTAGAAGAATATAGTAGATCAGAAAAGCAGTATGAACCAATTAGACATAATTAAAACTTATACGATTATCACACAGCAGTAGGATACAAATTCTTTTCAAGTTACCATAGACTATAAACTAGGAGGCACTGAAACATATCCAGAGACAAGACCAGGTGCAGAAATTTCAAGGTCTAAATGTATTGAAATCATACAGAGTCTGTTCTCTTATTACTGTGGAATTATGTTAGAGATCAATATAAAAAGATATTTGAAAATAACCCACATATTTTCCAGAGCAGCATGACATTTACCAAGAGAGATCTTTGACTAAGTCATTGAAAGCCTCAGTTAAGTTAGAGGACTGATAAAACACAGATGGTGATTGCAGAGAAGAAAGCATTTAAATAAGAAATTAATATCAAAGACACTTTTTAAAATCCCATGCATTTATAAATTAAATGTGCACTTTTAAGTGAGAGGCAAATCTAAAAGACCATAACAAGGAAATTTAGAAAATATTTGTAATTGAACAAAAATGGAAAGAGAATTTACCAGAATTTGTTGCATGTTGCTGGAGCTGCTCAATGCAATTAAATACAATGTAAAGTCTTGCATAAGATGTGAATACAAATAATGGACACAAGCATAAAATTACATAAGATTTGAACAAAATTTGTACTTCAGTTAATAACAGTGTATCACATGTTAATTTCCTGTTTTTTATAATATAATTTTTCTTTATATTCTCAGAATTGGATTAGAAGTTTTGGAACTATATCAAAATTTTTGACTGAATATAAATTATGAGTCTAGCATTCTATTCATACTAAGTCAAACAAGTGGAACCAAAATTTCATAAATGTTTTAGCTAGATAAAAATTCAAAAGTTTTCTAAAATATACATGCTATACTATGCATACAAAAGGTTTTCTATACAAAAATATCTCTACTACACTTGATAAAGGCTTGAGAAAGAACATTTTTTTTTAAAAGATGGGGAAATTGGAAAGCATAAAATAAATGAAATAGGAGCACTGACTATGAAATAGAAAAAGTGAAACAAACTAAATAAAAGATCATAATACAGTCCAGTTGTTTTTAAACATGGCTACTCATTAGAAACACATCTGGAGTTCTGCAGGAAAAAAAGCAACATCTGAGCGTTTATATTTTTCAAAAACTTCTGAGATAATTCTGATATGCATTTGATTTTAAAAGATGATTACAGGTTTTTCTACTAAGTGGTAGTTTTAGTGATACAGAATTCTATTATCTTCTGTTGACCAATCATGATCCCATTATTTTATTAAGCAAAATTCAAAATAGTAGAAGATGTTTTCTGGCTATTTTCACAATCAATAGCCAGACAAAAAAATGAAATGGCCTTACACTTGCAAGCCATAATGGTTAGCATTAACCTAACAATATAAAATTATTACATACAATTTGGGGGGTTAAGTAGAGTGGTATGGTAAGTGGAAATGCATGCATATATGTCTTTTGGTTGGTGCATTTAATCCATTTGCATTTAAGGTAATTATCCATATGTATGATCCTATTACCATTTTCTTAATTGTTTTGGGCTTATTTCTGTAGGTCTTTACCTTCTTTTATGTTTCCTGCTTAGAGAAGTTCCTTTAGCATTTGTTGTAAAACTGATTTGCGTGCTTGCTCAGTCACTTCAGTCATGTCCAACTCTGCTACCCCATGAACTGTAGCCCACCAGGCTCTTCTGTCCATGGGATTTTCCTGGCAAGAATACCGGAGTGGATTGCCATGCCCTCCTCCAGGGGATCTTCCCAACTCAGGGATCGAACCGTGTTTCCTGCATCTCCTGCCCTGCAGGCAGACTTTTTACGACTGAGCCACTGGAGAAGCCCAAAGCTGGATTCAGTCAGTTCAGTTCGGTCGCTCAGTTGTGTCCGACTTTTTGCGACCCCATGAATCGCAGCATGCCAGGCCTCCCTGTCCATCACCAACTACCGGAGTTTACTCAAACTCATGCCCATTGAGTCGGTGATGTCATCCAGCCATCTCATCCTCTGTCATCCCCTACTCCTCCTGCCCCCAGTCCCTCCCAGCATCAGGGTCTTTTCCAACGAGTCAACTCTTCACATCAGGTGGCCAAAGTATTGGATGCTTCAGCATCAGTCCTTCCAATGAACACCCAGGGCTGATCTCCTTTAGGATGGACTGGTTGGATCTCCTTGCAGTCCAAGGGACTCTCAAGACTCTTCTCCAACACCACAGTTCAAAAACATCAATTCATCAGTGCTCAGCTTTCCTTACAATCATACTCTCACATCCATACATGACCACTGGAAAAACCATAGCCTTGACTAGACAGACGTTTGTTGGCAAAGTAATGTCTCTGCTTTTTAATATGCTATCTAGGTTGGTCATAACTTTCCTTCCAAGGAGTAAGTGTCTTTTAATTTCATGGCTGCAGTCACCATCTGCAGTGATTTTGGAGCCTAAAAAAGTAAAGTCTGACACTGCTTCCACTGTCTCCCCATCTATTTCCCATGAAGTGATGGGACCAGATGCCATGATCTTACTTTTCTGAATGTTGAGCTTTAAGCAAACTTTTTCACTCTCCTCTTTCACTGTCATCAAGAGGCTTTTTAATTCCTCTTCACTTTCTGCCATAGGGTGGTGTCATCTGCATATCTGAGGTTATTGATATTTCTCCTGGCAATCTTGATTTCAGCTTGTGCTTCTTCCAGCCCAGCGTTTCTTATGATGTACTCTGCATGTAAGTTAAATAAGCGGGGTGACAATATACAGCCTTGACATACTCCTTTTCCTATGTGGAACCAGTCTGTTGGTCTTTGTCCAGTTCTAACTGTTGCTTCCTGACCTGCATATAGGTTTCTCAAGAGGTGGGTCAGGTGGTCTGCTATGCCCATCTCTTTCAGAATTTTCCACACTTTATTGTGACCCGAACAGTCAAAGGCTTTGGCATAGTCAATAAAGCAGAAATAGATGTTTTTCTGGAACTCTCTTGCTTTTTTGATGATCCAGCGGATGATGGCAATTTGATCTCTGGTTAGTAATGCTCAATTCTCTTAACTTTTGCTTGTCTGGAAAGTTTTGATTTCTCGGTCAAATGTGAATGACAGTCTTGCTGAGTATTCTTGGTTGTAGGTTCTTCCCTTTCATCACTTTAAATATATCATGCCATTCTCTTCTGGCTTGTAGAGTTTCTGTTGAGAAATCAGCTGATAACCTGATGGGAGTTCCTTTTTATATTATTTGTCATTTTTCCCTTGTTGCTGTTAATATTTTATCTTTGTCTTTAATTTTTGTCAGCTTGATTACTATCTGTCTCGATGTGTTCCTCCTTGGGTTTATCCTACCTGGAACTCTGTGCTTCCTGGACTTGGTTGACTATTTCCTTTCCCATGTGAGGGAAGTTCCCAGCTATTATCTCTTCAAATATTTTCTCAGGTCCTCTCTCTCTCCTCTTCTTCAGGGACCACTTTAATGCAAATGTTGATGCATTCAGTGTTGTCTCAGAGGTCTCTGATACTGAAGTTGAAGCTCTAATACTTTAGTTACCTAATGCGGAGAGCTGGCGTTTTGGAAAACACCCTGATGCTGGGACAGATTGAAGGTGGGAAGAGAAGAAGACAACAGAGGATGAGATGATTGGATGGCATCGCTGACTCAATGGGCATGAGTTTGAGCAAACTCCAGGAGATAGTGAAGGACAAGGAAGCCTGGCATGATGTGGTTCATTAGGTCACAAAGGGTCAAACATGACTTAGCAACTGAACAACAAGAGGCCTACTTAGGCTGTCTTCATGTTTGTTTGTTTGTTTTCATTCTTTTTTCTATATTTTGCTCTGTGGCAATGATTTCCACCATTCTATCCTCCAGGTCATTTATCCATCCTTCTGCCTCAGTTATTCTGCTATCAAGTCCTTCTGATGTAGCATTCATCTTGTTTGTTCTTTAGTTCCTCTAGGTCTCTGGTAAACATTTCTTGCATCTTCTTCATTGTTTTCCTGAGATTGTGGGTTATCTTCACTATCATTATTCTGATTTCTCTTTCTGGAAGATTGCCCATCTCCACTTCATTTAGTTGTTTTTCTGGGGTTTTATCTTGTCCCTTCATCTGGGACATAATTTTCTGCTTTGTCGTCCTGATTAAATTTCTATAACGTGGTTTTTGTTCTAGCTGCTGTGGGATTGTGGCTCTGCTTGCTTCTTCTGTCTGCCCTCTGATGGAGGAGGCTAAGAGGCTTGTGTAAGCTCCCTGGTGGGAGGGATTGGTGGTGGGGAATACCGGGTCTTGCTCTGGTGGGCGGGGCTGTGTTCAGTAAAGCCTTAATCCAAGTGTCTGCTAATGGTTGGGGCTGTACTCCCTCCCTGTTAGTCGTTTAGCCTGAGAAGACAAGCTCTCAGGTCTATGGGCTCTGCAGTAGGGTTAGTGGTGACCTCCAGGAGGTCTTACAGCAAGGGGCCCTTTCCAGGACTGCTTCTGCCCGTGCCCCCATCCCTGCAGCAAGCCACTGCTGATCCACACCTCCACAGGAGACCCTCTAACACTGGCAGGCAGGTCTGGTTCAGCCTCCTGTGGGCTCACTGCTCCTTTCCCCTGGGTCTTGGTGCACACAGGTCTTGTTTGTGCCTTCCTACAGCAGAGTCTGTTTCCCCCAATCCTGAGGAAGTCCTGTGATCAAATCCCAGGGGCCATCAAAGTTGGATTCCCTGGCGATTCCCAGTCCCTTTATCAGATTCCCAGGCTGAGAAGCCTGACATGGGGCTCAGAACCTTCAGGACTGTGGGAGAACTCCTTTGGTATTATGGTTCTCCAGTTTGTGGGTCACCCACCCAGCAAGTTTGAGTTTTTATTTTATTGAGATTGTGCCTCTCCTACCATCTCATTGTGGCTTCTTCCTTGTGTCTGAACATGGGGTATCTTCTTTTTGTGGGTTCCAGTGTCCTCCTGTCAAAGGTTGTTCAACAGCTAGTTGCAATTTTGGTGTTCTCACGGGAGGAGATGAGAGCACATCCTCCTACTCTGCCATCTTGAACCAGAGATTTTAAATTTTTTTAAGTGTGGATCCATATTGATTTTTAACATCCACACAATTTCACTTTCATTTAAGGAACGTTGGCATGTAATTAAAGGATGACCATTTCCAGAAAGCTCAGTATAAACTGCAAAAAGAAAAATAATTCTGTGTCTCTTTTACCCAAGTCTTTGACATTTTAAACAGTAACCAGCTGAGTTCAGCTATGAATATTGTGTCTAGAAATGGCAATAGAGAGAAGCTTTCCAAAATGAGAGAACTTCTCAGGCTCTGAAAGGTGTTTCCTACAGAATTTGTTATCAGCTTCCGAGGAACATGTTAGGCTGTTGCCTTGACACTGATTCTGGGATATTGGGCCAAACGAAAAGACCGTTCGGGCCCCTGTCCTCAGGTATTAGCTGAGGACAATTAGACCATCACTGGGAATCAAAGTGTGGTCCACAGAATGGAAAAGGTTCTGCCCTCAGTGTCTACCAGTGATTTCACTCCCACAAGGATTTGGTAGAGTTTCTGAAATGAGATATATCTATCAACTTTCACCCACATATGTGAAAGGTAGAGAAATACTTTAGTAGCTAAACCAATATGTTATCCATGGAGGTGGGACCAGGAAATTATCTGACATAACATGGCACTTTACATGTCTCAGTCCTCTGCATAAGCATTACATTAAATAAGTATGATGACTCAGGTCCAACAGAAAATAACTTTATTCTTTTCTCTCACTGCCCATTTAAACCTGCTCTAAGGGCCTGATTATTTTCTTTCCCTGTCCCTATAAACATGTAAACAGTTGAGACATTCTCATGATTTTTTTTACTAGTCTATAAATTCATATATATATATACACACATATATGAATAATATAATGTGATATAATGCAAATATTATTTTGTTGTTGTTGTTCAGTCACTCGGTAGTGTCTGACTCTTTGTGACCACATGGGCTGCAGCACACAAGACTTCCCTGTCCTTCACCATCTCCCGGAGTTTGCTCAAACTTGTCCATTGAGTCAGTGATGCCATCCAACCATCTCATCCTCTGTTGTCCCCTTCTCCTCCTGCATTCAATCCTTCCCAGCATCAGGGTCTTTCCAACAAGTCAGCTCTTCGCATCAGGTGGTCAAAGTATTAGAGCTTCAGCTTCAGCATCACTCTTTCCAATGAATATTCAGGGTTGATTTCCTGTGAGATTGACTGGTTTGATCTCTTGCCATCTAAGGGATTCTCAAGAGTCTTCTCCAACACCACAGTTCAAAAGCATCAATTCTTTGGTGCTCAGGTTTCTTTATGGTCCATCTCTCACATCTATATGAACCTTTGTTGGGAAAAGTAATATCTCTGCTTTTTTAATACACTGTCTAGGTTTGTCATTGCTTTCCTTCCAAGGAGCAAGCATCTTTTAGTTTCATGGCTGCAATCACCATTTGCAGTGATTTTGGAGCCCAAGTCACTGTTTCCATTGTTTCCTCATCAATTTGCCGTGAAGTGATGGAACCAGATGCCATGATCTTAGATTTTTGAATGTTGAGTTTTAAGCCAGCTTTTTTCACTCTCCTCTTTCACCTTCATCAAGAGGCTCTTTAGTTCCTCTTCACTTTCTGCCATAAGTGTCATCTGCATATCTGATGTTATTGATATATCTCCTGGCAATCTTGATTTCAGCTTGTGATTCATCCAGCCCCACATTTCACATGATGTACTCTGCATAGAAGTTAAATAAACAGGGTGACAATATACAGTACTCCTCTCCCAACTTGGAACCAGTCCATTGTTCCATGTCCGGTTCTAACTCTTGCTTCTTGACCAGCATACACGTTTCTCAGGAGGCAGATAAGGTGGTCTGGTATTCCCATCCCTTTAAGAATTTTCCACAGTTTGTTGTGATCCACACAGTCAAAGGCTTTATGCAAGCATGTATGTGTACCCCCTAATAAGAAACTTATGACTTCATTTAGAGTAAAAGCTTTTCTCCTGTGTCTCCGACACTTAGCAGCTGTTTGTCCTGCTTGGTGCTTGCAGCTGTGCTGGGAAGGGAGATATTGTGTCACCATCTTCTCTGGCCACTCTTGTCACTTCTCTTCCTCCCAACTACCCTCTCTGCCTCCTCTGGGTCATGGTACTATAAGCACGGTGCTGTCTGGCTGGGCAGATGTTGAGATCTAGGCTTTTCACTCATAGCATATTTTGTAGATTCTCTGAAGCCATTTGCACCCCACCATCACTGGGTCTCTCACTTGAAGTTCTTTCAGCTCCCCACTGGCCCCTCAGCCTCTATGTAATCGAGGGGACAGCTCAACCTCCTGCCCTCATAAGTCTCTTGGGCAAAATCCAAGATATCCCACTTCTGACTCTCCCATATTGACCTCATCCAGCCCAAGGCAATCACTCTTGCATCCTTAGCCGGGCAAACTCTGGATAAGTGAGCACAAGGGGCTGGTCAGTTACACTCCCAGTAACTGTATCTCCATCTCCTCTCTACACTCACTGCCAGATGGCCCAGTGGACACTTTTCAGGACCAAGCAGACATCATCTGCCAAGGAAGCCTATCTGCTCCTCTTTGGGGCCCACTGACCATGTGAAGCCTGCCTCCTGCTCTGCTTCTCCAAGGGAAGGCAGACCAAACTATGAAAGCCCTCCCCAAACATCATCTTTAAGACTCCAACTTCACCTGTCCCCACGTTGGTAAGGGAGAGGAGTCAGCAGCTGTCTGGTGGGTTTTGGAGACCTCCTCAGGAGTCTGTCACAGTGGTTGAGTATCTCCCTCTCGGATGTGGAGACACTTGCGGCTGCAGCTGAAAGTCACATTGAGATGATTTTTTTTCAAACTGGGAATGCAGACCACTCAGATCATCTCTTCTCCATGGAAAACACCCTGTGAAAGGACCCTTGAGTCTCTTTAGAGTTTTTAGGTATCTGCAGCCACTGTAATATTTGAAATTCCTCTTTCAGGTAGGAAGGATGGGTAGTAATTGAGGCCCCCAAAGAAGTAACTTTTCCAAAGTTCTAGAAAGTTCCTCTGACACAAATCCAGCATCCAACCACAAGCTGAGAAAATTCTGAAGTGAAATCGCCTGGTCAAACGGAATCTAAGGCCCAGTTACTGGAGAAGACATTGCTCCCCTATCTACCAAACCATGGAGAGTTGTTGGAAAAACAAGCACCTCCCTGATCCAGGGAGTCCTGGAATTTTTGGAGGCCTGGCGTGCTGCAATTCACAGGATCGCAAAGAGTCGGACACGACTGAGCAATTGAACTGAACTGAACTGACTGGAATGTTTAGGCGCGTATGTTTTGGAAAAATTCCCAGGTCATACTGTTTCCAAAGTACACCCTGTCTTCTGCTGCCCTCTAACTTTGAGCCTCCATACCTCCCCTTCCCCACAGCCTTCTCAAGAAGCCCCACCCTAACAAGGCTGAGCAAAAAGGTGCCAGCGAATTAAGACAGTTAAAAAAACACCTGTTGCTGAGATAAAACAGTGTTCACAACCCAGAAACAACTACTTGTTTGAACACAGAGCCCACACTCACCTGATAATCTCTCAGCCTTGCCCATTGATTAGGGTGGAGGATGATCAGAGAATGAAGAACAGGAACAATAAAGGTCAAAGTCCATGCTGTGGCTATTTGTCATGATATACTTACATATCAGACTTTTTTTCTCATTTCTTATCTAAGTATAGTTGACTTACAATGCTATATTAGTTTCAGGTGTGCGGCATAGTGATTCAGTATTTTTATGGATTATACTCCATTTAAGATTACTACAAAATGTTGGCTATAGTTCCTGTGCTGTACATTAAATTCTTCTATACTGTTTATTTTATATCTTGCAGTTTGTATCGCTTAATCCCCCCCTCTATCCTGCCCCTCTACCCACTCTTCTTCCCTGTGGGACCACTAGTTTCTTCCCTGTATCTGTGAATCCACTTCTATTTTGTTATAGTCATTCATTTGTTGTAATTTTTAGACAATGTGAAAATTTACAGTATTTTTCTTTTTCTGTCTGACATTTCACTAACCATGATACCCTCCAGGTCCATCCATGTTGCTGAAAATGGCAAAATTTCATTTTGGGGGCTAATATTTCATATTTTACATATATATACCATATCTTTGTGCATTTATCTATCAATGTACACTGAGGTTGCTTCCATGTCTTGGCTATTGTAAATAATGCTGTTATGAACATTGAGGTACACACAGTTTTTTTGAATAGGTATTTTCATTTATTTGGATATATACTCAAGAGTGTGATTAGTGGATCATATGTTAACTCTCTTTTTAATTTTTTTGAGGAACCTCCACACTGTTCTCCACCAATTTACATTCCCACCAACTGTGCAGACATTTCTGCATCCTCAACAATACTTGTTACTTGTGGTCTTTTTGGTAATAGTCATTGTGACAGATGTGAGGCTATATCTCCTTGTGGTTTTGATTTGCATTTCCCTAATAATTAGTGGTGATGAGCATCTTTTCATGAGCTTCTTGGTCATTTGTATTTTCTTTAGAAAAATGTCTATTCTTGTCTACTGTGCATTTTTTATTTGGGGTGCTTGATTTTTTTTATATTGAGTTGTATTTTGGATATTAATCCTTTATCAGACATATCTCTTGCAAATATTTTCTTTCATTCAGTAGGTTATCTTTTTGTTTTATTGATGATTTCTTTCACTGTGAAAAATCTTTTAAGTTTAATTAGATCACATTTCTTTAGTATTGTTTTTGTTTCCCATGCTTGAGGAGACAGATACAAAAAATATTGCTGACATGTCAAAGAATATACTGCCTATGTTTTCTTCTTGGAGTTTTATGCTTTTCAGTGTTTTGTCCATTTTTAGTGTTTTTTTGTTTTTGTTTTTGTATAGGGTGTGAGCAAATGTTCCAATTTCATTCTTTTGCACGTAGCTGTCCAGTTTCCCCAAAACCACTTATTGAAGAGACTGTCTTTTCCCCATTGTATATTCTTGCCTACTTTGCCACAGATTAATTGGCTGTAGATGCATGGGTTTACTTCTAGGCTTTCTATTCTGTTCCACTGATCTATATGACTACCAAGCAATTCTTAAAGTATCATGTAAACTAAGTCAAAGATAAAGACATTTGTCAGTCACCTGTGACCTTTCTCTTGTCCTTATATTTAAATTTTTTCTGTTTTTTCCTTTCAATTTTTCCCATCAAGTTATAGCATTAAAAAGATAGAAGAAAGCAAACCTAAGAAATAATTTTGATGTAAACAATCTTATTTGACTTAAGAATTCTTTAACACAAAACACAAGTCAGTCAGGATATTCAGAACACATGTTCATTAGAGCAGAACATCCAGAGAAAGAAGAAAGGGTAATTTTCAAGTTTTGTGTGTGTGCAGTAGAGAGTATATCAAATTCTAGAAGAAAAAAGGTAAATGGGAATGATGTCCATGATTCTGCATTTAAATATAGAAGATACGTGAGAATGTAGTACCTGGAAAGCAGATGCTGCCCTTAAAAAATGTAAAATATGTGCCGCTGACTTTGGAGATCCCCTTGGTGAGGGTTTGAAGGAGAGGAAGGTGCTACTATGTAGTGGGGAAAAGTCTGAAGGTCAACACCTGTGTTCCTGTGAAAACTAGGAAGGCTACCTAAAGAAATCCGAGATCTGGAATGAAGAATGCGGAAGCTGCCAATTTGCTTCTAGTTTCTTGTGTCAACATATTAGAGAAGACAGATGAACTTTTAACAGAATTAGAGGAAATATGAGAAATCCAGGACTTTCTAGGTTTGAAAATAAAAATTTACATCCTTAGTTTCTCCCAGCAACATATTCCCAAGGAAATAGATTTAAGATGAAGATCAAACCCAGGGTGCCATCAGCAAAACATGACTTCAGGCTGAAGATTTCTAGGCATGGCTGCAAGACCACTTGTTAAGATCTCAGAAATATTTAAGAGTGTGCTTAGAGGAACTTCTAAGAATTTTACTGGTTCACTAAATAGACCTTCTCAGTTAAGCAGCAGGGCTTTTTCAAATCTTATGGGCATTGTCCTCTAGTGTTCTTAGAGAAGGACCCAGAAACGTTGGTATGGTTTTTGTCTAAATAAGTTTATTTTAAATTGACACATAGGAAAATTTAAAAGTTTATAAAGCAATGTTATCTTCTTGGATTAAAAAAACAGAAACCACTCGAAAGGAAAAAGCATCTTTGGACCCCAGCCTTCTATGGACAGGAAGTAGTGTGAGATATTCCAGGCTTGCAGGCCACGAGGGCTCAGGCACAGCTGCTCCATTCTGCTTCAGTAGCATGAACGCTGCCACAGGCCAGACCACATACAGGTTAACAGACGGGGCTCTGTGCCAATAAAACCCGATTTGTGAGAATAGCAGCTGGCCAAAATTTGCCAACCTGTGATGGAAAGGAATGAGATTTTGTGATCTTAGAAGAGAATATTTTGCATATGAGAGGAGCGTAATTAATGTGTGGCCCAGGGGTAGACTAAGGCAGACTAAAGATGGCCACAAGTTCTTTGCTAAGTCCCTCTGAGACTCCAGGCAGACTCTGCTTTGACAGCAGAAGTGAGGTTCATTTCCTCACCCCCTAGACTGGTACTTCCACTCCTACCTCTGGGAATTTGCTCTTGGAGTAACATTCCAGTTACCCACTGCAGAGATCAGGGGAGATCCTAGGCTGTCTGGTGAGGGAGAAGGATCCAGACTCTTGGAATGTGAGTGAAACTGGCTTGGACCCTAAAGACAAAGCTGGTTCTACACTACCACGTGACCTCACCAGCACTACAGGGAAGAATCACCCAGCCAAAATCTACCCAAATTCCCAACCCACAGAGTCATGAGAGATGATCAAGCACTTCTCAAGCCACAAATTTATAGGTAGGGGGGTGTTGTTGTTTTGTCATAAAGCAATAGGCAGAACACACACATGTCAATATTAGAAATAGTTTAAGGAGTGTGGGGATTTAAGTTTTTAGTTTACTCTTAAGTTTCAAGAGTTTTTCTCTTTATTTTTTTTAAGTTTTTAAAACTAAGCCTCATAGTTCTTCCCCTGACCAGAAAACACACACACACACACATACAATTGAGAGGCAAATCTGAATAAAAATAAAAAGGAAAGACATGGCCCTTAGGAGAGAATAGCTATCTCTCTGCCCTGATAGGAAGAACATTTAGGAGGGCTGACAAGGAGCTCTGCTAGAGCATGGGGAAAGATGATTAGGATCAGGCTGTGAAAATTGAAAACGGAGGGAAAGAAGCAGGTAGTACTACATGTTACCTAAGAATAGATGCTGCTTTTCTCATCTTCTGTATTTACATTCATAGAGATGTAAGTAAGAATTTCATCATAAGAACTGCACCCAAAGAAGCAAGACTCTATCTCCATTTTTCTGCTTCCAGTCTCAATTTTATGGCAAAGAATCAGTGAATAGAAGAACAGGAACATTTCTGCATTCCATCAAACTAATGGGGACAATATTTATGTTTGGGGGCTTTTTCAAACTGAATTACTTCAACAGTCTTTAAACACTGGTGTTGATGGTGTTTCAGTCACTAAGTCATGTATGACTCTTGTGATCCCATGGACTGTAGCCTGCCAGGCTCCTCTGTCCATGGGATTCTCCAGCCAAGAATACTGGAGTGCGTTGCCATTGCTTCCTCCACTTTAAAAACTGGAGTGTCCTGAAAAGTAGGCACTCTTTCTTTGATCTACCACCAACCCCACTTAGCCTTTGTTTTCAAATAGACACCAAACTGGAGTTGTTACAGAAAGAGGGAGATCCCTTCCAAGACCTGAGACTAGGCTCTTATATAACACTTCGAGATGAATTATCTGATGAGACACACATACTGACAAAGCAAGAGACTTTATTGGGTAGGGTACCTGGGCAGAGAGCAGCAGGATAAGGAATCTAGGAGAGATACTCTGTCGCATGGCTCACCGTCCTGGGTTTTATGGTGGTGGGATTAGATTCCATGTTGTCTCCAGCCAATTACTCTGACTTGGGGTCCTTACTTGTGGCCTGTGCATCACTCGGCCAAGATGCATTCCAGTGAGGATGATTCTGAGAGGTTTGTAGGACATATGTACTGGCATCCTCTTTCTCCTTTTGATCTTTCCTGAATTCTTCTGGTTGGTGGTAGCTTGTTAGTTCCACATTCCTTTCCAGGACCTCCTGTTGCGAGATAACTCAGGTAAGTGGTTGCTACTGAAAGGTTGTTGCTGAATGATAAGACGCTGGGATTCCTGGCCTCCGGAGGAGATGAATTCAATCTGGGGCCAAAGATGAGCCTGGATCACTCAGAGCTTTTGTGTAATAAAGTTTTATTAAAGTATAAAGGAGATAGAGAAAGCTTCTGACATAGGCATCAGATGGGGGAAAAAGAGTACCCGCCTCCTAGTCTTTAGCTGTAAGTTATATAGTCACTCACAGTCTGTTAATGAAAAGAAAGGAATGTCTTAAAATTTAGAACGGCACCAGATAATTCATCCCTGGCCATAAAACGATTGACTTGAATCTTGTAGAAGGGCAGATTGCCAACAAATAGTTTTGTTTACATAGATTAGGGGAACAGTATCTGAGTAAGTAGCTTAGGCCATTTGGCGGAACTTAGAGTCTAGGGTAAATGCATAGCACATTAACATAGCTTAAGACAACATTTCTATAAGAAAAAGAAATGTATTGGTTAACTCAAGGTTTGAGAGTAGTTAGCTTCAGGTGAAACCAGGTGTCATGGCAACACAGTGTTTTAAGAGAAACCTCCTTTTAAATTTGTATAGAGAAGAAAAAATATATATTGCTGGTTTGTTTCCTCCTGCCACTTAAGAAAGATAAAAATGTCTGGCACTTGCAGCCTATTTCCTCTGTTTGGAGACCCCTGGCCTTCCTGCCTGTTACCCTCTCACTATCAGGCCTGGCCAGGGTGGACAGTTTTGGTCAATGGTTTCCCTGACAACGTCTCCCTGAGAGATTTCACACTCAAGATACTTCTCAGGAACTGAAGTGGAGGTCTCTTTCTTCTATCACTACCTCCTGCTGAGAGTGGGCATAGTCGGCCTAGTGCAATAGAAGTCTCTCTGCACCTGATCTAAACTGAGTTTTATTCTGTGGCTGAAATAGCATTTACCCTCATAGCAACAACAATTTAGCCTGAAACTGATGGCCTCTGTTGGAGATGAAACAGACAGGGGCCAAACAGGAGGCCTAACAGGATGATCATCACTGGGTCCAGAAAAGGAAAGCCAAATTTGAAGTGAGGGCTGCAAGATAAGTGAATTTCTTCTGATTGACTGGTGCTGAGGTAACAAGGTGGTGTTCCAGGAACCTTGCACTTAGCCTGAAGTTACCATCCTCCACTAGGTTGGAGGCCCCAGTTCTGCAGAAGAACTAAAAGATACTGTTTTTTGTTTTGTTTTGTTTTTCATTTATTTTTATTAGTTGGAGGCTAATTACTTTACAATATAGTAGTGGGTTTTACCATACATTGACATGAATCAGCAATGGATTTACATGTGTTCCCCATCCTGAACACGCCTCCCACCTCCCTCCCCATCCCATCCCTCTGGGTCTTCCCAGTGCACCAGCCCTGAGCATTTGTCTCATGCATCCAACCTGGACTGGCTATCTGCTTCACACTTGATAATATATATGTTTCAATGCTATTCTCTCAGGTCATCCCACCATTGCCTTCTCCCACAGAGTCCAAAAGTCTGTTCTATACATCTGTGTCTCTTTTTCTGTCTTGTATATAGGGTTATCGTTACCATCTTTCTAAATTCCATATATATGCGTTAGTATACTGTATTGGTCTTTATCTTTCTGGCTTACTTCACTCTGTATAATGGGCTCCAGTTTCATCCATCTCATTAGAACTGATTCAAATGTATTATCTTTAATGACTGAGTAATATTCCATGTGTATATGTACCATACTTTCTTATCCATTTGTCTGCTGATAGGCATCTAGGTTGCTTCCATGTCCTGGCTATTATAAACAGTGCTGTGATGAACATTGGGGTACGCGTGTGTCTTTCAATTCTGGTTTCCCCAGTATGTATGCCCAGCAGTGGGACTGCTGGGTCATATGGCAGTTCTATTTCCAGTTTTTTAATGAATCTCCACACTGTTCTCCATAGTGGCTGTACTAGTTTGCATTCCCACCAACAGTGTAAGAGGGTTCCCTTTTCTCCACACCCTCTCCAGCATTTATTGCTTGTAAACTTTTGGATAGCAGCCATCCTGACTGGCATGTAATGGGACCTCATTGTGGTTTTGATTTGCATTTCTCTGATAATGAGTGATGTTGAGCATCTTTTCATGTGTTTGTTAGCCATCTGTATGTCTTCTTTGGAGAAATGTCTGTTTAGATCTTTGGCCCATTTTTTGATTGGGTCATTTATTTTTCTGGAATTGAGCTGCAGGAATTGCTTGTATATTTTTGAGATTAATCCTTTGTCTGTTTCTTCATTTGCTATTATTTTCTCCCAATCTGAGGGCTGTCTTTTCACCTTACTTATAGTTTCCTTTGTTGTGCAAAAGCTTTTGAGTTTAATTAGGTTTCATTTATTTATTTTTGCTTTTATTTCCAATATTCTGGGAGGTGGGTCATAGAGGATCCTGCTGTGATTTATGTCGGAGAGTGTTTTGCCTATGTTCTCCTCTAGGAGTTTTATAGTTTCTGGTCTTACATTTAGATCTTTAATCCATTTTGAGTTTATTTTTGTGTATAGTGTTAGAAAGTGTTCTAGTTTCATTCTTTTACAAATGTTTGACCAGTTTTCCCAGCACCACTTAAAGAGGTTGTCTTTTTTCCATTCTATATTCTTGCCTCCTTTGTCAAAGATAAGATGTCCATAGGTACATGGATTTATCTCTGGGCTTTCTATTCTGTTCCATTGATCTATATTTCTGTCTTTGTGCCAGTACCATACTGTCTTGATGACTGTGGCTTTGTAGTAGAGCCTGAAGTCAGGCAGGTTGATTCCTCCAGTTCCATTCTTCTTTCTCAAGATTATTTTGGCTATTCGAGGTTTTTTGTATTTCCATACAAATTGTGAAATTATTTGTTCTAGCTCTGTGAAAAATAACAGTTGGTAGCTTGATAGGGATTGCATTGAATCTATAGATTGCTTTGGGTAGAATAGCCATTTTGACAATATTCATTCTTCCAATCCATGAGCATGGTATGTTTCTCCATCTGTTTGTGTCCTCTTTGATTTCTTTCATCAGTGTTTTATAGTTTTCTATGTATAAGTCTTTTGTTTCTTTAGGTAGATATACTCCTAAGTATTTTATTCTTTTTGCTGCAGTGGTGAATGGTATTGTTTCCTTGATTTCTCTTTCTGTTTTCTCATTGTTAGTGTATAGGAATGCAAGGGATTTCTGTGTGTTAATCTTATATCCTGCAACTTTACTATATTCATTGATTAGCGCTAGTAATTTTCTGGTGGAGTCTTTAGGGTTTTCTACATCAAAGATACTGTTAAGCATATTCCTTGAGTAGGAACCAGGACCTTGTCCCAGGGCTGTACCATCACTTGACTGCTCCTCCCCTGTTTTCATTTCCTCCCTTCTATGATTAGCAATTGTTTGAATCTGCCCTTTGGAACTCAGAGAAGGTCAAGCAGGCTGATTGAGGGCTATATCCTACAAACAAGAAACAGGGGACACAAATAACTTGTACTACAAAGCCCCATAGAGTCATTCTGTTTTGATTTTAGGAAGTGGGCAACAACAACTCTTCCTGATAAAATGGGGCATAATCCTGCCCCAATTTGAAGAATAGACACTGAATTGCAAATATTTCCAAGTCCCAAGTCCTGGATCTGAGTAATGTATGATTAAAATCTCAATCCCTTGGTCTGCCATTTTGGTGTAACAGACCTAAATAGAAGCAGTTGGAGAGGTGACAACTGGAATTTTAATAGATAAAATAAATCTCATTCCCTGAGGAATTCAGAATAAGCCTGAAATCCAGTCTGGATCTTGCACCTTGGGGAGATGTGTAGCCAGGTATCCAGTTCTTTACTTTCATTTAAGTCAGTTTTACGCTTACTCCTTGGAACGAAAGTTATGACCACCTAGATAGCATATTAAAAAGCAGAGACATTACTTTGCCAAGAAACGTCTGTCTAGTCAAGGCTATGGTTTTTCCAGTGGTCATGTATTGATGTGAGAGTTGGACTGTGAAGAAAGCTGAGCACCGAAAAATTGATGCTTTGCAACTGTGGCGTTGGAGAAGACTCTTGAGAGTCCCTTGGACAGCAAGGAGATCCAACCAGTCCACCCTAAAGGAGATCAGTCCTGGGTGTTCATTGGAAGGATTGATGCTGAAGCTGAAACTCCAATACTTTGGCCACCTGATGAGAAGAGCTGACTCATTGGAAAAGACCCTGATAATGGGAGGGATTGGGGTGAGGAGGAGAAGGGGATGACAGAGGATGAGATGGCTGGATGGCATCACTGACTTGATGGACATGAGTTTCAGTAGACTCTGGGAGTTGGTGATGGACAGGGGGGCCTGCCTGGCATGCTGCAACTCATGGGGTCGCAAAGAATCGGACACAACTGAGTGACTGAACTGAACTGAACTGAGGTCGGTTTTAACTTTTAATGTGGTATTAACACAAAGGTGACAGGTTATGTTTGTGTTAATACCACATTAAAAGTTAAAACTGACTTAGACGGAACTAACAGGTTATGTTGGAGAAGGAAATGGCAACCCACTCCAGTGTTCTTGCCTGGAGAATCCCAGGGGCGGGGGAGTCTGGTGGGTTGCCATCTATGGGGTCGCACAGAGTCAGACACGACTGAAGCGACTTAGCAGCAGCAGCAGCAACAGATTATGTCTATTCTTTCCATTAATGTATGATCTAAAGCAATGTCATTGTCTAAAAATGTTCTAGTTACAAGAAGAAACCTTTAAAAAGTAAAGTTCCAACTGCTGGCAGACGTTGTTTTGAGAATGGCTGGTGGCAGTTAAGTCTGACACAGCTCAGGAAATTCAAGTTCTTAGCAAATAAGACCTTGTCTGAAATCACCCCCATAGTGTCACTTAGTTATTTCCTTGGATGTCTGAACTACAGCTGCTCTATTTCACTTTTAATTGTAGTTTTTCTCCTTAATAACCAAAGCAGATGTCACTGGTAATAATTTAGTGCTGTTCTCGATATGAGAAGATGCAAGAATTTGGGCTCATAAAATCTTTTCCTAAAAGTATCTATCTGAAGGTTTTTCTGCCATTTTTTACCCAGAGGACAAAGTGCCTCATTCCTGATTTCAACCCCAAACTTCTTTCAGTGGCGGCAGTAGCTGTTAACTTAATCCTAGCAGAGGCAGATGGTAAGTGCTAATTTTCAGTTGGCAGGACCCATTCAAGGTCATAAATTTGACCATGATTTGGGGGCATTTAGTGGCAATTTTTTCATTCCATGGTGCTAGAAACACTCATTTCGAGGTCTGGCCAAGATTTCACTGACAGGCCACTCAATGTGCTGCTACTGGATTACTAGCCCTTATTAACAGCAGTCAAAAGTCTCTAGACCACCTACCTATCTTACTAGTCTCTTGTGGTCTAAGAAAATATTCCCCCTTATTGTTTCTTCCCATATCTAGAGTCACACTATTAGAATCACTGATCTCATATGGAACTATATATCATCATTTCATCAAACGTTCAATCACACATTTGGTAATGTAAAAAACAACAGTTTTGTAAAAGAGGCAATATAAAAAACAGTAGAGCAACAGTATTAGTAAGGTCATAAGTAAGAAGCTGAGTCAAGAGCTGCATTAGGTACAATCTTGTGTATGTATCCCAGGTGTTTCATCTTCTCTGTACCAGTCCTTATCTTTAAGGGAAAATATGTATCGACTTTGTCCATAAGGCACCCAGCCCAATTTCCTAGTATTATTAGCAGGGTTACCCCTAAAATGTTTAACTGTCCCCAGTGTAAGAGAACCTTTAAATTTAAATAACCATAGCCTGGTGTTAACCTGTTTGCAGATCATGGAGCATTTGACCTTCATCCACAGACAAATTACTAAGTTAAGCTTCAGAAAGAAACTTAGAGTGTCATTTCGATGATTCAATTAAATTTTGAAGCAACATAACAAAACAGCAAGGAATTATTTGAGAAATAAAGCTTGGTGACAAATGAGCAGAGTTAAAATTTGATATCCATTGAAACATCTCTTTTTCTTTAAAATCACCCTCATTTTTAATATAGCCAAATCAAGATTAATTTGTCTGAAAATTAAGTCTGATTAATTTATAGAAGTCCTCCCAGGGCCAGGAAAATCATGCCAAGGACTTGTTACAGCTATTGTCTTACAGGTTTAAGAGAATTCCTCCCTTTTCACAAAATACCTTCAGATCCCTGCACCTGTTAGGAGGTGATCTTCCTAACTTATCTGATAAAACTGCTGAGAACCTAAGAGTTTTCAGTCTCTGGAGGGAGCAGGTAGAGAGGAAAATATAAATGTTTCAAATCTGCTCACAAATTGCTGTAAGCAGATTATAACCATATTCATTAGTTTACTCAGTAACTAATCCTCTTGTTAACAGCTTTATCAAGTCATCAGGTTTCCCACTGTTGTTGTTCAGTCACTAATTTGTGTCCAACTCTTTACAACCCCATGGACTGCAGTATGCCAGGCTCCTCTGTACTCCATTATCTCCCAGAGTTTGCTCAAAGTCACGTCAGTTGAGTGAGTGATGCTGTCCAACCATTTCATCCTCTGCTGCTCCCCTCTCCCTCTGCATCAGTCTTTCCCAGCATCAGGGTCCTTTCCAGTGAGTCAGTTCTTCACATCAAGTGGCCAAAATATTAGAGCTTCAGCTTCAGCATCACTCCTTCCACTGAATATTCAGGACTGATTTCATTTAGGATTGATTGGTTTCATCCCCTTGCAGTCCAAGGGATTCTCAAGAGTCTTCTGCAACATCACAGTTCAAAAGCACCAATTCTTCAAAGCTCAGCCTTCTTTATGATCCAACACTCATATCTATACATGACTACTGGGGAAAAAATAGCTTTGACAGTACATACCTTTGTCAGCAAAGTGACATCTCTGCTTTTTAATATGCTGTATAGGTTTGGCATAGCTTTCCTTCCAAGGAGCAAGTGTCTTTTTAATTTCACAGCTGCAGTCACCGTCCAGAGTGATTTTGGAGCCCAAGAAAGTAAAGTCTGTCACTGCTTCCACTTTTCCCCCTTCTACTTGCCATGAAGTGATGGGACCAGATGCCAAGATCTTAAGTCTTTTGAATGTTGAGTTTTAAGCCAGCTTTCTCACTCTCTTCTTTCACCCTCATCAACAGGCTCTTCAGTTCTTTGCTTTCTGCTCTGAGGGTGGTGTCATCTGCACATCTGAAGTTATTGATATTTCTCCTGGCAATCTTGATTCCAGCTTGGCTTCATCTAGCCTGGACTTTTGTATGATGTACTTTGCATAGAAGTTAAATAAGCAGGGTGACAATATACAGCTTTGATGTACTCCTTTCCCAATTTGGAACCAGTCAGTTGTTCCATGTTCAGTTCTAACTGTTGCTTCTTGACTTGCATACAAGATTCTCAGAAGGAAGGTAAGGTGTTCTGATATATCCATCTCTTTAAAAATTTCCCACAGTTTTTTGTGATCCATACAGTCAAATGTTATGTCCAACTCTTTGTGATCCCAAGGACTGCAGCCCACCATGCTCCTGTATACATAGGGATTTCCAGGCAAGAACACTGGAATAGGTTGCCATTTCCTTCTCCAGGGGATCTTCCTGACGCAGGAATCAAACCCTCATCTCCTGTGTCTCCTGCATTGGCAGATTCTTTACCAGTGAGCCACCTGGGAATCCTGGTTTTCCCACTAGAATTCTTTAATCTCTTACCCAGTTCAGCATTATGAAATGAAAGTCAGAAATATTTATTTATCCAAAAATCTTTTATATAAATCTTTTTGAAGAGGAAAAATTTTTGCAAAGGCATTAGAATAAAGCCAGAACCATCTATAATGACAAAAGATTTAGAAAGGAACATTTAAAATCTGATTACAATGCAATTGACAAAGAAACTTGGTTACTACTCTGACATACAGAACTTTCAGATAATAACTAGAATTATGACTGATAATATTTTGTCAGGGCATGCTATATTTTTAGGAATTTCATATAATTTCTAGAATATCTATATTAGTGTCATTTATCATACAATATAATTAAGAAGATTTATTATTCATTTGTTAATTACTTCCCATTGTAATTAGTGTATCAAATGAACCTAATTGGTTTATTTTTTTCTCTCTCTCTTTTTTTTTTTTTCCTAGTTGGTTTAATATATTTCTTTGGGATGTTTCAGGAGCCCACTGAAGGTATAGAAGTCAAAGAAACTTCACTACATTTTTGTAACTTTTTATTTTATATTGGAGTGTAGCAAATTAACAATGCTGTGACAGTTTTAGGTGAACAGCAAAGGGACTCAGCCAAGCATATACATGTATCCATTCTCCAGCAAACTTCCCTCCCATCCAGCCTGCCACATTACATTGAATAGAGTTCCCTGTGCTACTCAGTAGGTCCTTTTTGGTAATACATTTTAAATATAGCAGTGTGTGCATGTCAATCCCAAACTCCCCTAACTATCACTTCTCCCCGTCCGTCCCTCTGGTAACCATAAGTTCATTCTCTAAGTCTGTGAGTCTGTTTCTGTCTTGTAAATAAGTTCATTTCAATGATAATGAAATGAAATAATGAAATAAAGTGAAATAATATCATTTCAATTTGATTTGGAAAATTTTGCAAAAACATATGAAAAATTTTTAGAACATTCAGTCAGACAGGTCATTATGAAACAATAGATAATTACATAATCAAAGTGACAAAAGATTTCAAAGACAAATACAGAGCAGATCACTTAAAAGGTGAAGAAACTTATTTCTTATCAGAGGCAGCTCATATTTTAAGAAAATTTGTCTGCTTATCAGAGAGAAAAGTCAAATTCAAATTTTGTGCCACCTTATTTTTAAAATTCATTTATTCCATTAATTTTAAACTTAGTCAGTCCTGATGATGTACTAACCCTCCGTCACTTTCTTCAGCCTTATTGGTCTGTTTCATATTATCTTCTCCATCCAGAACCAGCTCTACAACAGATTCACTTTCTTTTTCCTTATTAAAATGTAATTCATTCTTCACTGAAAATGTATATCCTATTTTCCTATGGTATGCTGAAATATTTCCTTTATTTTTATTGTTATAAACTTTAATTACATCTTTAGAGTCCTCAACTCTTAAAAACTATATGTTCTAGTGAAAACTAAGAACTAAGTAAAATGGAAGGCAAAAGGAGGAAGTTAAGAGATAACAGTAACAGGCAAGTTAGGCCTTGGCGTGCAGAATGAAGCAGGGCAGAGGCTAACAGAGTTTTGCCAAGGGAACACACTGGTCAGAGCAAACACCCTCTTCCAACAACACAAGAGAAGACTCTACACATGGACATCACCAGATAGTCAATATTAAAATCAGACTGAATATATCTTTTGCAGTTGAAGGTCTAAAAGATCTATATGGTCAGCACAAATAAGACCGGGAGCTGACTGTGGTTTAGAGCATGAACTCCTTATTTCAAAATTCAGACTTAAAGAAAGTAGAGAAAACCACTAGACCATTCAGGTATGACCTAAATCAAATCCGTTAGGATTATACAGTGGAAGTGACAAATAGATTCAAGGTATTAGATCTGACAGAGTGCCTGAAGAACTATAAATGAAAGTTTGTGACATTGTACAGGAGGCAGTGATCAAGACCATTCCCAAAAAAAGAAATGAAAAAAGGAAAAATGATTGCCTGAGGAGGCCTTCCAAATAGCTGAGAAAAGAAGAGAAGCAAAAGGCAAAGGAGAAAAAGAAAGATACACCCATTTGATTGCAGAGTTCCACAGAATGGCAAAGAGTGATATGAAAGCCTTCCTCGGTGATCAATCCAAGGAAATACAGGAAAACAGTAGAAAGGGAAAGACTAGAGATCTCTTCAAGAAAATTGGAGACACAAAGGCAACATTTCATGCAAAGATGTCCACAATAAAGGACAGAAAAGACATGGACCTAATATAAACAGAAGATATGAAGAAAAGGTGGCAAGAATACACAAAAGAACTATAGAAAAAGATCTTCATGACCCAGATAATCACGATGGTGTAATCACTCACCTAGAGCCAGACATCATGGAATAGGAAGTCAAGTGGGCCTTAGGAAGCATCACTGCGAACAAAGCTAGTGGAGGTGATGGAATTCCAGTTGAGCTATTTCAATTCCTGAAAGATGATGCTGTGAAAGTGCTGCACTCAATATGCCAACAAATTTGGAAAACTCAGCAGTGGCCACAGGACTGGAAAAGGTCAGTTTTCATTCCAATCCCAAAGAAAGGCAAGGCCAAAGAATGTTCAAACTACTGCACTATTGCACTCATCTCACACACTAGCAAAGTAATGCTCAAAGTTCTCCAAGCCAGGCTTCAAAAGTATGTGAACTGAGAAATTCCAGATGTTCAAGCTGGTTTTAGAAAAGGCAGAGGAACCAGAGATCAACTTGCCAACATCCACTGGATCATCAGAAAAGCAAGAGAGTTCCAGAAAAAACATATATTTCTGCTTTATTGACTAAGCCAAATCCTTTGATTGTGTGGGTCACAACAAACTGTGGAAAATTCTGAAAGAGATGGGAATACCAGACCACCATACCTGCCCCCTGAGAAATCTGTATGCAGGCCAAGAAGCAACAATTAGAACTAAACATGGAAAAACTGACTGGTTGCAAATCAGGAAAGTAGTACGACAAGGCTATATATTGTCACCCTGCTTTTTTAACTTACATGGAGAGTACATCATGTGAAAATCGGGCTGGATGAAGCACAAGCTGGAATCAATATTTGTCAGGAGAAATATCAATAACCTCAGATACGCAGATGACACGATCCTTATGGCAGAAAGCAAACAAGAACTAAAGAGCCTCTTGACAAAAGTGAAAGAGGAGAGTGAAAAAGTTGGCTTAAAGCTCAACATTCAGAAAACTAAGATCATGGCATCCGGTCCCACCACTTCATGGCAAATAGATGAGGAAACAGTGGAAACAGTGAGAGAATTTGGGGGGCTCCAAAGTCACTGCAAATGATGACTGCAGCCATGAAATTAAATGACCCTTGCTCATTGAAAGAAAAGCTATGACCAACCTAGACAGCATATTAAAAAGCAGAGATATTACTTTGCTGACAAAGGTCCATCTAGTCAAACTATGTACTTCCAGTAGTCATGTATGAGTGTGAGAACTGAACTGAAGAAGTAAGCAATTATTAATTGTCTTTTACATTACCATTCTGTAGATGGGTGAACCTATATACCAGCAAACATTTGTTTACTTATAGAGGACATTACAGGGTGGTACCAAATATGTTCATGAACAGTCCCAAATAGTTCTAGTTTCTCTGTTCAGTAATTGATGTTTCAGTGTCTTATTATATTTGGGAATGATCCAGCTATTCAACCAGCTTCCATCATTTAGCTTAATTAAATACCACTATAAAATTTCACATTACAAAGTATCTGTGGAGATTATCCTCAAGTAGGGATTTATAAAACATCAGTTCAGTTCAGTCCAGTCACTCAGTCATGTCTGACTCTTTGCAACCCCATGAGTCACAGTACGCCACGCCCCCCTGTCCATCACCAACTCCCGGAGTCTACTGAAACTCATGTCCATCGAGTCAGTGATGCCATCCAGCCATCTCATCCTCTGTCATCCCCTTCTCCTCCTCACCCAAATCCCTCCCATTATCAGGGTCTTTTCCAATGAGTCAGCTCTTCACATCAGGGGGCCAAAGTATTGGAGTTTTGGCTTCAGCATCAGTACTTCCAATGAACACCCAGGACTGATCTCCTTTAGGATGGACTGGTTGGATCTCCTTGCAGTCCAAGGGACTCTCAAGACTCTTCTCCAACACCACAGTTCAAAAGCACCAATTCATCAGTGCTCAGCTTTCCTTACAGTCATACTCTCACATCCATACATGACCACTGGAAAAACCATAGCCTTGACTAGACAGACGTTTGTTGGCAAAGTAATGTCTCTGCTTTTTAATATGCTATCTAGGTTGGTCATAACTTTCCTTCCAAGGAGTAGGCATCTTTTAATTTCATGGCTGCAATCACCATCTGCAGTGATTTTGGAGCCCCAAAAAATAAAGTCTGACACTGTTTCCCCATCTCCCATGAAGTGATGGGACCAGATGCCATGATCTTAGTTTTCTGAAGGTTGAGTTTTAAGCCAACTTTTTCACTCTCCTCTTTCAATTTCATCAAAAAGCTCTTTAGTTCCTCTTCACTTTCTGCCATAAGGGTGGTGTCATCTGCATATCTGAGGTTACTGATATTTCTCCAAGTTATCTTGATTCCAGCTCATGCTTCTTCCAGCCCAGCGTTTCTCATGATGTACTCTGCATGTAAGTTCAGTAAGCAGGGTGACAATATACAGCCTTGACGAACTCCTTTTCCTATTTGGAACCAGTCTGTTGTTTCATGTCCAGTTCTAACTGTTGCTTCCTGACCTGCATATAGGTTTCTCAAGAGGCGGGTCAGGTGGTCTGGTATTCCCATCTCTTTCAGAATTTTCCACAGTTTATTGTTATCCACACAGTCAAAGGCTTTGGCATAGTCAATAAAGCAGAAATAGATGCTTTTTCTGGAACTCTCTTGCTTTTCCGACGATCCAGTGGATGTTGGCAATTTGATCTCTGGTTCCTCTGCCTTTTCTAAAACCAGCTTGAACATCTGGAAGTTCATGGTTCATGTATTGCTGAAGCCTGGCTTAGAGAATTTTGAAGATTACTTTCCTAGAGTGTGAGATGAGTGCAATTGTGCAGTAGTTTGAGCATTCTTTGGCATTGCCTTTCTTTGGTGTTGGAATGAAAACTGACCTTTTCCAGTCCTGTGGCCACTGCTGAGTTTTCCAAATTTGCCAGCATATTGAATGCAGCACTTTCACAGCATCATCTTTCAGGAATTGAAATAGCTCAACTGGAATTCCATCACATCCACTAGCTTTGTTCACAGTGATGTTTCTAAAGCCCACTTGACTTCACATTCCAGGATGTCTGGCTCTAGGTGAGTGATCACACCATCGTGATTATCTGGGTCATGAAGATCCTTTTTGTACAGTTCTTCTGTGTATCCTTGTCACATCTTCTTAATATCTTCTACTTCTGTTAGGTCTGTACTATTTCTGTCCTTTATCAAACTCATCTGTGCATGAAATATTCCCTTGGTATCTCTAATTTTCTTGAAGAGATCTCTAGTCTTTCCCATTCTGTTGTTTTCCTGTTTCTTTGCATTGATTGCTGAAGAAGGCTTTCTTATCTCTCCTGGCTATTCTTTGGAACTCTGCATTCAAATGGGAATATCTTTCCTTTTCTCCTTTGCTTTTCTCTTCTCTTCTTTCCACAGCTATTTGTAAGGCCTCCTCAGACAGCCATTTTCCTTTTTTGCATTTCTTTTCCATGGGGATGTTCTTAATCCCTGTCTCCTGTACAATGTCACAAACCTCCGTCCATAGTTCATCAGGCACTCTGTCTATCAGATCTAGTCCCTTTAATCTATTTCTCACTTCATAACATAACTATTCTTAAAAAGTTCATCCAAAAACCGTTTTTCACTTGCATTTCATATACTTACAAAAATTTCATGATATCAAGTTATTTTTCTTGCTGACAAATTTGCAACTGACACAATAGTGTCTTATTTGACTTCTATCAAACCTAGGTACAATAAAGGTATTATATTTAATATTGGTGACACTATAAATCTATCTCTATTAATTAAACAACAAACTTAAACATTAATACCAGGTATTAATTTAATATTGAATATTTTCTAGTTCACATGAACCTGAAATTATTCTGGCCAATTACCTTCTTTTTTTTTTTTTTTTTTGAGAATTTATATAAGTACTTAATTTCCTTGAATCTGATTAAGTAGAGTTCACCTACAAATTAATTTTGATAAAACCGTGCAAAAGTAAAAACAAAGATAATGTACACATAAACATATAGACAGACACAACCAGAGATCTTACAGTCCCCTTTTATAAACTTAGCTATGAGTCAGGTATTATAATATAAAACTTGCTAGCTTATAAATAACAGTTGGAATAGGTAAATTTTAAAAGTTCCTTAACCCATTTTTCCTCTCAGTCTCGGGAATTAAAGGTAGTCTAGATAAGTGATGCTGTGAGCCTTGGTCTCAAGGCGCAGGGAGAGAAAATCAAGTTTTCCTACTAGGACTTATTCCCTCAGGGTCAGAATTCTGAGAAGAAATTTTATCAAGCTTTCTTTCACTAACTCTACATGCAAAAAGAACCAGTTTTGGAATTTTCAGTAGTTTTACCTAAACCAAATTTCTCTGGAGTCTATACAGGATAGTGGCCACACAGTGTTATAATAAAATATCAACTCTTTCTTAGTTATAGATCCATAGCCAAAATCTTTCCAGTTAGACAGAATTTGCCCAAGATGGCTTCCAGTGGAACAGAACCAGAATTTCCCATTTCACAAGGCAAAATGACTGTCAAGAGTCTTCTCAACACCACAGTTCAAAAAGCATCAGTTCTTTGGTGTTCAGCCTTCCTTATGGTTCAATTCTCACATCCATACTGGAAAAACCATCGCTTTGACTATACAAACCTTTGTCAGCAAAGTGATGCCTCTGCTTTTTAATATACTGTTTAGGTTTGTCATAGCTTTACTTCCAAGGAGCAAGCGTCTTTTAATTGCATGGCTGCAGTCACCATCCACAGTAATTTTGGACCCCAAGAAAATAAAGTCTGGCACTGTTTCCATTTTTTCCCCCATTAATTTGGCATGAAGAGATGGGACTGGATGCCATGATCTTAGTTTTTTTTTTTGAATGTTGAGTTTTAAGCCAGCTTTTTTCACTCTCCTCTTCACCTTCATCAAGATGTTCTTTAGTTCCTCTTCCTTTTCTATCATTAGGGTGGTATCATCTGCATATCTGAGGTTATTGATATTTCTCCCAGCAATCTTGATTCCAGCTTGTGATTCATCCAGCCTGCATGCTGCATGATGTACTCTGCATATAAGTTAAAAAAACAGGGTGACAATATACAGCCTTGATGTACTCCTTTCCCTATTTTGAACCAGTCCATTGTTCTATGTCCAGTTCTAACTGTTGCTTCTTGACCTGCATACAAGTTTCTCAGGAACCAGGTAAGATGGTCTGGTATTCCCATCTCTTTAAGAATTTTCCATAGTTTGTTGTGATCCACATAGTCAAAGGTTTAGCATAGTTAATGAAGCAGAAATTGACATTTTCCTGGAATTCTCTTCCTTTTTATATGATCTAATAGATGTTGGTAATTTGATCTCTGGTTCCTCTGCCTTTTCTAAGAGGAGACAGATCAATAAAGTCTCTTGTTCCTTACCTGGTCAGGGCACTCTGGCCAGTTGTCCATGTCAGGAGGAGACCAGGGATAAAAGATCCTGTTTGCAGCCTCTGGGTCTGGTTCATCAGTGGGCAAGCTGGTCCCTGAATACCCCAAGTGATCAGGATGTCAGCTGCAGGGCAGAAAAGTTCTACCAAGGTCTCCATTTGTTACAGGAAAGGGGACCCCTTCCAGAGACCAAGATTGGGCTTTTGTCTAACACTTGGAAATCAATTGTTTGAGGAGACACATGTGCTGACAATGCAAGAGGCTTTATTAGGAAAGGGAGCCTGGGTGGAGAGCAGCAGGGTAAAGGAACCCAGAATTGTTCTGTCACATGACCCGCAGTCTCAGATTTTATGGTGATTGAGTTAATTTCTGAACTATCTTCAGGCAGGAAGTAGATGGGCTTCCCCAGGGTAAAGTGATTAGAGATTCATTCCGTATGGACTAAAACTCCAAGGTGTGAACAGCGGGACAGTGAAGAGAGGAGGGTGGGCCCTGCCCTGCCCAGACCACATATTTCTTATTCTCCAAGTCAGGAGACCTCCCCAAGCACACATGTGCAGAAAAGGCTCCTTGGAGGTCAAAAGCGGAGTTATGTGAAGGGTTGCTCTCTATTCATACACCTCTTTGGTAAATCCATCTTGGCTAAGAAATGGGTGTTCACACATGGGAGGATCCTGAGATCTACCAAATATGGACTGTGAACCAAACAAGTCAAAGTGATTGGCCAAAGGAATCCTGACCCCATAGAAGAAATGCCCCATAAAGGTGATTCAAACTACCACAAGGGTGTGATTTAGTGACTCTCCCTCTGAGTCTGCCCATTTGTCTATCCACACATACTGTACTTTTTCTCTTAATAAATGGTCTACTTGCTTCACTACTTTCCATCTTTGTGGAAATTCTTTTCTGCAAAGCTGAAGGGCCCAGGCCCTTGTCAATGCCACCTGTATAGTGGCTAGAATTTGATTCTTTTAACGCTGCATCCTGGCCTCAATCTCTGACTGGGAACCCAAGCCCTGCTCCAAGCTGTTGCAGTCTGAGGTCAGCCCAGATCAGTCTCTAGCCAATCATTCTGACTAGCCAATTTGATGTGACTAGCACACACATCACTCAACCAAGATAGATTCCAGTGAGAAGGATTCTGGGAGTTTCGTAGGACACATGGACTGGTGTCTCCTCTTTCCTTTTGATCTTTTCCAAATTCTTCCCCTTGGTGGTAGCTTGTTAGTTCCATGTTCATTAAAAGGACCTCCTGTTGTGAGAGGAGGTGGTGAGAGTAACTCACGCAAATGGTTACTATCAGGCCTGGACAGAGCAGGTGGTTTTGGTCAGTGGTTTCCCTAACAGAATGCTTTTCTCAGATATTAATTATTTCTGCCACATATCAAAGGTCACAGGATGCCTTGTAATAGAGCTTTTAGGGACATATTAATTTCCTCCAAGGTGTTTTGGGGGCTTCCCTGATGGTTCAGATGGTAAAGAATTTGCCTGCAGTGCAGGAGACCCAGGTTCGATACCTGGGTTGGAGAGATCCCTTGGAAAAGAGAATGTCTACCCACCCAAGTATTCTTGCCATGGACAGAGGAGCCTGGCAGGCTACAGTCCATGAAGTTGCAAAGAGTCAGACCATAAAGCAGGCTGAGTGCAAACTTTCAAATTGTGGTGCTGGAGAAGACTCTTGAGAGTCCCTTGGACTGCAAGGAGATCAAACCAATCAATCCTAAAGGAAATCAATCCTGGATATTCATTGGAAGTACTGGTGCTAAAGCTGAAGCTTAAGCTCTATTATTTTGGCCACCTGATGTGAAGAGATGACTCATTGGAAAAGACCCTAATGCTGGGAATGATTGAGGGCAGAAAGAAGGGGGCAACAGAGGATGAGATAGCTGGATAGCATCACCAACTCAATGGACATGAGTATGAGCAAACTCCAGGAGATAGTGAAGGACAGGGAAGCCTGACATGCTATAGTCCATGGGATTGCAAAGAGTCAGACACAACTTAGTGAGTAAACAACAAGAAAGGGTGTTTTATTTTGGCAAGAGAAACCATTCTCTTTAACAAAATGTCTGGGCAATCTGTACTATATTCTAATAAGCCACCTAGGACATTTGTCAAATAGGTCATTTGCATCCTGAGACAGAACTTTTAAAGGCAAACATTTGACCCAATTTATAACACCTCAATTTTTAAAATATTGCATCTCTTTTATTCCCAATCTGCCTTCATACCCAATAACACGAAGCATCTGTACAACAGGTGGTTTATTGCTGTGCCCTGGAAGTTTAAATTCCTGCCTTGATTCTCCAGGAAGAGAGAAATGAGACATCTTAATGAAAGACAACAGAACACATAAGAGGTACTAATGAAAAGAACACACGATGATACCCCAAGGGTGCCTAATACATTGTGAATTCCATTATTAATAAAATCTGATCATTTTTAGTTTCTTATCTGATGCATTTTCTAACCGTGCTTTTCATTCTTGCTGCAAGAAATTCTTCACTGACATTAAATTGGAGAAGTGATTATTTTCCCCAAATGATGGCTTTGTGTTTCTGGAAAGATGGCTTTCAACATGCAAATTGGATGCATCAGAAATTATTTTAATGCAAGACCAGAGCTTCACAACTCTTTACAATTTCAAAATGAGCCTGCTGCCCAAAGGAAAACATAAAAGGCAACAAAGCTGGAAGAAGAGAGTAACCTCTCTAGACAGCTTAGAAATTCCTTCCTGCCTGATGAACTGCTTTTATTAAAGATTTTTTTTTTCCAATTTTGAATAGATTTTTCTAAAAACAGATGAAAGGTGAGAAGGCAAAAAGAAAGAAGTCGATCAGCTTGTAATCACAGTGGTGTGTGCATGCTAAGTTGCGTCAGTCGTGTCCAACTCTTTGCAAGCCTATGGACCATAGCCTGGCAGGCTTGACCAGCCGTGGGAATCTCAAGGCAAGAATACTGGAACGGATTAACATTTCCTCCTCCAGGAGACCTTCCCAACCCAGTGACTGAACCTGTATCTCTCATGTCTCCTGCATTGGCAGGTGGGTTCTTTACCACAAGCACCACCTGGGAAACCCCAATCACGGTGGTATTCAGACCCAAACAACAGAGTATAAACAATAAACCAGGAAAAATGCCATTGACATAAAAATGGTAGCAAGTAATTACATAGTGCCTACTGGTACTAGACACTACTGTAAACCCTTAATATATAGCAACTCATTTAATTTCCATAGAGTAATTCTAATTTCCATCTTATAGATGAAGATAACGAGCAACAAGAAGGTTAAGTAAGTTGCCCAAGTTGTAGAGCCATGACTCCAGATGCCAGGGTCCACATCCAGCTTAGGACAACTAGAGATGTCCTGTGGGTATAAAAGAAATTTATAAAATGTTTTCTCAAAACAACAGATTAGGGAGAGAGAGAGTAGAAATGCATCATCCCTCATCTCTTCAAAACTCTTCGTGGTTTCTTATGGGAGTGAAAGAAATGTTTCCCAGGATAAATTGGTGCCAGAAATGATAAAAATAGCAACACTGACTAAATCCATAAGACATCCTCCGGGAATCCCATGAGAAAGCACAACAGAAATCTGGCCTCACTCCTCTGACTACTTTAATAGTTCAAGATGTTTAGGTATATTCAGTTTCTATCACAAAATTAGGTTTACAGGCAATTTAGGGGAAACTAACAAACAATATTCCTGTGTTTCAGTGGTAAATGTATTTTTGGTTGATGCAGGAATTGTCATCATTGAGAGTCAATGGGGAACTCATGAAAGTTATTCAACCTCCAACAGGTTTGCTGAGTTATTATATAAAAGCTGTAAATCACTGGGCAAACTAAATAACCAACCTGTGTACTGCAGATGGGTGTTTTGTCAACATGGTGAATTCAGAAGGATGTCTGCCTGAGTAGATTTTGTTTTCACAGCTAAATAGAAATCACAAGTGACCTCAAGAGGAATCTTTTCATGTGGCAAATAGGATTTCATTTGTTTCAAATTACTATTTTTCTGGGAAGAAGGGATATGAAATCTGATGATGTACCATTGGAAATAATGTTTAATACATTTTATTTTTTAAAAGTTCAGCCACTTATTTCTCTGCTTTAAGCCAACTTTATTGTAGAATTTTTGAAGCTTTTGGAGTGAAGAGGGATTATCTTTTTACCTGAAGCATTTTCATTGCACTTGTACTATGTGTCAGGCACAGTTGTAGAGGCTAGAGCCCCATCTGCACTCTAGAGATGAGCAGAAGACAGCCAGAAGAAAGCGAGAGCTCAGGGTGGCAGGGGTGAGGCTGACAGAGACCTCTTCTTCCTCCTCTCCCGACTCCTCCTCACAAGGGTGACACGGCTAGGTACTGTGTGAGACCCAGAGCGTTCAAGGAGACCGTTTCCTCCAAAATCCGTTTAATGTAATTGAAGAGACAAAAGCACATTAAAAGTAAAGCAACAGTTCCAGAATTGAGCGCCAGGCAAGGAAATAATCCAGAGACAAATGGTTGTCTCTAGCATCACTTATTCTCCTCACTCCTTACACGGCCTCCTCCCTCAGGAGGAGGAGAACTCAGGCCCACTGAGCACCTCCCCTGGGCCCCACACTGCGCAAGACACATCACTTACAAGGTAAAGTTGCTCTCACGAGGATATTATTTCCAGGTTGCATTTAGGACAGAGACTCACCTAGTGATCGTGTTTTCCACCGTCACTGAGGTGAGGTGGTGAGCTGAGTTTCAGGTGAACTGAAATTCAGCCCGTGGTTCTCTGACAGCAAAGTCCCAGTTCTTTCCACCACAGGCCACTGCTTTCCTTTGCACCACACGGGACCCAGCTGGCCCTCCCCTTCCTCAGTCAGAGCAGACGGGTGAGGCGGAGGCCCCGCAGACGCCGGGAGGGGCAGCCGCTCCGCGTCTCATCCTTGGCTTCCCCCGAGGCATACGGGGGGCAGCTTCAGGGGCCCGGTGGTCCTCGGGCAGCACCGCCCATCGCTGGGCTGTTCATAACCAAGACAAAAGTGAGACTTTGTACTTGCTGTGACTTGGATTATTCTTCAGAAATATTCAGTCTCTTCCCGTACTTCCAGGGAGGGAGGTATTGAGAGGCTGTTCAGCTTAATTCATGTTTAGCTTGGTCATGTGACACATCTTGGTCTATTTTCATTGTTAGCAAATTGGATGTTAGTGAAGTTGACACAGTTAGATTTCAAAGGTGTTTACATGATTTGGCTTGTTCCTTTTGGCTTCCAGAAAGTATTGGAAGAGACTAATATGATCCAGCTAGGAGAGGAGAGACACATGGACCCCCTAATGTGTGGCCAGGGTCAAGGTTAAACCATGTTATTTTGAGCTACTGAGAGGTGGGGTGGTTTCCATGAAACCAAAGCTGATTGACTCACTATTTTAAACCAACAATCTCACTGAGATTTACCCCGGAAAAGCTTACCTTTAACTCCAGCTGTTTTACAAAACCGGATTTTCCATTGTAGCTTGATATTCTAAGGGCCTGGGCTTCTATCTTGAAATACTTACCTTACCACAGAGGTTATTAAAAGTAAAGATTAGACAGATAGGTAGGTAGTTAGATAAATAGATAAACATACACAATAATAAAGTTAGAGATGAACTGATGTGTGTGTGTGGTTTTAACAAAAGGTACAGCATATGTACAAATAACATCTGCCTTGTTTTGTGAATAATGCATTTTGTTTAACCATTCTAGGAACTTGCTGACATCTAATCCATTTATGATATTTCTGTGAAGAAATGCTTAATTGACATAGAGCTCTCTATCTTAAAAAAAATTAAAAATTACAACACCTAATGAAAGTTATTTATCACATTCATAGAACCCCTTCACATCAGAGAGAAAGGAAAATGAAGTCGTTCAGTCATGTCTGACTTTTTGTGACCCCATGGACTGTAGCCTACCAGGGTCCCCCCATCCATGGGATTTTCCAAGCAAGGGCTGCCATTTCCTTCTCCAGGGGATCTTCCTGACCGAGGGATCGAACCCAGGTCTCCCACATTGTAGACAGACGCTTTACCGTCCAAGCCACCAGGGAAGTATAACCTTTACATCAGAGAACTCAGGTGGTATTTTAGTACCCTCTCGGTCCTTAGACGGATTATACAACACCAAGTCACTTACCAGTCAATACAGGATGCAGGGACAGCGGGGAACATGTGCCACAATTACTTTCTTGTTTGGCCTCATTTTATTGTTCTCTGCCAATCTGATATTAGACCAGTCCTCACAATGGGTTTATTTTTACTTTTACTGCAATTCGCTAGATTTGTCAGTATCTTCAAGTCACATTACAAATCTTAAAAATCCATGAATAAGGACTATCATTATGCCATCCTACCACCCCCTCTCTCTTTTGCATGAAAGACTTACTAAGGTGTAATCTACAGGGAACTTTCATGGTTAGAGAACATTCTTGTGACTAAGAAGAATTTTTACAAAATAGTTTAGGAATAAATTATTCCAATTCTCAGATATGCAAATATTACAAGACAATGGGAGAACAAGTGAAACAAAGGAAACAAAAATCTGAGTAAGACAATGATGGCCTGACCTTCCCAGCCAGGCTGCTGACTGCTATAGAACGAACAGTCTCCTTTGTCAGCTCTTTCTTGCCATCCATCCTCTGTAATTGCCAATATTTCACTCTAGGCTATCAGTCTGGCCACACAACATTTGTCAGTGTTTTAATGCTTGTATTGTACACGGGAAGCTCAAAACACCAACATTCATTTGATTTTGACAGAGATAACACCATAGCAGTTAGACAGATAACTCCGTAGCAATTATGCTATAGCAAATTCATATTTTCTTAAAACTATGGACTAAACTATAAGGCAAAGAAATCCTCCTTAATCTTTACTTTGACCTCACACAGAGCAATATTTATGCTATCTAAAGTATATCATTAAAGCATTTTCTAAAGTCTTGAAAAAGATTTTTAAGCTTTTTTAAAAGATTCTTTAAAATATATTTTTCAAAATAAAATGCAAACACTCTTGCTAAGAAAGCAATTTGTCAGTAGGATGAATATAAAGAATACTTGCTTAGATGTTGAAAGACTTTGTCTGCTATCCTTGGTTGGCTCAAAGTTTTGATTTGGGGTAACGCACTACCTTTTTAAAGGTCAATTTTCTTTTTTATAATAAAAAGATAATACCATTAGGTCAATAAAAAAACTGTAAGGAAATGCTGGAATGCCAAGATTAATCTAACTTATGTTTAAAAGTTTTTAAAACTCAGTTTAAAAATAAAAAGAATAATGATTAATTTGAATTTAGTGATACTCAATGAGATATACCATTTAGGCTATGTAATGCCCATTTTGAGGATGGTTTAATAAGTGTACTCAATCTCATTATAGAATCTTTGAAATCATAATTTGAGAAATCCTTATAGGGGCTGTAATAAGCTGAGAAATGGCCCATTTCTCAAACAAAGAGATCCACGTTCTAATCTTTGCAAGCCCCAAACTAGCCTTTGCAGGCCCTGGATTGTCTGCACGGGCACTGAATGTGGCCCCAAGCATCCTTATTAGAGGGAGTCACACACAGAAGAGAAGGCAGTGGGACCAGGGGCAGCTGGAACTGATGCAGCCCCAAGTCCAGCAGTGTCGGCAGCCACGAGGGGCTGGGCGAGACCAGGAAGGAGGAAGTCCTCCTGGAGAACTCCAGCTCACACCTTGATTCTGGCCAGCGAAACTGATTCTCGATGAATGAAAGAATGAACTTCTGCTGTCTTAAGCCACCACATTTGGGGTGATTTGCCACAGCAGCTTCAAAAACTAGCACAGGTGCTTCACCCCTGCAGTTACTAGATCTACTCATAGAGGAGGAGAGACCAGCTTTACACCAAATTCTGGCTCATGATAAGTAAGGTATGTAAAGCAAGAGGCAGAGACCAGGTGCCTGTTAGGTATACGCCCTTGTTCTTAAAATCTGTGGAAAAGTGTAAGAACAAAGTTCTGTCAAATGGCTACCTTTACTGAGAATTTACCATATTCCAACCACTGATTTAGATGTTTTATGCACATTCACTTTATTTCATCTTCTGAAAAGCACTCAAATCCCATTTTTCCAATAAGAACATCAAACCACAGTGAGGTTATGTAACTTGTCCAGGTCACACAGTGATTGGCAGACCTGAAACTCCAATTTAGGCAGCCAGTCTAGAATCCATTTTTTATCCCTTATACAACATTGTGTCTCAGTGTAATAGAGCAAGACACAAACATGATTCTCATGGGAGTTATAGTCAAGCTGCATCAGGATAGAAACAATGTAGATATTTTATTAATTTATGTATTATGTAATACACTCAGTTTTCTGCCAAAAAAAAAAAAAAAATCACATGTAGTCACGCTCCTTTTAGGAACTCACTCAGTATAGAGCCACATGGATAATGGTGCAGCCTCCCAAGCTCCTAAGACAAGACGCAGGGACATTGGATCTGTCCAGAGTTCCACATGGTACATTTCATAGCTCTAACTAAAGTGGCCTCAAGCTGGTCCCTGTCAGTGTGGTCAATACTCTTTCACTCATCCAATCAACAGAAGGTTTTGGAGTGCCAATCACATGAAGAATGTGATCCTAGAGCTCCTGAAGGTGAACAAATATACCCCTCCTGCCCTGAAGGAATTGACAATGAGGCAAGAAGTAAAGCTGCCATTTTGTGTTTCCAAAGCACCCAGCGACCCAGCACCATGTGTCTATGCACCTAGTTCTCACTGCTTACCAGAGACCACAGTGAGATCAATTTTACCTGGAGTCATTTGAGTTACTTTTATCTGTAAGCCTTCCCTGGAGGTCTTATTTACATTATAAACAGAGTTTTTCCTTGGAACCTTTAGAATGTCTTAGGGACAGCTGTTCTAGGTATGCTGGTCCTGTTTTATATTCCACCTATGAGCGCTGAGCTATGAAAATGACCCTGTGAAATCAACAATGCATGTAACCTGATTCACAAACCAGATTCTGCATTCCTCCTGAAAGAGCTGGGACATAGACACATCTAAAGCAGAGTTCTCCCCTGCACTGTCTATGTGAGTCTTCAGATCTTGAGATAATAAACAGAAACTTCCTGTATTTTTCCCAGTTAGAAGAGAGAAAACTGACATCTCAATTTTTTGCAAGACAGTTTGATTCCTGTTTCTCAGAGCAATGTCAGAAAACCTTGACCTGTTTTTTAGAAACCAACTGTATCAGTCAAGATCTTGTTTTACTTAACCTGCAGAAACAGCCCATCCTAAGTCTGCAGAAAAGAAAAATGCATTAGGTCAGCTTTCATCCAACTTTAGAAACATTACCCCAAAGTTCCAAAAGAGACATTAAGGAAATTGTTACATGCAATTTTTGTGAAATTTGAGAGTCTCTTCTCTAAAATATAGTTCCAATTTTCAAGATATTAAAGCATATAAATTTTGAAATCCCAACACAAACATTTTCTTCTCACTAAAACTGCACATACACAAAGGGATTTTTAATTGAGAGACTGTCTGTGACCTTTTACCATGAACAAGTTCTAGGAGTAGCAGCCTTTCTTGGTGGACCCTTGTGCATTTCTCTTATTTAAGGCCAACTATCCATAGCTGTCTGTTGTATGTCATGAAAGGATGAATGCCATGTACAGAAAATGAGTAACACAATTTTTTACTTGTTCAAAAAATTATTTTGGAGCACTATATGCAGGATACTGTGCTCCATGTCTTTAATATGTAGTAGTTTACTCCTAAGATCAACATGCAAACAGGTATAAGCCTTTCTCCAAATTTTACTGTGTGCCAGGTACTGTTTTACATGCTTAGTCATCTGATTTCCAATTGCCCAGCATTACTGAGAGGTAGATATTATGGTCCCCAGGTTACAAATGGAATTCTGAAAGGCCCTATGTTGTGGCAAGGTAAAACTCCATTCTATGACCCAAAGCCCTTGCTGTTTATCCAAGTGAACCAAGAACTTCCAGATGTACAAGCTGGATTTAGAAAAGGCAGAATAGGGGATCAAATTGCCAGCATCTGCTGGATCATAGAAAAAGCAAAAGAATTCCATAAAAACATCTATTTCTGCTTTATTCACTATGCTAAGCCTTTGACTGTGTGGATTACAGAAAACTGGAAAATTCTTAAAGAGATGGGAATATTAGACCACCTTACCTGCCTCCTGAGAAATCTGTATGCAGGTCAAGAAGCAACAGTTAGAAGCAGACATGGAACAACAAACTGGTTCATAATCAGGAAAGGAGTATGTCAAGGCTGTATATTGTCACCCTGCTTATTTAACTTATATGCAGAGTACATCATGGGAAATGTTGGTGTATCACTGATCATCCTGTTCATGATCCAACTTGTTTCACTGTTCCCACTGTTCGCTGAACTCAGGGTAGGCAAGGCACGAGCTAAGAGGCTAGAAGAAGACTGACAGAGTCACAGGAAATGCACACTCTCTCCTGAGCGATGCAGCAGCCATAGCGTAACCTAACATACACAGCCTTTGGCTTAAGCAGCAGCCGTAGCAGTAGACATGCTGTATTCTCTCCTCTGGAGGCTGACCCAATGGACACAGTCATGATGCAGCAGTAACGCCACCACTGTTTTGGGTGGAGCTCATACATCAAAAGTAGCCCACGACCAAGTGAGTACCTCATGACTGCAGGTGCAGGCCTATAAATGATCTCAGCTGTTACAGTCATCATTTACAAAACATGGGGCGAAAGAGCCTGAACACACCATCTTGGTTCATTTGCTCTCTTCCCACACTTCACTCTTTCAAGGTCTCTCACCTCACCATCTACATGTAGTCCGTCTCCTGCAATACTCCCTTGGCGAGTAACAACGACCCTTGAATCTACATCTTGCAACAGCAGTGGATGCCACAACAAACAATTACATCCCCAATGCATAGTAAAACCCAATGCCAGGTATCACCTGGAATGCATGCTGCAGTCCTTGCACTCATGGGGCTAGAGGGGCCACCCACTGCGTGTGGAGTGCCTTTATCTCACATGGCCAAGTCCAGTCCACCATCTGTCCTTGTGCGATTTCAGGAAAGCCTCCACAGGGGCAACTCCACTCCTGCAGAATTTTATTAAGGACCTGCAGTCCCCCAGCCCACCCCTTCAAGGAGGGGATCTTGGCAGCATTCACAGCCCATCCATATGATTACAGTTTTCTGAATCTGAGGGAACCCTGAACACTTTACAGAACACTGTTCTAAATCTACAGCATAAGACAAAGCCTTTGCCTCTGCACAGGAAGCCATCCAATTTCCAAAAGGAAGGACACAGCTTTTACACACTATTTGGCCACCACAGCCATCAACCACTAGGACCAGGAAACTCCTCTGAGTTTCCATAAACAAGGCTGCATTCAGCAACCATGTCAACCTGGGCCATTACTCTCTGTACGTTAGCTGGTGACCAGTGAATTGCAAGTTCTACAGGGGGCCTCCAGTCCCTACTTGGGCTCTTCAGGAAGACACCTTGGTCTAAGCCCTATTCAAAACAGAAAAGGGCATCATCAAAAGTAACATCCTTGGGTGTCATGCAATCTTTTAACTGAACTGCCCGTAACTCTTGCTGTGGGTGCTTCCCACACTTGGTAAACTGCTGACCCAGTCTCAGTTGCCTCCATAGCTCTAGGCACAGAGCCCTGGGCTGTCTATCAGTTTTATTTTTGTCAACACCTGGTGCCAGCAAATCAGCTCACAGTTTCATTCTTGTCACCCAGATGGGGCCTTTACTAGCTCGGGCCCCCTTCAGGATCTTCACAGTTCTAATCCCTTTTGCCTGCCACTGTCCCTCTATTTCTCCCGGGCTAGCCGCCATCGAGATCACCTCATAGGTGGGGCACCACACACAGGGCACAAGAATAGCAGCCAGGGATCCAAGAGGTAGATGGGGCATTGTTCAAATGGCATCGCGAATGCTGCCAGTAAAACGCTCATCATCTGGGCCTCAGGTGTTTGGGTTGAAGACTGACGGCTTCATGCCCAGTTCTCTCAGTACTTGGGTCAACTCAGCATCGGTCTGCCGTTCACTCACAGTGTCTGGGAGCGCTCCCACTTCCGACCACTGGTGTGGGTGGCCGTGCTAATTCATTCCATGAGGGTGTGCATTTGGTCAGCTGCCCTTGCATGAGTCACCCAGTGCTCTGCAACCTTTGTCTCAGTGAGGGGTGAGTGGTTGTGGATGCCAGCTATTCTGCCTCATCCCCAGGGTCACAGAAGCCAGCTGCCCAGGGTTCTCCTTGTCTTTGCCGAAACTGCACACCCAAGTAGACCAACACCACCTGATGCATCATGAACTTTGTCATATTGGGGGCCCCATGAGGATGTCACCCCGGGCCCTAGGCTATTCATGCTTCACTTTCCACTGAACAAGGGGCCTCTCTGCCAAGCGGGGACCCGCAGTCTCATAACGTTCATCATCACCATCACTTACCAACACTCTGACACAGATGCTGGGTTCTTCAGGGCCACGGGGTTCTTGCTCTAATGCCAATATACATTGCTCTAGTTCTTCCGAGCATCTCTGCACATCGTGCACCAGGATGGCATCTCGTAAGACACTATCCATATTCACCTTCAAGGTAGTCAGGAAATCCAACTCACAGTGCCAGCAGAAGTCCATGCTGCCTTGTCCAGTAAATGGGAACTCACCACCAGTAACGCCTTTTCAACACTATCTGGTGAACCGCCCACTGCCTCCCAGTCTTCCAATGGAGCCCAAACCAAGAGAATCGCAGCCACATGCTATACGGTGGCCAGTGGCTTCCTACACCCAGTGGAGTATCAGGCTCTTCTACCTGCTGGGTGTCCTGCCAACTATGCCAAATGTACCCCTGATCAACCTGTTTGTGACACCAGTTGCCTTGCTGCTCACAGTGTTTGCTGAATCCAGGGTAGGGAAGACACAAGCTAAGAGGCTGGGAGAGGACTTGAGGAGCCAGAGGAACTGCAGACACATTTATTCTCTCCTGGCTGACGCAGCAGCCGTAGCAGTAGACATGCTGTATTCCCTCCTCTTCTGGCCAACACAATGGACACAGCCAAGACACTGCAGTAATGCTGTGGCTTATTTGGTTGGAGCTCATATATCAAAAACAGCCCATGACAAAGTGAGTACCTCATGATGTCCATGCGCAGTACTATAAATGAGCTCAGCTGTCATAGTCATTATCTACAAAACATGGGGCAAGAGAGCCTGGAAACACCATCTTGGCTTATTTGCTCTCTCCCCACAGCCAGGCTGGATGAAGCACAAGCTGGAATCAATGTTGATGGGAGAAATAGCAATAACCTCAGCTATGCTGATGACATCACCTTTATGGCAGAAAGCAAGGAGGAACTAAAGAGCCTCTTGATGAAAATGAAAGAAGAGAGTGAAAAAGCTGGCTTAAAGCTCAACAATCAAAAAATGAAAATCATGGCATCTAGTCCCATCACTCCATGGCAAACAGATGGGGAAACAATGGAAAGAGTAACACTTTATTTTCTTGGGTTCCAAAATCACTGCAGATGGTGGCTGCAGCCATGAAATTAAAAGATGCTTGCTCCTTGGAAAAAAAGCAATGACAAACCTAGACAGCATATTAAAAAGCAGAGACCTTACTTTGCCAACAAAGGTCAATCTAGTCAAAGCTGTGGTTTTTCCAGTAGTCATGTATGGATGTGAGAGTAGGCTGAGCATTGAGGAATTGATGCTTTTGAACTGTGGTGTTGGAGAAGACTCTTGAGAGTCCTTTGGACTGCAAGGAGATTCAACAGTCAATCCTAAAGGGAATCAACCCTGAATATTCATTGGAAGGCCTGATGCTGAAGTTCCAATACTTTGCCACCTGATGCAAAGAGCCGACTCATTGGAAAAAACCCTGATGCTGGGAAAGATTGAAGGCAGGAGGAGAAGGGGACGACAGAAGTAGAGATGGTTGGATGGCATTACTGACTCAATGGACATGAGTTTGAGCAACCTCTGGGAGATGGTGAAGGACAGGGAAGCCTGGCATGTTGCAGTCCACAGGGTCACAGAGTCAGACATGACTGAGCGTCTGAAAAATAACAATAAGCACTAAGGGTGTGGTGAGCAAAAATAAGTGCTGAGATACCCATCTAGAAGTCTTGTTTATCAGAGGAATTCCTGCAAACAGAACAAAATTTACAGAGTGTACAAAAAAGACAAAGTTCTTTTTTACTCTCTTAGGATCACTGGTTCTGAAAATTAAACTAACAGACAGATTCATGGGAGAGAAACATAAGGATTTACATAGTATGAGTTTTACATGATGCAAGAGGTTTCCTAAGGAAATGAAGACCTGAAGAAACAGATCTGACATTTATACATGGACTTTGATGAAGAGGGGGCAGTCAGGGAAGAATGAAGCAGGTCAGGAGTGTGAGGTTAGAGCAGTGCATGGGGGAAATTTAGCAAGGCCTGGTTGTTAAGGACTCTTCTGAGAGAAGAATGCTCCTTTCCGCCAGGTGTAGGGAGGGCACCCCTTACGTGAGGGTCTATGACCTGTTTCAGGAGAGAAGGACAGAGCAACATTTCTGCATCTGCTATTTTCTCAAACTCCTGTAGCTTTAAATATTCAATATGCCAAGATGCTATATAAGGTGTATTGTGTCCTGAACCCCACCCAGTAGATGGGAAAGCAATGGATGAACACCAATTGCAAAGATACAGCTGATAAAACAATGGACCAGATGCCATGTATGCTTAGGTAATGCCAATCATTTCTAAAACTACTTGTGACATTTGAAAATCCATATAGCCAATTGACCTGGATACTTCAAAACACCAATTCAGAATTCATGTATATATCTACACATGCCCATACACACATTAACCCATCATGTACCCATACACATACACACATATGGATTTACAACCCATCCTTTTCAGAACTAGACTAGCCACAACCAGCAATAAAGATGGAAGGAAATACAAGAAATTAACCACAGTAACTTCCCATCCTCTGCCCCAGGCTCCCTATCTTGGCAGAATCCCTTGGGATATTGAACACAGAGGTACAGAAGTCCTAAGCTCCTAATTCATCACAGAGATCTACTCTAGAAAAGACACTGGCATTTTTCAGGACCAGCAGGGAACTCTGGTGAGTCTTCTCCTGCAAATGGTATGAAAGTGTGTTCCTTGACAGCTCCTGAGGTGTAGTCATTCAACCTCTTTGACCTCATCCCTAACTGTGATTATTTATATCAGAGGATGAATATGAGCCTTTGCTGAGGTGCTAATGTACAAAACTGACAGTATTTCAGACAGGAGGGATGCTCAATAAATTAAAATGCAGATATAGTACCTGAAAGCACACTGCATTTCTTCCAAGTGATCCTCAAAATTTCTACATGTATCTCAAAAATTAGCCTTATGAGAAAGCATCAGTTTAATTAAATATTATTTTGGAGGTGTTGGAAAGGTTCCCCACATCTTACTATCTCCCCCATGATCTTTAATTCCCCTGAAGGACTCATTCCATTGAGTTCAAAGCCTTTTTGGTCTTTAGAAAACCCCTGTTAAAATGCACATACCACTGGCACCTCCATTGGCTGGTGTTTTGAGAGAATGCATGTCAGCATTTCTGCTGTGATAGCCAGCGAAGAATAACACTCTCCAGGAGCAAGTGCAGGACTTCTGGCCGGGGGTGACAGTACAGCTAAGTCCTGAGTGGTGTGAAATGAGAAATAAAGACCAACCTTGCCCATTCCACAATATTGCCCAAGGCCAGACCTGTTAAGTGATCTTAACATAAAAGTATCTTGCTTGACAATGTTAAACCCCACGACCTGCTGCACTGAACACTCACTCTACTACTTCCAGGCTGCTGGTAAATTACTGCTTCAGTGCACTGGGTGGTGCCCCAATTGACTGAAGGAGGGACCACAGTTCTCTCTACTGACTATGTAAACAGCATTGTTCACACCAAAGAAACTGGTTTGCACTTGCATAGAATCTGACTCTGTAATGTCTGTCTTTTACTAGTTCACTGGAAGTTCAACAGTTGTTGTTTTTTTTAATTATGAAAGTATGATAACATGGAGATCAAATTGCCAACATCCACTAGATCATAGAAAAGGCTAGAGATTCCAGAAATACATCTACTTCTGCTTTATTGACTATGCCAAAGCCTTTGACTGTGAGGATCACAACAAACTGTGGAAAAGTCTTAGAGAGATGGGAATATCAGACCATGTTACCTGCCTCCCGAGAAACCTGTATGCAGGTCAAGAAGCAACAATTAGAACCAGACATGGAACAATAGACTGGTTCACAATTGGGACATAAAGGTACATAAAGGCTGTATATTGTCACCCTGCATATTTAACTTATATGCAGTGTACATCATGCGAAATGCTGGGCTGGATGAACCACAAGTTGGAATCAAGATTGTCAGGAGAAATATCAATAACCTCAGACATGTAGATGACAACACCCTTATGGGAGAAAGTGAAGAAGAATTAAAGAGCCTCTTGATGAAGGTGAAAATGGAGAGTGAAAAAGCTGATTTAAAACTCAACATTCAAAAAACGAAGATGATGGCATCCAGTCTCATCACTTCATGGCAAATAAATGGGGAAACAATGGAAACAGTGAGAGACTTTATTTTCTTGGGCTCCAAACTCACTTTGGACAGTGACTGCGGCCATGAAATTAGAAGATGCTTGCTCATTGGAAGAAAAGCAGTGATAAACTTACACAGCATATTAAAAAGCAGACATATTACTTTACCAACAAAGTCCATATAGTCAAAGCTATGATTTTTCCAGTAGTCATGTATGGATATGAGATCTGGACAATAAAAATTGGCTGAGCACCAAAGAATTGATGCTTTCAAACTGTGGTGTTGGAGAAGACTCTTGAGAGTCCCTTGGACTGCAAGGAGATCAAACCAGTCAATCCTCAAGGAAATCTACTCTGATTATTCACTGAAAGGACTAATGCTGAAGCTGAAGCTGAAACTCCAATATTGTGGCCACCTAATGCGAAGAGTTGACTCATTGAAAAATATCCTGATGCTGGGAAAGATTGAAGGCAGGAGGAGAAGGGGATGACAGATGGTGAAATGGTTGGAATGCATCACCAACTCAATGGACATGTGTTTCAGCAACCTCTGGGAGATGGTAAAGGAGAAGGAAGCCTGGCCTGCTTCTGTCTGTGTGGTCACAAAGAGTTGGACATGACTGAGTGACAAGAACAAAATGGTAACGTGGAAACTAGGAAAACACAGAACAAAGTTACATATAGTTACACTATATTTTGCAATTTTTAAGTAGATAATTAAGATTCTAAGTTGGAGTTTCAATATCAAATTCTCAAAAATAGCAGAATGAATAGAGGGAAAAGTAGGATATAGTAGACCTAAAAAGCACTATGAACCAATTCAACATAATTAAGATTTATACAATTTTCACATAAAACAGAAGGATATAAATTCCATTCATGTTCCCATAAGCTATAAACCAGGAGACACTGGAATATATCCAGGGACATAAAACAAGGTGCAAAAAATTTCATGGTCTAAAAGTATTGAAATCATACAGAGTTTGTTCTTATCATTATCTTAGAACTCAGTATATAAAGATATTTGAGAATAAACCACATATTTCCAAGTGCAATGTGACCTTTACCAAGAGATATATTTGACTTAGCCTTTGAAAGCCTCAATAAAGTTAAAAGACTGAAAAGAAAGAAAACATGTAAATAAGAAATTAATGGAAGTTCCATCTTAGTCAAGATGTTTCTCATATGGGTCCCCCTAAACATACATGTTCTATCACTTTTATGACAACTACTAATTTCCTACAGACATTTTGCCCACATGCTCTCAAATTCTAACAAAAACTGACAAGCTAAGTATTAATATTATTATACTCAGTTTCCAACTGAAATCAAAAGAAGAAAAATATAAGTTCAAATCACACAACTGCTAAGGAACAGCATCTTAGCACATCCCAACACACTGCTGCTAATCTACAAAGGAGGCCTTGCATTCTCACTGTTTATATACCGCTAACTGTCTCCACCATTATCAGTAGGCAGGAACTGATGGCCTATTGGTCATCAACAAACACAGCACAGAGAAGCAGCTCCTTAGAGAGAAAGCAGACTATTAGATAAAATAAAAAGATAGTGCAAGACAGCAGGTATTATTGCTTAAGTCACAAGAAAAATAATAAGGGCTCCAAAAGCTTTTTAGCAATAAGAATTTTGAAGATCAGAATGAAAAAATTAAAAAGATACAAGAAATTGTATTCAATACCTTATAATAACCATAATGGAAAAGAATCTGAAAAAGAACATATACATATTTATGTATGACTGAATCACTTTGCTATACACAAGAAACTAATACAATATTACAAATCAACTATACTTCAACTAAAAATTAAATTCTAAAAAGAGACAATCTTATTAGCACCCATTGAAACAATGTTGTAAAAGTTGTTTAACCTCGGAACCATTGATGACATTTTGGGTCACATAGTTCTTTGCTGGGAGTTGGGGAGTGTCTGTCCTCCTTGTAGTAAAATGTTTAGCAGCATCCCTGACCTCCACCCATTCGAGGCCAGCAGCACTCCCCTTTTATGACAGTCAAAACTGTCCCCCGAGAGAGAAAAATCACTCTAGTTGAAAACCTGCTATAGAAAAATATTTAGAGATATGCATATATTTTATGGTGTATTATTTTTAAGTGAAAATGGTTACAAAATAAAGTGCAATATATGATCTAGTTGTTTTTTGCTTTTTGGGTTTTCTTGAGAAAAAATATATGAAGTGTTAGTCACTCAGTTGTGTCAAACTCTTTGTGAGCCCATGGACTATAGCCTGCCAGGCTCTTCTGTCCATGGAATTCTCCAGGCAGAAATACTGAAGTAGCCATGCCTTTCTCCCAATCCAGGGTATCTTCCTGACCCAGGGATCAAACCCTAGTCTCCTGTATTGCGGAAGATCCATTACCATCTGAGACACCAAAAATAGAACTTTAAGAACATCAGAACGTTAAAGTGGTCAGCTGATAACATGATAATAGGTCATTTTGTTTATTTTTTCCTCTGTTTCTTTTTTTTCCCTCTAGATTTTCCATATTCACTACAACAGACAATTTCTTTTGTAGCATATTTGACAGCCTAGGAATTCTAATGATTCATTTATTTTAAAGCTGTGTTGTAAGACAATGGGAAAACTTGTCTAGCTCTGAACTCCAGACAAAGGGAAAAAAAGGAAAGAAAAGTATCTGCTAATAAATTTAAGCTCCAGATTTGTAAGCCACACAATTTTGTAATCCAAATTTCTTCTAATTTCATGGTCTGCAGTCTGAGGTCTCTAAACTGAGAAATTCCCACAAAAGTCTGTCTTGGATCAATGCTACCCCTGGGTCTTACAGTAAGTTCAGTTCAGTCACTCAGTCATGTCCGACTCTTTGTGACCCCATGAATCGCAGCACGCCAGGCCTCCCTGTCCGTCACCAACTCCCGGAGTTTACTCAAACTCACATCCATCAAGTCGGTGATGCCATCCAGCCATCTCATATTCTGTCGTCCCCTTCTCCTCATGCCCCCAATCCCTCCCAGCATCAGGGTCTTTTCCAATGAGTCAACTCTTCGCATGAGGTGGCCAAAGTATTGGAGTTTCAGCTTCAGCATCAGTCCTTCCAATGATCACCCAGGGCTGACCTCCTTTAGGATGGACTGGTTGGATCTCCTTGCAGTCCAAGGGACTCTCAAGAGTCTTCTCCAACACCACAGCTCAAAAGCATCAATTCTTCTGTGTTCTTCTTTCTTCACAGTCCAACTCTCACATCCATACATGACCATTGGAGAAACCATAGCCTTGACTAGACGGACATTTGTTATCAAAGTAATGTCTCTGCTTTTCAATATGTTATCTAGGTTGGTCATAACTTTCCTTCCAAGGAGTAAGCATCTTTTAATTTCATGGCTGCAATCACCATCTGCAGTGATTTTGGAGCCCAAAAAAACAAATTCTGACACTGTTTCCACTGTCTCCCCATCTATTTCCCAAGAGGTGATGGGACCAGATGCCATGATCTTAGTTTTCTGAATGTTGAGCTTTAAGCTAACTTTTTCACTCTCCTCTTTCACTTTCGTCAAGAGGCTTTTTAGTTCCTCTTCACTTTGTGCCATAAGGGTGGTGTCTGCATATTTGAGACACCTCAGATATCTGCATATCTGAGGTTACTGATATTTCTCCCAGCAATCTTGATTCCAGCCTGTGCTTCCTCCAGGCCAGCGTTTCTCATGATGTACTCTGAATATAAGTTAAATAAGCAGGGTGACAATATACAGCCTTGATGTACTCCTTTTCCTATTTGGAACCAGTCTGTTGTTCCATGTCCAGTTCTAACTGTTGCTTCCTGACCTGCATACAGGTTTCTCAAGAACCACCACTATATGATTTTGTTTCTCAAAGCACCATTTGATTTTTACCAGGAGGTCACTGAGTACCTGTTTATTGTCCCAGTTTTACCCTCCAGAACAGGGCAGTTAATTTCTTGTCTTTTAACCTTATATGTGCTATTTTCACATTTTCTCTCAGGTGGTCTTTTAGTAACTAGATGATCTTCCAGCTCTAACTTCTTGTATGTATCTGTCAATTCTTCCCCATGGGGGGTTTGTCCCCACATGATCTTGAGTCAGTTTAGGGGATATCTTTGTTGCTTTTGTTTTGTGCTGGCCTATCGCTTATAAGCCTGGAATTTGGGAGGGTTCCTCCAGAGCAGTTTTGCACACACTGGGCTGGAAGAGGCACAAGCTGGTATCAAGATTGCCGGGAGAAATATCAATAACCTCAGATATGCAGATGACACCACCCTTATGGTAGAAAGTGAAGAGGAACTAAAAAGCCTCTTGACGAAAGTGAAAGAGGAGAGTGAAAAAGTTGGCTTAAAGCTCAACATTCAGAAAACTAAGATCATGGCATCTAGTCCCATCACCTCATGGGAAATAGATGGGGAGACAATGGAAACAGCGTTCTGAACTGAACTGAACTGAATCTCTAAATCATGTCTGACACTTCACAACTCCATGGACGGTAGCCCGCCAGAGTCCTCCGTCCCTAGGATTTTCCAGGCACTAGTACTGGAATGGGTTGCCATTCCTCTCTCCAGGGGATCTCCCCAACTCAGGGGTCAAACCCAAGTCTCCTGCACTGCATAAAGGTTCTTAACTGACTGAGCTACCAGGGAAGCCCCAAAGAAGATTAGAGAGCTGAGAGATACATCTTAAATATTACTGCAGTCCAGAGATGCAAATTACAAAAAACAAGTTAAAAATCTTGGAAAACCAACTAAGAAAGCCCAATTTATTTTAAATAGGAGCTTTCAGAAGAAGAGAATTAATAGAATGGAGAGAGGCAATATTTTTTTTTTTTTAAGATTTTTTTTCTCTTTTTTTTTCCATTTATTTTTATTAGTTGGAGGCTAATTACTTTACAATATTGTAGTGGCTTCTGCCATACATTGACATGAATCAGCAATGGATTTACATGTGTTCCCCATCCCGATCCCCCCTTCCGCCTCCCTCCCCATCCGATCCCTCTGGGTCTTCCCAGTGCACCAGTCCTGAGCACTTGTCTCATGCATCCAACCTGGGCTGGTGATCTGTTTCATCCTTGATAGTATACTTGTCTCAATGCTATTCTCTCAGAACATCCCACCCTCACCTTCCCCCACAGAGTCCCAAAGTCTGTTCTGTACATCTGTGTCTCTTTTTCTGTTTTGCATATAGGGTTACCATTACCATCTTTTTAAATTCCATATATATGTGTTAGTATACTGTGTTAGTCTTTATCTTTCTGGCTTACTTCACTCTGTATAATGGGCTCCAGTTTCATCCATCTCATTAGAACTGATTCAAATGAATTCTTTTTAATGGCTGAGTGATATTCCATTGTGTATATGTACCATAGCTTCCTTATTCATTTGTCTGCTGATGGGCATCTAGGTTGCTTCCATGTCCTGGCTATTATAAACAGTGCTGCGATGAACATTGGGGTACATATGTCTCTTTCAGTTCTGGTTTCCTTGGTGTGTATGCCCAGGAGTGGGATTGCTGGGTCATATGGCAATATTTAAAGAGATAAAAGCTGAGAATTTTTCCAAATCATATCTGTGAATTCTCAGATTCAAGAAGCTGAGACAAACAAGCTAAAAATCCATATTCATATGCATTGAAGGGAATCAACAGAAGAAGGAATGTATAGTGACAACTAGATTGATAGTTGACTTGTATTTATTTACAAAACAACTGTAAAATTTGGAAGGCGATGGGGAAATAACTTCAAAATGCTGTGAAAAATAACTGTCAGCCAAGTATTTTATTTCCAGATAAATATTATTTAATAGGGAGCACACATGCAAAATTGAGAAATAGAATTCACAAAGAGTCACAACCATTCTCTTTTGATGAGAGAATTGCTTAAAATATGTGGTCTAGAAGGAAATGAAGGCCAAAATGAACAAACAGCATGCAAAATGCAGGGAGGAGCAATAAAATTGGTGGGTATATTTCTCTGTAAAACAGCAATAAAAATAACTGGAGGGAAGGCAAATAAGATGGAACTAAAATAGAGGACCATTTCTCTTTAAGAGAACACATACAATTATTGACCCCCCCCCCCAATAAGATATCAATAACCTCAGATACGCAGATAAACCCAGCCTTATGGCAGAAAGCAAAGAGGAACTAAAGAGCTTCTTGATGAAAGTGAAAGAGGAGAATGAAAAAGCTAGCTTAAAACTCAACATTCAAAACACAAAGATCATGGCATCCAGTCCCATCACTTATGGCATATACATGGGGAAACAATGGAAATAGTGACAGACTTAATTTTGCGGGGCTCCAAAACCACTGCGGATGGTGACTGCAGTCCTGAAACTAAAAGAGGCTTGATCCTTGAAAGAAAAGCTATGACCAAACTAGACAGCATATTAAAAAGCAGAGACATTACTTTGCCAACAAACGTCCATCTAGTCAAAGCTATGGTTTTTCCAGTAGTCATGTATGGATGTGAGAGTTGGACTATAAAGAAAGCTGAGCACCAAAGAATTGATGCTTTTGAACTGTGGTGTTGTAGAAGACACTTGAGTCCCTTGGACTACAAGGAAATCCAACCAGCCAATCCTAAAGGAAATCAGTCCTGAATATTCATTGGAAGGACTGATGCTGAAGCTGAAACTCCAATACTTTGGCCACCTGATGCAAAGAACTGACTCACTGGAAAAGACCCTGATGCTGGGAAAGGTTAAAGGCGGGAGCAGAAGGGGATGACAGAGGATGAGATTGTTGGATAGCATCACCTACTCGATGGATATGAGTTTGAGCAAGCTCCAGGAGTTGGTGATGCCAACAGGGAAAGCCTGGCATCCTGCAGTCCATGGGGTCACAAAGAGTCGGACACGACTGAGCTACTGAACTGAACTGAACAAGAAAATCATGCCTGGAGCTTGCTTTAAAATGGACAGTAACAAGTGGGAGGGATGGAGAAATAAAGAGAAAGAGGAAACAGGCTGGGAGTAATTCAATCATTATTGAAACTTTGAAAAGCACATGAAATTCGTTATATTTTTCTCTATGCTTTTGTGACTATGTGGAAATTCCATTAAGAAAATAATTATGAAATTGGCATATAAGAAAAAAGGAAATCTCCATTATTTGTCTGATTAGGTAATAAAAGGTCTAAATTCCAAATAAAAGAGTTTGGATTAGGTATTGTTTCCTTAATTTCTCTTTCTGTTTTCTCATTGTTAGTGTATAGGAATGCAAGGGATTTCTGTGTGTTAATTTTATATCCTGCAACTTTACTATAGTCATTGATTAGCTCTGGTAATTTTCTGGTAGAGTCTTTAGGGTTTTCTGTGTAGAGGATCATGTCATCTGCCAACAGTGAGAGTTTCACTTCTTCTTTTACTATCTGGATTCCTTTTATTTCTTTTTCTGTTTTGATTGCTGTGGCCAAAACTTCCAAAACTATGTTGAATAGTAGTGGTGAGAGTGGGCACCCTTGTCTTATTCCTGATTTTAGGGGAAATGCTGTCAATTTTTCACCATTGAGGATAATGTTTGCTGTGGGTTTGTCATATATAGCTTGTATTATGTTGAGGTATGTTCCTTCTAGTCCTGCTTTCTGGAGAGTTTTTTATCATAAATGGATGTTGAATTTTGTCAAAGGCTTTTTCTGCATCTATTGAGATAATCATATGGTTTTTATCTTTCAATTTGTTAATGTGGTATATTACATTGATTGATTTGCAGATATTAAAGAATCCTTGCATTCCTGGGATAAAGCCCACTTGGTCATGATGTATGATTTTTTTAATATGTTGTTGGATTCTGTTTGCTAGAATTTTTTAAGGATTTTTGCATCTATGTTCATCAGTGATATTGGCCTGTAGTTTTCTTTTTTTGTGGCATCTTTTTCTGGTTTTGGAATTAGGATGATGGTGGCCTCATAGAATGAGTTTGGAAGTTTTCCTTCTGCAATTTTCTGGAAGAGTTTGAGTAAGGTAAGTGTTAGCTCTTCTCTAAATTTTTGGTAGAATTCAGCTGTGAAGCCGTCTGGTCCTGGGCTTTTGTTTGCTGGAAGATTTCTGATTACAGCTTTGATTTCCGTACTTGTGATGGGTCTGTTAAGATCTTCTATTTCTTCCTGGTTCACTTTTGGAAAGTTATACGTTTCTAAGAATTTGTCCATTTCTTCCAAGTTGTCTATTTTATTGGCATAGAGCTGCTGGTAGTAGTCTCTTATGATCCTTTGTATTTCAGTGTTGTCTGTTGTGTTCTCTCTATTTTCATTTCTAATTTTGTTGATTTGGTTCTTCTCCCTTTGTTTCTTAATGAGTCTTGCTAACGGTTTGTCAATTTTGTTTATCTTTTCAAAAAACCATCCTTTAGTTTCGTTGATTTTCGCTATGGTCTCTTTTGTTTTTTGGTTTGTTTGTTTGTTTGCTTTTTGCATTTATTTCTGCCCTAATTTTTAAGATATCTTTCTTTCTACTAACCCTGGGGTTCTTCATTTCTTCCTTCTCTAGTTGCTTTAGGTGTAGAGTTAGGTTATTTATTTGACTTTTTTCTTGTTTCTTGAGGTAAGCCTGTAATGCTATGAACCTTCCCCTTAGCACTGCTTTTACAGTGTCCCATACGTTTTGGGTTGTTGTGTTTTCATTTTCATTCGTTTCTATGCATATTTTGATTCCTTTTTTTATTTCTTCTATGATTTGTTGGTTATTCAGAAGCGTGTTATTTAGCCTCCATATGTTTGAATTTTTAATAGTTTTTTTTTTTTTTTTCCTGTAATTGAGATCTAATCTTACTGCATTGTGGTCAGAAAAGATAACTGGAATGATTTCAATTTTTTTGAATTTACCAAGGCTAGATTTACCAGGATGTGATCTATTCTGGAGAAGGTTCTGTGTGCACTTGAGAAAAAGTGAAATTAGGGAAAAACCAAATAGTAGTCCAAATTTGATCAACTATAAGTGACTAATCAAAAGAAGCAAATATATAAAGCTTCATCAAATTTTTATAGATACCAGAAAAGTCAACTTAGCAGTTAACACAATCAGTGAGAGATTGGTGGGTAAAGAAAAAATAGAAAACTGGCATACTTAACCTGCTTTTCTATTATACAAACATGAAGAATTTATTTCAATTCTGTCAACATATGCAACCAAGTTAATTATTTTAATTGGATAGCTTATTTTTAAGAATTGGTCAAAGACTTGAGTTAACTTATTGCTTGCATTGAATTGTTTAGGTTTTCTCTCTCTTTTTTTCCCATCTTTTAAATTCTAAACCCATAATTGATAGTATTATGGGTGGACCAAATGTTAATCTTTCTTTATATTAAGCAAATACAGAATATATGACTTATGCTTATGTTCTCCACTGACTTTCTAAATTCGTTCAGCATGTCCATCTCTCTCTTGGTACTGCATAACTCCCTAAAATCTTGCATGTCCCATCAAATAGCACCTTTCATAAAAGATCAATTTCACTGGAAAACAATACAAAGCCTTTAGCAATCATCTCTTTGACTTTTGTTGGAGAAAAAAAAACTTGGCCCTAAAAGCTAGTTGTACATGTTTCTTTCTACACCTGACTAATGTACAAATGCATTTTTCAGACTTATAAAAGTGATAATCCAGCTAGAACATTGGGGGAAAAGCAAGAGTTACTACAGCAAAGCCAACATCTGCTTTAAAATAAACCTTTCCAAGCTTAGTGAAATGCTGTTTTTTGGTGCTTAATATGTGTGAAAAAATAATAATCATATTTTTATAGAATCATAAATCATATTTTTATTTTAGGGAATAATCATATTTTGAATTAGCTTTTATTTGTGTTTGCGTTTAGCAATCAATAACAGCTACTGGTTATGTTTCAACATTCTGCTGGTGTGATTTTTTAATCCCTTCAGAATAATAGAAGAAACTTGTACTTGGCATTTTACCCTTATTTTTCTTGTATCATTAACCAAAAATCAATAGGCTTTCCCTCAAAATTTTGTCTTTAACCTTAAATTCTCCAGTGACTACAAACAGCTTTTTACTGGATAAAGGAGATGTTAATGAATTTTTTTTCCAACTTTGCAATCCACTGAAATCCCTGCAATTCATTTTCTTATCTAAAACTTTACTGTTATGATTTTTGTAAATGGAAAGCAGAGGACATTTTTTTAATGTAACAGAACTTTAAACTTGAATGAAATACTCAAAGCACATACTGTATTTTCGGTATGAGAAATTTGGAGGGGAGAGGAGAAAGAAAGGAACTGTTTGAACAGTACTCAAATACCTGAATTTTAAAATAATAAAATAAGGCACTTAACTGAGACACATTTATAGAAGCTTAATATACTTCATATCTCTATTCCTTCATCTCTCTTATTTCCTCTGATTTAGAAGCAGGTTAAGTTATAAGAAGATCAGAAACTATTTGGCCAGAAAAACAGGCTCCAGGTGAGGGAAATTTTCTCAAAGCTCTAAAAGATTCTCTACAAATTATTGGACAGATACAAAAACTGAACAGCTAGAAAAAGTCAGTGGTTTATGATGGGAATCAGGTGAGGAGATACATATTGGATAATTAAGATTAAGCAAAAATTTACATATAAAACAGAGCCCTTAGTAAGTGCTCAACAAATAACTTTAAAATGGAGCTCAAATCAGAGATCAGGTCCAGAAAGTCTATTTTGGACTTAAATCTAAAAACTTGAAAACCTGCTAAGTGCTCAGCAGAGGCTATGGAGATTGACCAAAGGGCCAGGAACCACCCCTTTTTAGACCACACAAAGAAGAAAAGCAGGACGTGAAACCCCTTTTGTCTCATTTATGGATGCCCCATCCCCGTCCATAAGCGCCAACTACACCACCCTTCATACTGGACACCATGTTAGTCTTTTACTCACGTAGTCCTATGACTTCCTACACCTATGAATGTAGTGGTGATCACCCTGCCATTTTCATCATGAGGAAACAGCTTCAGAGGGTTTCAGTAATTTGCCCAAGGCCACACAGCTAATCGTTAACAAAGAAAGTTTCTGATACAGTTCTGTTTGATTTCTGGCTACAATGCAAGGCCAAATTTTTATCTCCTGACTGCTTCTCTCCATACTCACAGCTTTGCTACAGGATTTCATCCTTCTTGCCCACAGAGTATCTTTAGCATCTTCACCTGGGCCCCGCTTTCTAGCCATAAAACAACTCAGTAGCCCTTGTAACTTGTAAGTGGGATCATGCCATTCCTCTGCACAGATTTCAGTGGCTCCACATAGCCCAGGAGGAAGCCCGTAACCAGCAGAAAGGAATATATAGGTCCACACAAAACTCAGTAGGATTAAGGAAGGAAAGGAAAAAGAAGAGAGTGAGTGGGACTGACTTGCACCTGGGAGTGTGGGAGCTGAAGCAGGGGTGAGATCCCCACATCAGAGCAATTGGTTGGGACTGAGAAAGGAGGCATTTGAGGCTGTCGGGGCTGAAGCTGCTGATCTGTGGCAGTCTGAATGTAGTGACAACTACACAGACAAGCCCTACGTATCCCAGACAGGTACACAAGTTCACCAGAATGTGTGACGGAAGCGAACCATATCTCATGTCTGTATCTCCCGTCCCCATAGCTGCCAGCTTCCCTGAGTGCCTGGCATCACCAGGGCCCCTGCAATCTGAGCAACTGCACCATATCCACACTCAGTCCTCACTGGGACAGAGCTGCAGGGACTAGAAAAGAGTCCTAATGACAACATATCTCCTGCTCCCAAGACCTGTGGTCTCCCTGCATACCTGGTGACACTAGGATCCATGCAGTCCAAGCAGCCACACCACTTCCACGTGGGGTCCTCACTGGGGCTGACACAGGTCCTCTAGGGAAGCCTCAGGAGCAAACTCCTGTGGATAACCAAGATACAGAGGTGGGGATAAAAGCACAGTTGAGCTCCAGGGGCAGAATGGCTAAGGATAAAGATCAAAAATCTTTCCACCAGCTGTACAAGTTGCAGATTAATCTCACATGATCAACCAGGAAAACTCTGTGTCTAAGGAATATATCCCTGGAGAAGAAAATGGCAACCCACTCCAGTATTCTTGCCTGGAGAATTCCATAGACAGAGAAGCCTGGCAGGCTAAAGTCCATGGGGTCTCAAAGAGTCAGACATGACTGACTACCAAAAGAATATATAAAAGGACAATGAATGATCCCACAGAAGAAAATGCCATAGCTCTGACTGTTGTGGGCATTAGAGACAAGAATACATAGGAGTAGGACCAGATTAGAGTCTGGACTGTCCCCAGAGCAGGTCCAGAGGTCAGCCCCCTCCCAGAGAACTCCTGACCCCAGGAAGTATTAACTAGTGAAAACTTCCAGAAAGGCCTCCACATGTATCCAAGATCCAGCACCACCCACTGCTGGCAGCACACAGAGCAGGATGCCTCACCCAATCAACAAGCAAGACAAGAACACAAACCCAATCATCAGCATACAGCCTTCCCCAAAGACACCCCAAAACAAACCACCTCTCACAGCCCTGCCCAGCAGAAGGAAAAAAACTCACCTTCTCCCATCAGAATGCAGGTACAAGTCCCTCCCAAGACAAGGCCTACACAAACCACTGGACCAACCTTACCCGCCAAGGGCAGAAACCAAAAGCAAGAAGAAGTATGACCCTATAGCCTGGGGAAAGGAACTCAAACACAGTAAGTCAGATAAAACAAAAATACATGTTATGAAAGTAAAGAAAAAAGGTAAAAACCAATAAAAGCAAATAAATGAAGAGAGGAGTAAATAGGCAAACTGCCTGAAAAAGAGTTAAATGATAGTAAAGATGATCCCAACTCTCAAAAATAGAATGGAGAAAATGCAAGAGCCATTTTATACATTTAACAAGGACCTAGAAAAAATAAAGAGCAAGCAAACAGTGACAATACAATTAAAATTAAAAATACTTCAGAAAGAATCAATAGCAGAATAACTGAGGCAGAAGAATGGATAAGTGAGCTGGAAGATAGAATGGTGGAAATAACTGCTGAAAAGCAGATTAAAGAAAAAGGAATAAAAGAATTGTGGGTAATCTCAGAGACCTATGGGACAATATTAAACACACCAAAATATGAATTATAGAGGTCCCAAAAAAAGAAGAGAAAAAGAATGGATCTGAGAAAATTTTTGAAGAGATTAGAGTCAAAAGCTTCCCTAACACGGGATAGGAAATAGTCAATGAAGTCCAAGAAGTTTAGAGAGTCCCATATAGGATAAACCCAAGGAGAAACATGCTGATACATATATTAGTCAAACTAACAAAAATTAAACACAAAGGGAAAACATTAAAAGCAGCAAGGAGAAAGCAGTATGTAACATACAAGGGAAGCCCCATACAGTTAACGGCCGATCTTTCAGCAGAAACACTGCAGGCCAGAAGGGAATGACAGGATATATTTAAAGTAATGAAAGGAAAAAACCTACGACCAAGACTGCTCTACCCAACAAGGATCTCATTCAAAATTGATAGAGAAATAAACAGTTTACAGACAAGCAAAAGTTTAGAGGATTCAGCACCACCAAAACAGCTTTACAACAAATGCAAAAGGAATTTCTATAGGTGGGAAGCACAAGAGAAGGAAAAGGCCTACAGAACAAAACCAAAACAATTACGAAAATGCCAATAGGACCGCACGGATCAAAAATTACTTTAAACGTAAACGGATTCAGTGCTCCAACCAAAAGACACAGAATGGCTAAATGGACACAAAAACAAGACCCCTATATATACTGCCTACAAGAGACCCTTTAATACCTAGGGACACACACAGACTGAGAGTGAGAGGATGGAAAAAGATATTCCTTAGACAGAGTGAAGTAAGTCAGAAAGAAAAACACCAATACAGTATATTAACACATATATATGGAATTTAGAAAGATGGTAACGATGACCCTATATGCGACACAGCAAAAGAGACACAGATGTAAAGAACAGACTTTTGAACCCTGTGGGAGAAGGCAAGGGTGGGAAGATTTGACAGAATAGCATTGAAACATGTACATTATCAAGTGTGAAACAGATCGCCAGTCCAGGTTTGATGCATGAGAAAGGGTGCTCAGGGCTGGTGCACTGGGATGACCCTGAGGGATGGGATGGGGAGGGAGGTGGGAGGGGGGTTCAGGATGGGGAACACATGTACACCTTTGGCTGATTCAAGTCAATGTATGGCAAAAACCACTATAATATTGTAAAGTAATTAGCCTCCAATTAAAATAAATAAATAAAATTTTTTTAAAAAAAGAAAATGAAATTTTAAAAAAGCTGGAATAGCCATTCCTATATCAGACGGAATATATCTTATAATAAAGAATATTACAAGAGATAGGGAAGGGCACTACAAATGATCAAGAAGATAACCCAAGAAGACAAAAATTGGTGCACCCAACATAGAAGCACCTTAATACATAAGGCAAAAACAGACATAAAAGGAGAAATGGACAGTAATACAATAACAGTATGGAGCTTTAACACCCCACTTGCACCAACTGTTGTTGTTTAGTCACCCAGTCATGTCCGACTCTTTGTGACCCCATGGGCTGCAGCACGCCAGGCCTCCCTGTCCCTCACGAACTCCTGGAGTTTTTCCAGGTTCATGTTCATTGCATTAGTGACGCCATCCAGCCCTCTCGTCTTCTGACACCCTCTTCTCCTTCTGCCCTCGATTTTTCCCAGCATCAGGGACTTTTCCAATGAGTTGTCTGTTTGCATCAGATGACTAAAATGCTGGAGCTTCAGCTTCAGCATCAGCCCTTCCAGTGAACATTCAGGGTTGATCTCCCTTAAGATTGACTGGTTTGATCTCCTTGCTGTCCAAGAGACTTTCAGGAGTCTTTTCCAGAACCACAGTTCAAAGGCATTAATTCTTGGGGGTTCTGCTTTTTTTATAGTCCAGCTCTCACAACCATACATGACCACTGGGAATACCATAGCCTTGATTGTACAGACCTTTGCATCAATAGACAGATCATCAAAACATAAAGTTAATAAGGAAACACAAGAATTAAAAGACACATTGTATCGGATGAACCTACTTTATATCTTCAGAATAGCCCATCCAAATACAGAAGAATACACTTTCTTCTCAAGTGGACATAAACTATTCTCCAGGATAGTTCACATCTTGGGTCACAAATTAAGGCTTGGTAAATTTAAGAAAACTGAAGTTGTATCAAGCATATTTTCTGACCACAATACTATGAAAGTAGACATCAATTAAAAGGGAGAAAAACTGTTTAAAAACACAAGCACATGGATATTAAACAATGCATTTCCAAATAACCAATAGATTACTGAAGAAATAAAAGAAGAAAACAAAAAATACCTAGAAACAAGTTACAATGAAAACATATGGGATGCACTAAAATCACTGCTAAGAGAGAAGTTTATAGATAAGTCTATACAAGTCTATCTCAAAAAACAAAAGCATAAAATAAACAACCTAACCTTATTCCTAAAGCAACTAGAAAAAGAAGCAAAAGCCCAAAGTGAGTAGAAAGAAAGAAATCTTAAAGATCAGAGCAAAGATTAGTAAAAAAAAAAAAAAAAATGAAGGAAACAATAGCAAAGATCAATAAAAGTAAAAACTGGTTCTTCAAGAAGATAAGCAAGATTGACAGATGATTAGACAGATTCATCAAGAAAAAAGGGAAGAAGATCAAATCAGCAAAAGTAGAAATGAAAAAAGATATAACACACAATATAGAAATATAAAGCTTTAAGAGACTATTATGAGCAACTATATGCCAATAAAATGAACTAGATATCAATTACAGGGAATTGACTCATTGACTCATTAGAAAAGACCCTAATATTGGGAAAGATTGAAGACAAAAGTAGACAAGGACAGCAGAGGATGAGATGGTTGGATAGCACCACTGACTCAATGGACATGAACTTGAGCAAACTCCCAGAGACAGGGACAGGGAAGTCTGGCATGTTGCAGTCAGACATGACTTAGGAACTGAACAACACAACAAAATGGTATATCACACATTTGTATATCCATTGAAGAAATGGACAGCTTCTTGGAACATTTCAGTCTTCGAAGACTGAACCAGGAAGAAATAGAAATTACGAACAAGTCAATTACAAGCACTGAAATCAAAACTGCGATTAAAAAAAAAAAAAATCCCAACAAACAAAATCCAGGCCCAGATGGCTTCACAAGTGAATTCTATCAAACATTTAGAGAAGAACTAATGCCTATACTTCTCAAAATCTTCCCAAAAATTGCAGAAGAAGAAAACTTCCAAATTCATTCTATGAAGCCACCATCACCCTGATACCAAAACAGACAAAGATACCACAAAAATAAAAGATTACAGGCCAATATCACTGATGAACATAGATGCAAAAATCCTCAACAAAATTCTGACAGACAGAATCCAACAACACATTAAAAGAGTCACACATACATCACGATCAAGTCAGGTTTATCCAAGGGATGCAAGAATTTTTCAATGTATGCAAATCAATCAATGTGATATATCATTTTGTTGCATTGTTCAGTTGCTATATCATGTCCAACTCTTTGTAACCCCATGGACTGCAGCATTCCAGGCTTCCTTGTCCCTCACTATCTCCCAGAGCTTGCTCAAATTCTTGTCTATTGAGTCAGTGATGCCATCCAACCATCTCATCCTCTGCTGCCCTCATCTCCTTTTGTCTTCAATCTTTCCCAACATCAGTCTTTTCCAATGAGTCAGTTGTTTGCATCAGGAGGCCAAAGTATTGGAGCTTCAGCTTCAGCATCGTTCCTTCCAATGAATATTCAGGACTGATTTCCTTTAGGACTGACAGGTTTGATCTCCTTGCTGTCCAAGGGACTCTCAAAAGTGGTAAATCATATGATCATCTCAATAGATGCAGAAAAAACTTTCAACAATATTTAGCACCCATTCATGACAAAAAAAAAAAAAAACTCTCCTGAAAATGGGCATTGAAGGAACCTATTTCAACATAATAAAGGCCATATATGACATACCCACAGCAAACATTATTCTCAATGGCAAAAAAATGAAAGCATTTCTTCTAAGATCAGGAACAAGACAAGGGTGTCCTCTCTCACTGCTATTATTCAGCATAGTTCTAGAACTCCTAGCTATGGCAATCAGAGAAGAAAAAGACATAAAATAAATTCAGATGATGCTATACACAGAAAACCTTACAAATGCTACCAGCAAATACTACAGCTAATCAGTGAACTTAGTGAAATCACAGGATACAAAATCAGTATACAAAAACCCTTTGCATTCCTATACACTAACAATGAAAACTCAGAATAAGAAATTAAGAAATTAATCCCATTTGCCATGGCAATAAAAAGAATAAAACAACAAGGAATAAAACTACCTAAGGAGACAAAAGAGATGTATACAGATAACTATAAGATGCTGATGAAAAAAATCAAAGATGACAAAAACAGATGGAAAGACATACCATGTTCTTGGAATGGAAGAATCAATATTGTGAAAATGACTATACTACCCAAAGCAATTTACAGATTCAATATAATCTCTATCAAATTACCAATGGCATTTTTCACAGAGCTAGAACAAAAAAAAATTCACAATTCACATGGAAAAACAAAAGAGTCAAATAGCCAAAGCAATTTTGAGAAAGAAAAATGGAGCTGGAGGAATCAACCTTCCTTACTTCAGACTATACTACAAAGCTACAGTCATCAAGACAGTTCAGTTCAGTTCAGTTCAGTTCAGTTCAGTTGCTCCATTGTGTCTGACTCTTTGAGACCCCATGGACTGCAGGACACCAGGCTTCCCTGTCCGCCACCAACTCCCAGATCTTACTCAGACTCATGTCCATCAAGTCAGTGATGCCATCCAACCATCTCATCCTCTGTCATCCCCTTCTCCTCCTGCCCTCGATCTTCCCCAGCATCAGGGTCTTTTACAATGAGTCAGTTCTTCACATCAGGTAGCCAAAGTATTGGAGTTTCAGCTTCAGCATCAGTCCTTCCAATGAATACTCAAGACTGATTTCCTATAGGATGGACTGGTTTGATCTCCTTGCAGTCCAAGGGACTTCCAAGAGACTTCTCCAACACCACAATTCAAAATTCTCCAACACCATCAATTCTTTGGTGCTCAAAGCCTTCTTTATAGTCCAACTATCACATCCATACATGACTACTGGAAAAACCATAGCTTTGACTAGACAGACCTTTGTTGGCAAAGTAACGTCTCTGCTCTTTAATATGCTGTCTAGGTTGGTCACAGCTTTTCTTCCCAGGAGCAAGTGTCTTTTAATTTCATGGCTGCAGTCACCATCTGTAGTGATTTTGGAGCCCAAGAAAATAGTCTGTCACTGTTTTCATTGCTTCCCCATCGATTTGCCATGAAATGATGGGAACGGATGCCATTATCTTTGTTTTCTGAATGTTGAGTTTTAAGCCAACATTTTCATTCTCCTCTTTCACTTTCATCAAGAGTGATAAAAGCTCTTTAGTTCCTCTTTGCTTTTGGCCATAAGCGGGTGTCATCTGCATATCTGAGGTTATTGATATTTATCCCAGCAATCTTAATTCCAGCTTGTGCTTCATCTAGCCCAGTATTTCGCATGATGTACTCTGTATATAAGTTAAATAAGCAGAGTGACAATATACAGCTTTGATGTACTTCTTTCCTGATTTGGAACCTGTCTGTTGTTCCATGTCCATCAAGACAATATATGGGCTCAAAAATAGAAATATAGTGGAATGATATGAGAGAATAGCATTGAAACATGTATATTACCATACGTAAATAGATGACCAGTTCAATGCAAGAAGCAGGGCACTCAAAACTGGTGCTCTGGGACAACCCAGAGGGATGAGGTGAGGAGGGAGATGAAAGCGGGTTCCGGATGACAGGACACATGTACATCCATGGCTGATTCATGTTGATGTATAGCAAAAACCACCACATTATTGTAAAGTAATTAGCCTCCAATTAAAATAAATTAATTTTAAAAAATAAAAAACAAAAAAAAAAAAATAAAAGTATAGAGCAATGGATCAAGATAGGAAGCCCAAAGATATACCCAAGCACCTATGGGCACTTTATCTTTGACAAAGGAGGCAAGAATATACAACAGAGAAAAGATATTCTCTTCAGTAACTGGTGTTGGGAAAATAGGACAGCTATGTTTAAGTGAGGGCCTCCCAGGTGGCTCAGTGGGTAAAGAATCTGCCCGCAAGGCAGGAGACCCAGGTGATGCAATTTCAATTCCAGGGTCGGGAAGATGCCCTGGAATGGGGCATGGCCACCCACGCCAGTGTTCTTGCATGGAGAATCCCATGCCCAGAGGAGCCTGGTAGCTATTCTAAGAGTTAGACACTACTGAAGTGACTAAGCATGCACGCACACATGTGCATACTTAGTATAAAAGAATGTGTGAAAGAATGAAATTAGAACACTTCCTAACACCATACACAAAGATAAATTCAAAATGCTTTAAAAACCTAAATGTAAGACCAGAAACTATAAAACTCTTAGAGGAAAATATAGACTACTCTCTGACATAAATAATATATTAATGCATGCATATGAAATCTAGAAAAATGGTACAATGAACCTATTTGCAGGGCAGCAGTAGAGATGTATCCATAGAGAACAGACTTGTGGACACAGTAGGAGAATTGAATATCGCACCACAATAGGACTCTGTTATCTCATCATAAAGCTGAAGAGGTGGCAGTAACTGTCAGAGTGCAGCCTCTAGAGAATTCCCATCACACTGTTACATATTCAATGCGTCAGTTCTCCAGGAAAAGAGAAGGAAGTTCCCTTGGTAACAGCTCCCATCTCTCACAACATGAAGCTGGTGTGAGTCTCCAGTCAGATCCTAGGCCCTGGCTATTCAGAGTGTGGTTCTTGACCACAGGAACCACCTAGGCGGTAGTCTGAAATGCAGAATCTGAGCTATCCCATTGTGCTGCATCAGAACTTGCATTTTAATGAGGACCCAGGTGGTTCAATGCACATTACAGTTTGAGACACTTTGCCCCAGCACATTGGGCTAAGGGTCTAAATAGGAAACAAGGGTTTACATGCCTTGAAGTGGACTTCATAAACACTGGACCAAAATGCAGAACATCGCTGATGTGTTCTGCCAACTACAATAATGTAGATTTTAGAAATAATCAAGCCACAAAGTTTTGTGGGTGTTTATTTTGTGTTACTCAAGCATAAGTATCAGGTTCTGACTGAAAGTCCCCAAGATCAGAGGACCAGGGAATATGGGTCAGGAGGGTGTGTTTCCTGAATTGGTTTGCAGTGGGAGGAAGAAGAAACTTCTGCAATACTGGACCATAGACTAGATTAAAATGGATGTTATAACACACAGAATTATTTACTGCAGTTACTCCTTGCTGCTACAAATAAAGTGTCTCTCAGAAAATGTCAAGTTTCCGTGAACTCATTTTTGATGTCCTGAATTGTTAACAAGTGGGGCTGTACAATAGTCTCAAATATTTCTTTATGTTTCCTTTCCTAATTCAAGCAGATGGCACACATTATTTTTCCTTGCCTCAAAAAAGTTAGTTTCAGAGGATTCTGGTTCTGTTTTCAAAGCATAAACTATTTGGAGGGACAGGATTACCAGAGAATGGAAGGCTGTAAGGATACTCTCTGCTTTGATCACACTCATGTCATTTCTTAAGCTTTGTTTTAAATCACTAAAAAATTATTGCTTTCAGTTCTTATTGCTTTTCAGTGAACAATGTTCTCCTAATACAGTAGCTTTACATTTCTTTTCCAAAGTACTTTCCTCTGAGAGTTACTGAAAAGTCTATAAAGGGAGTGTAACCAAAAGACAAAAGGATACCCTCTGTAACCAGGCAATCTTGAAAACTAACATATAGAAGGCTTGTTGTTGTTGTTGAGCCGCTAAGTTGTGTCTGACACTTTGTCCTGAGACCACACGGACTCCCAGCACTGGGAGGCCTCCTGTCACTGGACATCCCTCCTCAGGGTGACTTCTAAATCACCCTGCCCTACCTGTGTGGTCCCACCAGGTCCCCTGGCCTGCCACTTCCAGGCCACCTAAGGACAGGGAGGGCTTGGACACAGCCTCTGGGATGCCCCACAAGGCACACTCCCTGAGTCCTGCTGAATCTTGAGTCTGGTCCAAGCAGAGAGTATTTCTACAGCCTTCCTCTCCCTGGCAATCCTGTTCCACACAACAGTTTATGCTTTTGAAAAAGAGAACCAGAATCCTCTGAAACAAAGTGTACTATCTATCAGCTTGAATTAGGAAAGAAAAGATAAAGAAATATTTGAGACTATTCTACAGCCCCACTTGAATCCTTGTCACCAGATAAATAACAGTTTGGGGCATCAAAAAGAGAGAAAGTTTGGTCCCGTTAGAAAGAAACAAAAATTCAGGTTAGCTAGACTCACACTGGTACCAAGATACGTAGACAAGCCTGGCCTCTTTCATGCTCATGTGGAGCAGTCAGGGCTAAGCAAGAGGAAGCAAAGCTCTCTGTGGACATTCTGCCTATGATCTTCAGGAGCAGACCAGGACTTAAACCTGAAGGAGGGAAAACCACATTGCCCACGTGTCCTTGGTGAGCCAGCTCAGAGGAGTCCCTGCCTCCTCGACAATAAGCACACCATCTCCATCCCTGTGCTCCAGAGTAGGCTGGTCTGCATCTTGGCAAGGATTAAAGAAGAGCTGGTCCATATGAGATGATAAAAAGACCCATGGCTGGAAAAGAAGTAAAGCTCTTGCTGTTTGCAGATGACATGATACTATACATAGAAAACCCTACAGATACTATCAGAAAATTACTAGAACTGGTCAGTGAATTTAGCAAAGTTGCAGGATACAAAATCAATACACAGAAATCACTTGCATTTCTATATAGTAACAATGAAAAATCTGAAAGAGAAATTAAGGAATCAATCCCATTCACCATAGCAACAAAAAGAATAAAGTATATAGGAATTAACTTACCTAAGGAGACAAAAGAACTGTACACAGAAAATTATAACACACTGATGAAACAAATCAAAGATGACATAAACACATGGAGTTTACTCCATGTTCCAGGATAGGAAGAATCAATATTGTGAAAATGACTATAGTACCAAATGCAATCTACAGATTCAATGCGATCCCTATCAAATTACCAATGGCATTTCTCACAGAACTAGGACAAAAAATTTCACAATTCATATGGAAACACAGAAAACCCCTAATAGCCAAAGCAGTCTAGAGAAAGAAGAATGGAGCTGGAGGAATCAACTTTCCTGACTTCAGATTATACTACAAAGCTACAGTCATCAAGACAGTATGGTACTGGCACAAAAACAGAAATATAGACCAATGGAACAAGACAGAAAGCCCAGAAATAAACTCATGCACCTATGGGTACCTTATTTTTGACAAAAGTGGCAAGAATATATACTGGGGGAAAGACAGCCTCTTCAATAAGTGGTGCTGGAGAAACTGGAAAGCTACATGTTAAAAAAATGAAATGAGAACACTTCCTAACACCATCAGTTCAGTTCAGTTCAGTCGCTCAGTTGTGTCCGACTCTTTGCGACCCCATGTACCACAGCATGCCTGGCCTCCCTGTCCATCACCAACTCCCGGAGCTGACTCAGACTCATGTCCATTGAGTCAGTGATGCCATCCAACCAACTCATCCTCTGTTGTCCCCTTCTCCTCCTGCCTCACTCTGTCCCAGAATCAGGGTCTTTTCAAATGAGTCAGTTCTTCCAATCAGGTGGCCAAAGTATTGGAGTTTCAGCTTCAACATTAGTCCTTCCGATGAACATTCAAGACTGATTTCCTTTAAGGTGGACTGGTTGGATCTCCTTGCAGTCCAAGGGAATCTCAAGAGTCTTCTCCAACACTACAGTTCAAAAGCATCAATTCTTTGGTGCTCAATTCTTTATAGTCCAACTCTCACATCCGTACATGACTACTGGAAAAACCATAGCCTTGACTAGACAGACCTTTGTTGGCAAAGTAAAGTCTCTGCTTTTTAATATGCTGTCTAGGTTGGTCATAGCTTTTCTTCCAAGGAGTAAGCATCTTTTTATTTCATGGCTGCAGTTACCATCTGCAGTAATTTTAGAGCCCAGAAAAATAAAGTCTCTCACTGTTTCCACTGTTTCCCATCTATTTGCCATGAAATGATGGGACCAGATGCCATGATCTTAGTTTTCTGAATGTTGAGCTTTAAGCTAACTTTTTCACTCTCCTCTTTCACTTTCATCAAGAGGCTCTTTAGTTCTTCACTTTCTGCCATAAGCGTGGGTGGTGTCATCTGCATATCTGTGGTTATTGATATTTCTCCCAGCAATCTTGATTCCAGCTTGTGCTTCTTCCAACCCAGCGTTTCTCATGATGTAATTTGCATATAAATTAAATAAGCAGGGTGACAATATACAGCCTTGATGTACTCCTTTTCCTATTTGGAATCAGTCTGTTTTTCCAAGTCCAGTTCTAACTGTTGCTTCCTGACCTGCATACGGATTTCTCAAGAGTCAGGTTAGGTGGTCTGGTATGCCCATCTCTTCCAGAATTTTCCACAGTTTATTGTGATCCACACAGTCAAAGGCTTTGACATAGTCAATAGAGCAGATATATTTTTTCTAGAACTCTCTTGCTTTTTTGATGATCCAGCAGATGTTGGCAATTTGATCTCTGGTTCCTCTGCCTTTTTTAAACCCAGCTTGAACATTGGAAGTTCACAGTTCACGTATTGTTGAAGCTTGGTTTGGAGAACACCAAACACAAAGATAAACTCTAAATGGATTAAAGACCTAAACGTAGGCCAGAAACTAGGAAATTCTTAGAGAAAAACATAGGCAGAACACTAGATGACATAAATCAAAGCAAGATCCTCTCTGATCCACCTCCTAGAGTAATGGATATAAAAACAAAAGTAAAGAAATGGGACCTGTTTAAACTTAAAAGTTTTTGCACAGCAAAGGAAACTATAAACAAGGTGAAAATACAACCCTCAGAATGGGAGAAAATAATAGCAAATGAAACAACTGACAAAAGATTAATGTCCAAAATTTATAAGCAGCTCATACAACTCAATACCAGAAAAATAAACAATCTAAACAAAACATGAGTGAAAAACCTAAACAGACATTTCTCCAAAGAAGACATACTGATGGCTAACAAGCACATGGAAAGATGCTTAACATCCCTCATTATTAGAGAAATGCAAATCAAAACTACAATGAGATATCACCTCGCACCAGTCAGATTGGCCAACATCAAAAAGTCTACAAACAGTAAAAGCTGGAGAGGGTGTGGAGAAAAGGGAAAAGTCTTGCACTGCTGGTGGGAATGTAAATTGATACAGCCACTATGGAAGACAGTATGGAGATTCCTTTAAGTAGTAGGAATAAAAGCATCATATGAATCCAACAATCCCACTCCTAGGCGTATAAGCTGAGGAAACCAAAATTGAAAAAGACACATGTATCCCATTGTTCCTTGCAGCACTGTTTACAATAGCTTCCCTCATAGCTCAGTTGCTAAAGAATCTGTCTGCAATGCAGGAGACCCCAGTTTGATTCCTAGGTCAAGAAGATCTACTGGAGAAGGGATGGGCTACCCACTTCAGTATTCTTGGGCTTCCCTCCTCTCTCAGCTGGTAAAGAATCTGCCTGCAATGCAGGAGACCCCAGTTTGATTCCTAGGTCAAGAAGATCTACTGGAGAAGGGATGGGCTACCCACTCCAGTATTCTTGGGCTTCCCTCCTCTCTCAGCTGGTAAAGAATCTGCCTGCAATGCAGGAGACCTGGATCAATCCCTGGGTTGGGAAGATCCCCTGGAGAAGGGAACAGCTACCCACTCCAGTATTCTGGCCTGTAGAATTCCATGAACTGTATAGTCCATGGGGTCACAAAGAGTCGGACATGACTGAGCAACTTCCACTTCTTCATTTCACTTTACAATAGCTAGAACATGGAAGCAACCTAGATGTCCATCAACAAATGAATGAATAAAGAAGCTGTGGTACATAAACTTAATGGAATATAGCTCAGCCATAAAAACAAACGCATTTGAGTCAGCATATTAAAAAGCAGAGACATCACTTTGCCAACAACAGTCCACATAGTCAAAGCTATGGTTTCTCCAGTATTTCCAGTAGTCAGGTAAGGATGTGAGAGTTGGACCATAAAGAAGGCTGAGCACCAAAGAATTAAGCTTTTGAACTGTGTTGCTGGAGAACTCTTGAGAGTCCCTTGGACAGAAAGATAAAACCAGTCAATCCTAAAGGAAATCAGTCCTGAATATTCATTGGAAGGGCTGATGCCGAAGCTGAAACCCCAATACTTTGAATACCTGATGCAAAGAGTTGACCCATTGGAAAAGACCTTGATATGGGGAAAGACTGAGGGCAAAAGAAGTGGGCAACAGAGGATGAGATGGTTGGATGGCATCACTGACTCAATGAACATGAGTTTGAGCAAACTCAAGGAGACAGAGAAGGACAGGGAGGCCTTGTGTGCTGCAGTTAATGGGCTTACAAAGTGTCAGACACAACTTAGCAACTGAACAACAACTATGTGTATACATTATGATATATATATTAATATAAAATATATCTACTACTACAGTGGCTCAGATGGTAAAGAGTCTGCCTGCGTTGTGGGAGACCTGAGTTTGAACCTTGGGTCAGGAATATCCCCTAGAGAAGGAAATGACAACCCACTCCAGTATTCTTGCGTGGAAAATCCCATGGATGGAGGAGCCTTGTGGGCTGCAGTCCATAGGGTCGAAAAGAGTTGGACACAACTGAGAGATTTCACTTTCACTTTCACTGTACAAAATAGATAACTAACAAGGATCTACTGTATAACACAGGGAACTCTACTCAAACTTCTGTAATGACCTCTATGGGAAAGAATCTGAAAAAGAATACATATATATATACACACAAATGTACCTGTGTGTGTGTGTATAAACTGAATCACTTTGCCATACACCTGAAACTAATACAACATTGTAAATCAACAATTCTTCAATTTTTAAAAAATTCATGGGGCTTAAAGACTTGTGGAGGTCAAGTCACTAATTAACTAATCCTAAGAAGAACTGTGATGACTACCACAAAAGTTCTTATGTTACTATGAAAGCATAGAATTCAAGGAGGCGGCCTAGTCTGGGGGACCCAGGAAGTCTTCCATCTGGAAGAAACATTTGAAGTGAGACCTTAAGAGCTGATGATGGGAGTGAAGGCTGAATGTATTCTGGACAGGAATGGCAAGGCGTGCAAAGGCCCAAGAATGGGAGGTGGTTGGCATAATTAAGGCACAGCAACAGGCAGGGAGGTTAGAATGAAGTGAATGTTGACAAAAGCGAGGCTGAAGGGATGGGGACATGGTTACGAATTCCCCTGGAAACGTACTGGGTTTTCACCTGAGAACACCTAGAAATCTATGGAACTGTTTCAAGGTGCGGTGATGGGGGTAGGGGAGGAGCAGTTGGGAATCTAATGCAATTCCTTGTGCATTTTAATGAGGGAAGAGCTTTATTTTACTCCCCACTGTATTCCTTACACACAGTAGGCACTAAACATATATTTATGAGTTGTTCCAATGCATTCATAACTTGAGAATATCACTCTGGCTATGATGTAGAGAATATTGATGAGAAGGAGCACCAAGAGGGTGCCAGGGAGGCTGCTGAAGGGGCTATTTCAGGACTAAAGAAAAGGACGTGGTGATGGGCTGAGTACAGCCAAAGGGGCAGAAGTCCTAGGATGGCTCTTGGGTCCTGGCATGAGTGGCTAGGAAGATGACAGCCCCATTCATTGAGACTGGGAAAAGGGCCAGCTCTGAGGAGGAAGGTCACATCCTGCCACCAGAAGTAGTTTCCATTTATATAACTGCAGGCTGTGAATTCTGTCTGTAATGGGAGCAAGAAATAACGAAAATTCATTCAAATGAGCACAAACTGCAAATCTGAAACAAGAAGTAGCCCTGGGTCTCCTGACCTGTCGAGTCCCCTCCGCTTTGAGAGTCATCACTAGACATTAAAATAAAACCTCACTGTGAACACTGTCCCTTGACATTTGTGATGTAGGACACAAATAAAACTGAAAATCAGTGTGTGGGTTGGATGTTCGTGGGAGATAAAGCTGTTGAAATCATATTCACTTGATCACAGGAGAGAAAGTGAGGGAGTGATGCGTGTAACAGTTTCAGGTCTTTTGAAATAATAAATCATCAACTAGAAGATTCACCACCCCACTAAACTAGCATCCTTTCTAAAAACTACTGAATGACCAGCCAGGTTATGGCTCCTCCTACCCCTGTTCACCACTGCCCACTCTCTGCCACAACCACAATGACCAAAGCCAGATACTCACAGAGTGACCATAGAGCTGATTTGAGCAATTTATTTATCCCAGAGACACTGTGGTTTTATTTGGCCTGCAAACCTTGACTGTCAGACTTGATAAGACAATGCCCTAGGAAGGAGGACATAAGAGCCAGTGATCCGTTAGGCATAAAATAAACTGCCTTCAGAGGCTGGGAGATTATTCATGTACTTTAAAATTCTAAGTTTACAATCCATATATCTAGGAAAGTAAGGCATGTTATTAAAATATCTTTACCACTGGCATCCTGCTTTATCCTTCTGCAGGACGGTAATTTTCCTAAACTGAAATTGCATGGTGTCCCTAAGGTAAGAATGATTGACATCTCACACTACAGATGGCTGAGCAGATGCACAGCCAGGTATGAGACCTCACTGCAAACTGGCTGGCCAGTTAGAGAGGAGCTGAGGGCTGCATTCTGAAGCCCTAACAGGTTCTATCCTGAGAGATCAGAGATCTAACTTGCACAGAATGGTCCCCCTGTAGACCATGCTGAAATGCAGAATTACACTATGGTGGCTCAGACAGTAAAGAATCTGCCTACAGTGCAGGAGGCCTGAGTTCCATGCCAGGTTGGGAAGATCTCCTGGAGGAGAAAATGGCAACCCACTCCAGTAATCTTGCCTGGAGAATCCCATGAACAGAGGAGGCTGGCGGGTGACAGTCCATGGGGTCACAGAGAGTAGGACACAACTGAGCAACTAATTCTTTCACTGAGCTAATCAAGTATTGCCCACATCTACAACTAACATTTCCACCCCATGCATCTTACAAGGAGCTCCAGTTCAAGAATCCTTTGCTTAAGCAATATTAGGGATTAGGAGCAGAGTCCTTGGAAACAAAGAGACCTAACCTTATATCCCTGCTTTGTCTATGAAAATGTAGGCAAACTGCTCAGCCTGAGACTCAGGGGCTTTACCTAAAATAGGATGTAATACTGTCTAGTTTGTAGGAAGGTAGTAAATACAAATGAGGAAGAATGATAAGCATCGTGTTTGGCATGTACTGACAACCAAAAATGTATTAGTAATTTTAGAATTGTGTGATTGGTGCCCTGCAAAGCATGGAACAATACATTTCATTTTTTCCCCTGGATCAGAATTATCTTTAAAACTCCTACCAAAACGGAAGAGGTAAATTGATAATTTTGGAGTTATAGTCCAAAATAAGAAGCTGCAAGGATGATATTTCTTTTAATTCTCTGGTTTTGTCTTTTTAAAAGATGGTAAGTTGTTTGTTATACTCCATAATATATCATGTATAGCTTAATATTTAAAATACTCAAATAAAATGTCCTCCAGGAAGATATGACATATTAATCCTATTCTCTTTGGCAGAGTGAGGAAGGACCAGAACATTGGAGCCAGATAGGGCCTGGGGGCTTCATTTGTGGGTCTACCTTTACATGGGCAAGTAATTTACCCTCTCTGGGTCTTTGTTTTCCTATGTGTTGAATTATAATAGAAATATTTCCTTCACACAGTTTTCTCCCACTCCCTATCTCCCACCCACTCCCATCCCCAACCCAGCTCAAGCTGGGTTGTCACTTCCAGCTTTATCAAGTCCCTAGAGGTAGAACAAGTTACTATTTTTAAAATTATTTTAAATATATTTAGAATCTAGTTCCAGGTACCAGGGTAAAGGCTGAACCACAAAAGATAGTATAATGTAAGAGAATATAATGTCAGAATGCAAGAGAATGTCCTTAATGAGATCTGGCTTTCTCAGAAATAGCTGAAAAGCCACATAGCATCAGCTGCTGCATTCCATTCTCATAATCAAGTCACTAAGACCAACCAAAATTCAAGAAAAGGGGGCTTGAAACTACTTCTGATGGAAGACGTGCTAAAAACAGGTGGACATATTTTAAAACGAGTATGTAGGCAATCTACCCTTAAAGAGTTCAAACAAAAAAGAGAGAGAAAAGAGGGAGGAAGTAAAGAGGGAGAGGAAGAAATATGTGCCAGACCTCTATACAGAAAACTGCAAAATGTTGTCAAGTTTCATAAATTTCATAACTCATTATTGGAAAGATAGCAACCCTTCTTTTTAATATTTAATAAAGTACCAATCAAAATCCCAGCAGACAAAAATCAATCAATGTAACTGACCATATCAACACACTAAAAAAGAATGTGATTATTTCAACGGACACAGCAAAAACATTTGACAAAATTCAACATCCATTCCTGATTTAAAAAAAAAAATTCTCAGAAAATTAGGAAGAAAGGAGAATCTATAAATACTTATTGGTAACATCATACTTAATGATGAAAGACTAGATACTTTTCTTCTAACACTGTGAATAAGTAGGGTATTTCATTCTCACTAACTTCTATTTAAAGCCATAATAGAGAATCCAGCCAGTGCAATATAGCAAGGAAAAGTCATCTAGACTATAAAAAAAGTAAAACTCTTTGTATTTGCAGATTACATAAGTATCTATGTAGATAATTCCAAGGAAACTATAGAAAAGTAATCAAAACTAATAAATGTTTAGCATTGTTATAGGAAAAAAGAGCAAATAAAAAATCAATTATATTTCTATTATACTAGCAATGAACAAATTGAAATTGTAATTAACAAAAAATACCATTTAGAGTTCACTGGAAGGACTGATGTTGAAGCTGAAACTCCAATACTTTGGCCACCTGATGTGAAGAGCTGACTCATTTGAAAGGACCCTGATGTTGGGAAAGATTGAAGGTAGGAAGAGAAGGGGACAGCGGAGGATGAGATGGTTGGATGGCATCACTGACTCAATGGACATGAGTTTGAGTAAGCTCCAGAAGCTGGTGATGGACAGGGAGGCCTGGCATGTTGCAGTCCATGGGGTCGCAAAGAGTCGGACATGACTGAGCAACTGAACTGAACTGAACTGAACTATTTAGAGTAACATCAAAATATGAAATAATGGAGACAAACCTGTAAAAAGGTAAACAAAACTTGTACTCTGAAAATGAAAAAATGTTGCTAAAATACATTAATAGATAAATAAATGGAGAGATAAACCATGTTTATAAATCAGAAGTTTCAATTTTTTCAGATGCCAATTCTTCCAAAATTGATCTTTAGGCTCAATGTAATCACAATTAAAATTCCAACAGGCTTTCTTTGCTGAAAATTCACCAGTTCATTCTAAAATCCATGTGGGAATGTAAAAGGCATAGAATAGCCAAAATGAATTTGAGAAAGAACAAAGTCAGAAGACTAACACAACTTCAGAATTTTTTAGTCTACAATAATCAAGGGAGCCTGATACTGGTGTCCAGATAGATGAATTGGATCAACATCTTAGAAAACCAGAACACCGATGGGAGGGTAATCACAACTGCAGAGGTTCTCCCCAGGGGCAAGGGGGTCCAGGCCCCACATTGGGCTCCTAGGCTCGAGCTCTTGCCTAGGAAACTGAGTGCCCAGAACATCTGGCTTTGAAGGCCAGTGAAATCTATGCGTGAGGGAACCAGAGGCTCTGAGAAACAGAAGCGCTGCTCTCAAAGGCACACACAGAATTTCACAAGTTCCAAGTCCCAGCACAGAAGCAAAAACATAAAAAGAGTCTGGGTCAGACACATCTGCTGCTCTTGGAGAGCCTCCCAAGAGTCAGAAGGCAGCTCAGACTGTCCCTGAGAAAGAAGGCATTTCTGAGAGCTCAATCAGCCCTGAGAACTTCTGGCGCTGGAAAACGCCACTTCAGAGTCTTCCCTCTAGCTATTTGTGCCAGGGGCTTACCCACCCACCATCAGGCTGGCATCCCCAGGATGTGCACACACTCATCTGGGCATGCAGCCCAGCCCACCAGCAGGCCCACACCAGCCTGAGGATACTCCACATTCCACAGCCAGGAGCCCCAGGACACAGACCCAGACACCAGCAGACCAGCATCTGCTCTAGGGCCTCCAGAGCCACACAGAAAGCTGTGTCATGAAACAGCCCCACCCACTAGCAGACTGGCAGCCACCACAGGAGGCAGACCCGTAAGGCAACTGGGCGGGGGCCAGCCCTGCTCACAGCATGCCCTCATCAGTCAGTCTGGCAATTGTTATTGCCAGGGCACAGGCAGCCCACACTGGGGGTCCCCTAACAAACTCAGTTCTGCAGGCCGCAGGGTGCTGGAGGGTCCCATCGGATGCCTCCTACAGAAGGCTTCTTCTCCAAGATCAGGAAACATAATTAACACATCCAAAACACAAATAAACCCAAATGAGGGAGATTATGGGTACACAGAGAAATATACTCCAAATGAAGAAACAAGACAAAACTCCAGAAGAAAAGCTAGCAAACTAGAGACAGGTAAGCTACCCAATAAAGAACTCAAGGTAAGGATCATGAACTCCAGAGAAAAGCAGATGAACACAGGGAGTTTAACAAAGAGTTAAAAAATATAAAGAACCGAACAGACCTGGAGAACACAAAATCTGAAATTAAAAACACACTTGAAGGAATCAACAGTAGATTTGATGACAGAGGAATGGATAACTGATCCAGAAGAGAGAGTACTGGAAATTACCCAGTTCAGTTCAGTTGCTCAGTCGTTTTCAACACTTTGAGACCCCATGGACTGCAGCATGCCAGGCTTCCCTGTCCATCAACAACTCCTGGAGCATCCTCAAACTCATGTCCATCGAGTCGGTGATGCCATCTAACCATCTCATCTGTTGCCGTCCCCTTCTCCTCCAGCCTTCAATCTTTCCCAGCATCAGGGTTTTTCCAATAAGTCAGTTCTTCGCATCAGGTGGCTGAAATGTTGGAGTTTCAGCTTCAGCATCAGTCTTTCCAATGAACATTCAGGACTGATTTCCTTTAGGATGGACTGGTTGGATCTCCTTGCAGTCCAAGGGACTCTCAAGAGTCTTCTCCAACACAACAATTCAAAACCATTAATTCTTCCGAATTCAGCTTTCTTTATGGTCCAACTCTCATATCCATAAATGACTACTAGAAAAACCAAAGCTGTGACTAGCCGGACCTTTGTCAGCAAAGCAATGTCTCTGTTTTTTAATACGCTGTCTAGGTTTGTCACAGCTTTTCTTCCAAGGAGCAAGCATCTTTAATTTCAAGGCTGCAGTTACCACCTGCAGTGATCTTGGAGCCCAAAAAATGAAGTCTCTCACTGTCCCATACTGTTTCACTCTATTTGCCATGAAGTGATGGGATCAGATGCCATGATCTTAGTTTTCTGAATGTTGAGTTTTAAGCCAACTTTTTCACTCTCCTCTTTCAATTTTATCATGAGGCTCTTTAGTTCTTCCTCACTTTCTGCCATAAGGGTGGTGTCATCTGCATATCTGAGGTTATTGATATGTCTCCCAGAAATCTTGATTCCAACTTGTGCTCCATCCAGCTCAGTATTTCTCATGATGTACTCTGCATATAGTTAAATAAGCAAGGTGACAATATACAGCCTTGACGTACTCCTTTCCTGATTTGGAACCAGTCATTTTTCCATGTCTGGCTTCTTGATCTGCATACAGATTTCTGAGGAGGCAGGTAAGGTGGTCTGATATTCCCATCTCTTTAAGAATTTTCCACAGCTTGTTGTGATCTACATAGTCAAAGGCTTTGGTGTAGTCAATAAAGCAGAAATAAATGTTTTTCTGGAACTCTCTTGCTTTTTTGATAATCCAACGGATGTTGGTAAATTGATCTCTGGTTCCTCTGCCTTTTCTAAATCCAGCTTGAACATTGGGAAGGTCATACATAGTTCACATGCTATTGAAGCCTGGCTTGGAGAATTTTGAGCATTACTTTGATAGTATGTGAGATGAGTGCAACCATGTGGTAATTTGAACATTCTTTGGCATTCCCTTTCTTTGGGATTAGAATGAAAACTGTTGAGAAAGAAAACAGTCAAGTGGTCACAGCTGAGTTTTCCAAATTTACTGGCATATTGAGTGCAGAACTTTAACAGCATCATCTTTTAGGACTTGAAATAGCTCAACTGGAATTCCATCACCTCCACTAACTTTGTAGTGATGCTTCCTAAGGCCGACTTGACTTCACGTTCCAGGATGTCTGGCTCCAGGTGAGTAATCACACCATCATGATAGTC